>NW_026294595.1:118773679-119096179 GCF_007827085.1 Peromyscus californicus insignis
TCATCCACGTTGTCCCCCTCTCGTTCACAGAGGGCCACCCCCAAGAGCATTAACTCCTGGAGCACAAATCACGGCAGCGCAGAGTTGCTTGATGTGGGAAGCCATCCCCAAGTGGAGCCACCATCTGTACGGTGGCCGCAGTCAGTGGGTCAGGAGAAGACATGGGAGACACCAAAGTATCCACTAGATACCGCTACCCATGACAGCTGGCTGGGGGCCTCTCCTGCTCCTGCCCGTGTGGTAACCTCCCCACCCACTCCACCCTCCCGAGGCTCCTTGGACCACCTGTCCCTCCTGCTGTAACCTGCCTCCTTGCCCATCTCCTTCTATAATCCAGTGTTCTTACCTTGACCCCCACCACTGTACCAAATACCTCTCGTTAGTCTTTCCTTCTCTCCCAAGCAACTTCTGGAAGACAGGAACCACACACTTTCAGTGACTGTGGCTAACGGTGGTATCTAGTATGTAGCAGAGCTTAAGAACGTATACATAGTTCCTCTCCCCTTCCCCATAAAAACCCCACTGGTGTTCATTATGGAATGCATCTTTTGATGCCCTAAAGGCCCAACGTGAAAGTTGCTTGCTAGCTTCTGCCTGCTCCCTGGAAAGAGCAGGGCGTTGGGGTGCTGACACTGCCACTTTAACTCTTGGTGATGCCAACCTGGCAGGTGGTGGTCCCACCCATCTGAAGCTCTGAGTTCTGAAAGCCACCCGCTCCAGAACCACTGTCTTAACCTTCAAAACTCACAAATCTCAGGCACATGCAATCCCACGTGTCTTCTGTTGGAATCCAGGCTTGTTGGAATCCTCTACCATGACACCCAATTACTCCCTCATCCAGGCCTTGAAACCTTCAATCGGGATGTTCTCCGTGGATTTACCTGTTCTGAGAACTTTGAATAAATGAAATCACGTAACATTCATCCTTTGGTGTCTGCTTTCCTCCCCACTGGACATTTTTCAAGGCTCATCTCCATCAGCATGTATCAGCATCTCATTCATTAGCACAAGTGAATACTATTTTCATCATGGGTGTGCCACAATTTGCGTTTATCCATTGGAAGGTGAAAGGGAGGTCTGCAGCCCCAGAACTGGTACAGGACACACCCAGACACCAAATTCTCAGCACAAAGGATATTGATTACCCAGAGGGGCAAGTGGGGGCGGGGTGGGGGTGGGGCTGCAAAGGCAAGCCCGGCAAGCAAGTGCAGCAAGAAAGTGAGAGATGGAAGAGGTGTTTCTGCAGGTGCGGGTTCTCAAGGGGAAAAAAGAGGGATTCTGTGCTAGGTGAGTTGGTAAATCCGCATTGGACAGGTTAGCCAGTGAAGCCAAATAATGAATTTTGATTGTTGGACCTTGGTGTTTTGTCTCAGGAGCAAGTTGGTGTCCAAATAAGGGACTAGACCTTGGGGGCTAGCTTTAGGATGTAAGGGTTTTTAGCAAGGGAGAAGAAAGGGGATGAAAGAGTAAAGTGTGTCTGCAGTGTTTGCCGTGCTCATGCTTGTTAGAGCCCCTTCCAAAGACATTTGTGTTTCCCACTTCAGCCACTGTGCATAGAACTGCCCTGAGCAGGTCTGCACATCCGATGACCAGTTCCAGATGGCTTGAGTGCAACCTAGCAGTGCATCACTGGGTCCTCAGCAATCTTTGTTTAGCTTTCTTCTTCCTCTGGTGCTGGACGTTGAACCCGGGGCCTCAGACATGCTAGGCAAGTCTACTCCCCCACCAAGCTGCATCCCGTCTTTCTTTCGAACACCAGCTTTCTTCTTTTTTAAATGCCAGTCGCTCGGTTGGTGTCAGGCACTTCCTCATTGTCCCTTGCATTTCCTTTGTGGTTCATGATGCTCAATGTCTCGCCACACACTTGGTGGCCATTTCTATTTCTTCCGTGGAGAAATGTCCGTTTGATTCCTTTATCCAAGCTCTTTAAGTTTCTTCTTTAGATAAGATTTGGCTAAGCTTCCCCCCATGAAATCATGGCTCTGGTAACCAGGATTCTCCCAGCAGAGAGGAGTCCCCAGAAAGGGACTGGGAGGCAGCAAGCACAAGGAGTGTGCTTAGTTTCTGCTCCCGGCTTTCATGGGCTCACGTTTTTTCCTAGATAAGCATGAACTTCCCTGGCAGCCGGGCTTGGCTCGGAGACTGGCTTCCTCTCTAGAAATTGGGAAAGTCCCACAGCACCCTCTTATTGGCCTGGAGGCAGGGGTGGCCTAGTGCCCACCACCATGCTCCCCTTCTCCCTCTTTCTCCCCCCCACCCCCGGTCGTGGGAGGGGCCGTGTGCCCCAGAGACCTGGCCAGCTTCCAACCCTGCCCCAGCACCCTTTGTAGGCTGCCCATTTTCAGGCTGTTGGATCTGCAAAGGGCCAGGGGACAGCTGGACGGTAGGTGGTGATTCAGGGAGCCACATCTGGGATATCGCCAACCCCAGGGTCAGGCTGGCTGGCCATGCTCGATGGTCAGAAGCTGCAACTTCAACTAATGGCTTGTCTTTAAAACTTATCCAGGGTTTGTTTTCTGCACGCAGCCTCCCTCCACACACGGGAAACCCACAGAGCACAGCCTGCCTGCTGTCTCCCTGTTAAGCACCACAGGCTCTGTGTCTCGTGGCCCCACAAACATCATGTGGATGGTGCAAGGACTCCGTGAGCAGTGGAATGAGTCATGTGCCCGGTCACACACAGTGCCCTGTCCCAGCGTGAACAGCTTCAGTCTTGGCTGCACACTGGAACAACCTGAGAAACTAAAAGGGGGCAAAACAGTCCTACCCAAAGACCCTGATTTGGTTACTCAGGTGTGCAGGCAGGGGCCCCAAGCACCATGGGATTTTGAAAGAATTATCCAGGTGACACCGATGGTGTACATAACAGGGCTTATCAAACCTGGGCCCATATCCAGATCCCCCTCTGCAGGCAAGCTTCTGAGGCACGGGGGCCACAGGAGGCTCTGGACTGGCGCTTTTACCCAGAAGTGCCAGAGTATCTCCAGAACAGGGTCAACGTGCTCTCCTAGGAAGAAGCTCTGAAACTCAAGGACGAGCAGTGACTGAGGAGAGAGGGGGCTGTTCCTAAGCGGGGGAGGATACCCTCTAAGATAGAGTGGCTGGAAGAGACTGTGAGGCTGAAAGGGGCCATAAGAGGCAAACTCCCACAGTGTCTAACTACCAGAGGTGAGGTATCTGGCTTTGGGGCTGTGAGGCAAGAAGTCGAGCCCGGGTCTCCTGCTCTGTTCACTAGGAACATTCTTTAAGAGGGCAGGAGTGGGGCCAGACAGGCCATCACCTTCTCTACTAGGAATAATATTGCACCCCACCCCCATCCCTTAGGCTCCTGGCCTCCTCAGCCCCTCCACTGTGCTTCCCAGAGCAGCCAGAAAGACTGTTCCAAAAGATCACGGGATCATGTCACTCCCTTGCTGAAATCTTCCCAGGAATTCCAAGCCCATCAGCAAAAGAGCTCAAATTCTGCACCCAATCATAAAACCCTTCTGCAGTGGACAGGAGGCCTCCATATTCAGGACATGGTTTTGGTGCCACAGAAGCAGGCCGACCATGCTCCCGTTCTCTGCTTTTGGCCAGCAGCTAAGCATGCGGCAAATGCTAAGGCAGCCTTGTAGCTAGGAGACTCTGGGCTCTCTGGCCGTGTTGGTCTCAGGGCTCCTAGGATATTCTAACTCAGGGACCTACAAAGCTCCTACCCAACCTTCCCTGCCCTACAGTCAGCCTTACATGAACCGCCACAGGTACTAGCCCAGCCTCCCCTGAAGAGTCCACAGTCCCAGTTTGTTATTCCAGGTAAGGAATAGACAAGAGCGCTGAGGCACTGGGGAGGCTGGGGAGAACACATTATCCTGGGGGATGTTCCCTACTATTTGGTGCAAATGATTTAGCGAGGCAGTGTGCCAGGAGCAATGGATCAGAGCAGGAGGGAAGCTGGGCAGAGAAGAGGGGGCAGAGGGGACAGTTTCAGCTGTCAGTCTAGAAAATGACTGTACCCGCAGTGCCTCAGCCATCTGCATGGACCCAAATAGGCCAAAGTCTGATCCACAGCTCTGCTGAATGTGTGGGCAGAATCACACCTCCCTCCCACACATGTCTGTGTCCCTGATCTCTGGGACCTGTGACTAAGTCAGCTTATGTGGGGAAAGGGACCTGGCAGATGTGCATAAATGGAGGCTCCCAGATGGGGCGATGATCCTGGATTATGGAGGTTTGGCCAAGGTCATCTGAAGGCTGTGTATCAGGGAGGGGAGAAGCAGAAACCGAGGACCGTAGAAAGATGCAGAGGCAGAGGCTAAGGGATGCAATGAGCATGACTAGCCATGACTGGGGCCCTGAGGAGGAGTTCAACTGGCGCTCCGGGAGCCTGGGAAGACTAGAGGGTAAACTCTCCCTTGACCCTTCAGAGTGACTGCAGCCTGCATCCACCTGACTCCTGTCTGGAGAACCCCACCCCAGACTCTGACCTGCACAGAGGCCACACCTCCCGGATCTTTAGTCAGGTGATCAATAGGAACTGAACACACCATGGACTACTTCGGGAACCTCCAACTTTCACCCCACCCCCCCTCACCTCTGGGACACCCTGGGGAATGAGTCATGAGCTAGGTCCTCAGAGCTCTCCTACCCTGCCTTCACTCCGCCACAGTTCAGGAAGGGCTCCTCCGTGGCAGGATGCCTGGCTTGGCTTGTGGGGGACCAGGACCTGGGAGCTGGCACCTTTGACCTAACTGTCTTCTCACTCCCTGTCCCCAACAGATTCTGAGTCCAGGCTCTGCTGATGTGACAGGACACTACCAGCTTTGGAATTTATAAACAGCAGCTCATTTGGCTCATGCTTCCTGGAGGCTGGGAGTCCTAGGGCTCTGCCATCTGATGTGGGTCTCTACATCGGATTGGAACAGTACAGAAGGGAACTGGAGTTTTTTGTTTTGTTTGTTTGTTTTTAAATCAGGCTCAACTTTATTATTTTTTTTAATCAGGACCTTATTTCCACAGTAATGAATAATTTATCACTTCTTAGGGTCCCACCTGTCAGTATTGCTACAGGGCAACTTAATTTCAACTTGAATTTAGAACAGGACATTCAAAACCATAACATTGTCTTCATTTAAAACTGACCAGTCAGGAATGGTGCTACAGGGCTGTGATGTCAGCACTCAAAAAGACTGAGACAGGAGGATGGTATGTTTGAAACTAGCCTGAACTTCAGAATGAGTCTGTCTAAAAACAAAACAAACCAAAAAAAAAACAAAGAAACAAAAAAGTTTTATTCTGTTTCTGGGAAGACACACCATGACCAAGGCAACTTATAAAAGAAGCTTTCCCTGGGGGACTTGCTTACAGTTTCAGAGGGTTACTCCACAACCACCATGGTGGGAAGTGTGGCGGCAGGCAGGCAGGCAGGCGTGGCACTGGAGCAGTGGCTAGGAGCTTCCTTCTTGATCTGCAGGCAGCAGGCAGAGAAAGCAAACCTGGGCCCTGTGTTGCCTTTTGAAACGTCAAAGCCCACCCCTAGTGACACAGCTCCTTCAACATGGCCACACCCCCTGATTCTTCCTAAACGGTCCACCAACTGGGAACCAAACATCCAAATATATGAGCCTATGGGGGCCACTCTCATTCAAACCACCTCAAGTCAAAAAAGTAATTCGTATCATCTGAGTCGGACAAGGTCTTAGTGATGCTCTGCACCGTATGTATCTAAACTTGATAAAGTCCCTGCCTATGCTCCTTCAGGGAGCTCAAGGCAGGATGGCATCCTGAGACAATGGCAATTGGCCTTTTGCCCTCCTGCACATGAGTCATTGACTATGGACTACCCAGGTTCCCCAGGGATCCAGCAAGTCCTGGGTATGAGCCATTAGCAGCAGAACACACAGACCTTAGAAAAGGATGCTGATGGCCCTGGAAAAGAGGGAGTAGAGGGTGTGGATGGTTGGTATTCACTTGGACAATGAGCTGGACCCCACAGGCAATAATCCAGATATAGCCCACCAGCAAACAGCTGCAGGAGCATCAGCCAGAAAAGACACCCACCTGCTGATGTTGAGGTTTGTAACTGTCTAGAGACCAGGAAAAAGCTGCTATTTTCATCAGGAAAAAAAATACAAGGGCTTGAGCCCGTACTTCCCACATCAAAGTTCTGTGGTAGCCAATGGGTGCCTGTTGGGCCAGGTTCTTGGAGCACAGAGCTGAGAAGGTGGCTGAGTCCCAGCCTGGGCATCAGGCCAGGCTGAACGGATCTCTAAACACTGGCATGCCCCTGCAGATGCAACACGGAGGAGGCCCCACCCCCCACCATCTTCTTCCTACCCTTTTCCAACAACATTTTCATTCCTTGTATTTTCTCTCCTGGCATTTCTCTTTCCCTCCTCTCAACTCAAGAATGCCAACAGCCCATAAGCCCCTGGGGCATTGCTCAGCTCCAAGGATCTCAGGCACAAAGAAGAGTCTCATTGTGGCCTGAAGGAAAGGCTGGAGCCAAGGAGACAGATTTATATCCAGGGTGGCAAACTTTCCTTATAAAGGATCTGGCAGTGAGTATCCAGCCCCTCCAGGCCAAAGGGAAGGGTCTCCACCACCAACCACTACCCACCTCTGCCAATGCAGTTCAAAACTAGCATTAAACGCAGCATGGACATGTGATCTGACTGTTCTGATAAAACTTTATTAGACACGGACAGGCAGAGGCCCAGATTTGACTTGTGGGCATAGTAGCCTCGTGGTTTACATGTTCACAGAAGACGATTTAGGGTTGAAGGATGATACATAGATTTCAATTCTCTTGCCAACTCAGACTGCTCCCCCAAGAGACTTCCTGGATGGCTGTGTTAAGAAGGGTTCCAGGGAAGGTGCCATCACTGAAGAACACCCTGTGTAGTTGACCATAGAAAGGACCAGGGCAGCATCAGGACCTCAAGTCAACCACTGGACTAACCCTCACATTCTGAGCAAACAGCTGGATCCCAGAGAGGGTGACTTGCCCACGGCCACACAGCTGTGTCAGGGACACCTCCGCAGCAGGTGGGAAGCTGCATTTGTCTTTTTGCCTCATCAATACACATGGACGCTCAACCACTTGGCCTGGCCAGGCGGTACCAAGGTTTCTTCTCTGCCCCCTTGAGAGCAAAGAAGCCAGAACCCTCGCCAGCTCTTGATTCGCAAGAACTGATGTTTAGAAGCATTCGTGCCTGTGAAAAAAATATCTACCTCTGACATCTGAAAAGTGAAGGAGCCGGTTTGTGGGGAGGCCATTTGCTATTTGCTGGGGGCTGGGAAGTGGCCCCATCACCACCAGGCTCCCCTTTATACCAGGAACTGCTTCTCGAGCATGAGTTCCACAGGTGAAAGCTGATCTCAGGCACATAGAACATTCCAGTGCGTCAGGCTCTGGCTTACCAGCCCCCACCCCTCCCACCCCACCCACTCCCGTCTCTCTTTTTCTGAAGAGCCTAAAAGTTTTAACTATCCCGAATAACTGCCAGGCTCTTTTATTAGGGCCAGTAAATAAGCAACTGTAGCAAGAAATTCTCAGCAGGATTCAGGTGGGAGTTTCACATGAAACATTTAGAATCCACAGTTCTGGAAACAAAATCTTTTTTGTTAATGTATCAATCAATCCAGGCCATGTAGTGAGAGCCCTGAAGCTTTGGGGGCTGCAGTGTGCCTCTCTGGGTAAGTGGGCCAAATGCAGAGGTCGCAATTAACAGGTAGCTGCAGAAGGCCATGAGCCCCAAGCTGGCTCTGGGATCCTTTATAACTTCAGAGGCCAGTCCAGGCTTCACCCACAGCTGCCTCCCGGAACTGCATCTTTCTGTCTGAGGATAGTCTTGCTGTGCTCCCCTCCACATGCGCCACAAGCCAGATGGGCTACAAATGGCTCCTGGGATAGCCCCCAAGCCACCCAAGTTGGCCATGAACTCCTGATGCTTCTGCCTCAACCCCTGAGTTTTGAAATTACAGGTGTGCACTTCCACACCCGGTTTAGAATGTAAAACTTGGTATCACTTCTCAGGTCTTGGGGAAGGGCATCTGAGTCCTATTTCCTGGTTTCATTAACACGCCCCCTTTTATCTGTTCCTTCACTCCCTGTTTCATTTATTCACCCCTATGCCCTGGGTGTGTCTCTCAAAGAACTTGTGCACAGTCCTCATCTCGGAGATAGTCTAAACCCAGATCACTTACACGTGGGAAAGAAGTGAGCATGTTTGTCTCTTTCCTCAAGGTCACGGAGGAGTCAGAGGGTTAAACTTGCTGGTTGCTTTGGTAGAGGGACTTCTGACTGTGCAATGTGTAGCTGTGAGTGTGAGATTCAAACGGTGGCGGCGGCAGCAGCCACACCACGTGTCTGTCCAGCGTGCATCCCTATCTTCCTTCTGCTGGCTGCTCTGGATGCTTCTCCATTCATGGTTCCTTCCTAAGCTCTATCTTTCTCATGCTCATCCCTCTGCTGCAGGCATTGGCCCATGGCAACCAATCAGAATCTTGGACACTGTGATTGACTTGGGGAAGCCCAATCAGGGTCCCCCTTGAGGTTGCTAGAAAGTCTGGGAAAGGCTATAAAGAAAACTTGAAAACAACCAGGAGGGTGGCTGCCATTTTGCATGGCGTGGGAATAGAGCAGAATAAATGTAAATAGAAATAAGGTGAGATGAGGTATGTGTGTCTGTGCACATGAGAAAGAGAAAACAGAGAATGAGAAAGGGAGGTGGGAAGAAACAGAGCAAAGGGGAGGAGCACAGAACATGGGTACCTGCCTCGTTAGGGCTGCTAGTGCCGGCTCTACGCCAATTGAATCTCTCTGCAGTCTCATCACTGAAGCCAACACATTCCCTGTGTGCTTGAATTGGAGTTCTAACACTTACAACAAAGGGATCTCGACAAGGAGACAATTTGCCATTGTATCTAGCCCCAAACCTACTTATCCCGATGATGCCAAGATGTTCTGTATAACCCTTCCCCCTCACACCAGCTCCTACCTCGGACACCAAAGGAAGACAGTGTCCCTATCCTTCCAGTACTACACAGAGCTTTGCTGCATCAAGCAGAAGTAGAAATAGCTATGACTATTAATAAATTGGCCAAGACTTTATTAGTGACCTTTGAGCCATTGCAGAATAGCAGAGGATCTGAGAAGCCAACAATTAGTGTCAGATGATGTCTTAATGTGGAATCAGACGATAAAGAAGACCCAAAGTATGCAGCCACTCGCCAAAGGGATACAAACTGAGTCATGTAACACAGAGAGATTGGTGCTCCCCATCCATGGTATCTATCCTGCTACCCATTCACCTGTCTATTAACAAGCATTTACTAACACTCTCATTTAGACTTTGCTTGGAGCCAACATTGAGACTCCATGCCAATGTCTGGGTAAGCTGCTTGGACTGACTTTCTCAACTGTTCATCCTGTAGCTCATCCTGTTTCAAATGGAATTTACTTAACCACAAATAACAGGACACAGAAGTGATACTGGCTTGGAGAATTACAGCCACAGTTATTCCCTGCATGCACTATGAATGCTAGCTCAGTTTTAGTGTGGCAGCCAGCGATTACCAAGAACCGTGGATTCCCCCACCCCTCCCATCAGTGTGTTGGTTTGTCGTCTTCTTGCTCATCAGTCACAGTCACAAAATAGATGCCTCATCTCCAGATATCAAGGCACGTGCAAGGTCAGCGGTGGAGGATGTTGCAGCAGAGGCTATTGGAGCTCACTCTTCTCCATCCATTCTATTTCACAAAGTTCCTGCCAAGTTCCAGCTGCCTTTCCCTGGGGTTTGCTCCTAAAACTGGAGATGACAGTCTGTGAGCTTCAGATTAGGAATGCTAAAGCATTTGTCTCTCCCAAGAGGAATCCCCAGCTGATGACTGCAGAGGTGTTAGTGTAATGGATAGTCTTGACTGTCCACCTGATTGGATATGGGATCATCAAGAGACATGCCTTTGGGTAGTTTGTGAGGGCACTTCTAGGAATGATTAATTGAGGGAAAAGACTCACCCCAGAGTGGCAGCACCTTTTCACAGCATCCCAGATATAAAAAGGTCCTAAGAAAGAAATAAACAGTACCACTTGCCAGCCTGTGCTTCTTGCTGGTGAATGCATTTATGCTGCTGCTGCTGTTGCTGTTGTTGCTGCTGCTGCTGCTGTTGCTGCTGCTGTTGCTGCTTGCTATAGAATAATCCTTTTGTACACTGTAAAGATTTGTTACTCAGATCGGTTTAAGAAAAAGCTGACTGGCTGGTAGCTAGGTGTTGGGAATATTATTTCAAGGTGTGTTACTTCTGTTTATGTTGCATTTGTTTAACTCTGTGAAGCTATGTTACTGTGCCTGTCTAAAACACCTGTTGGTCTAATAAAGAGCTGAACATCCAATGGCAAGGCAAGAAAAAAGATAGGCGGGGATGACAGGCAAAGAGAAGAAACAGAAGGAGAAATCTGGGAGAAAGGGAGAAGGAGCAAGAGAAAAGAAGAAGGAGGACACCAGCTACACAGCAAGCCATGGAGTAAGAAGGAAAGATGAGGTATACAGAAATAGAGAAAGGTAAAAGCCCAGAAGCAAAAGATAGATGGGATAATTTAAGTTAAGAAAAGCTGACTAGAAATAAGCCAAGCTAAAGCTGGGCATTTATAATTAAGAATAAGCCTGTGTGTGTGTGTGTGTGTGTGTGTGTGTGTGTGTGTGTGTGTGATTTATTTGGAAGCTAGATGGCAGCCCCCCCCCAAAAGAGCAAAACCAATCAACAACATTTTGGTGCCCAACATGGGACTAGAGTAAAAGAAAAATCTAACAATAGCCAGGCAGGAAGTATAGGAGGGACAACCAAACTAAGGATGCTGTGATGAAGAAGGGCAGAGTTAGAGGAGTTGCCAGCAGACAGAAGGAGAAGCAAAATGGGCACACTGTGCTGAGAAAAGGTACCAAGCCACATGGCAAAGTGTAGATAAGAAATATGGGTTAATTTAAATGTAAGAGTTAGCTAGTAACAAGCCTGAGCTAACAGCTGAGCACTTACAATTAATATTAAGTTTCACAGGAAAACTCCACCTACAGCTGCTGCTGCCAGCCTTGGCTAGCATCAGATTCCAGCTTCTTCAGGCTTCCAACATGAACGAAGAGCAGTGACTCTCCAGAAACCTTCTAAGTGGTCAGCATCAGATTGGGAGTACTGAGATATCTGGCCTCATGAGCTGACCAGCTACTGGGTTCTCAGCTTCTCCAGTGTGGTCAGCCATTGTAACTACCCATCTACTGTCACATAAGCCGATTGAATGGATCCCTTTGTAATGTCCACTCATTGGGTCAGTTCTGTTCCTCTAGTACTGACATCATGACTTTCTCAGGGATGACTCTGAGGTAGTTGATTTGCACCTTTTCCAGGGATGCCTGTCTGATGAGGCTCCTGTCACCCACATCAGCAGCTAAACCTCTGTCCACTGCTACCTACCCTTCCTTCCCCACTTCTCCTCTCCTACAGGTATCTCCTGAGGCTGCATCTCAAACTAGCTGCCTCACACTCCTTGAGTCAAGCCATACTGGGGAGTGAAAGAAATAAGACAGTACTTTCTTCCATTAGAGGGAAGCTTACAGAAAGCCCCCCAGTTCACCTTCCCTTTGTCAGACCTGGGAAGGTCTCTCAGCCCCTTTCTGCCTCCAGCTGTCTCAGGGGAGTTGAGACAATGAGCGTGTGTTAGGGCAGTAAGGTTTCTGGAAGTTGGGACCCCTAAATGAACAGGATGTGTAAGGGTTACTGAGTGGGGAATTTGCAAAGCACTGAGTTCTGATCATGAACTGGAAATGGGGGGGCAGACAGTGAGGTAGAGGAGTTGCCAGAGACCAGAGACCAGGTGGAAGCCAGTGTGGGTGTGGCAGAGTGAGGAGCCTTGAGAAGCTCTCTGGGAGATGAGCCGAGAAGACCACGGCGTGGGTTTCCTGCGGGTTTGTGTAACAACTGATAGCAAGGGCCAGAGACAGAAATAAACAAAAGCAACGACCCCATCTGGAAGAGAAGAGAAGAGAGAGAGAGAGAGAGAGAGAGAGAGAGAGAGAGAGAGAGAGAGAGAGAAATAACGAACAAGCACACGGACATATATGAATACTGGTTAGCTCCATGTTTCAGCAGGCTGGCTTCCTGCCTCTGCCTCTAAGTTCTGGAACTAAAGGCATGTGCCACCATACCCGGCAAACTGAGGTTCCCTCTTCTCGGATGACTCTAGCTTGTGTCAAGCTGGCAGAGAACTAGCCCGCACACCAGCTTTACGTGGGTTTGGGGGGTCAGACTCGGGTC
Source organism: Peromyscus californicus insignis (assembly GCF_007827085.1). Classification (NCBI taxonomy): domain Eukaryota; kingdom Metazoa; phylum Chordata; class Mammalia; order Rodentia; family Cricetidae; genus Peromyscus; species Peromyscus californicus. The sequence continues at coordinate 118,785,966 of NW_026294595.1, forward strand.
CTTACACCGTGATCTAGCAAGCACGTTACCTAGTGAACCGTCTCCCAGATCTTCCATGATCCTCTTTGCCAGCAGCTCAGTTCCTAATGAGGACTCTCCTCCTGTTTTGCACAGGGCACGTGTGGCAGTCAGAGGATAACCTCAGGTGTCTGTCCCCCCCTCCACCTTGTTTAGACAGGGTCCCTTTGTTGCTCACTGCTGTCTAAGGCTAGCTGGTCCCCGAGTTTCCAGGGATTCTCCAGTTCAACTCTCATGCTCCCATAGGAGTGCTGGGATTACAGATTCATGCTAGCCAGTCCAGCTGTCGTCATACTTAGGGTTATCATTGCTATGATGAAAACCTTGACCTTGGAAGTTTAGCTTCCAGAACTGTGAGAAACAGATGCCTGCTGTTCAAGCCAACTGAGCTGACTAAGCATGCTAGACCCTTGAAAACTGGGATGGGGGTGGCAGAAGGTTAAATCCCTATCATTCTTGCTCTGGATTGACCTTAGCTGGAAACACGTATCCAGCTGTAGAAACCACCAGGAATAGGTAGTGGCCAAAGAGACAGTAGCCAGAGCTGAGACAGCCCTGGGAACTACAGGACAGGGGACAAGGCTTTAGCTGAGGGCCAAGGGCATGTGTCATGCTGAAGAGAAAACAGCAAATAAAATAGCACAGTCATGCCCAGATGTTATTATCTCCTGAAAGAGACAAAATCTTTACACAACTCTGATGACCCCCTAAAATTGTCTCGGTTCGGTTAGAGAACCGAGTTATTTCAAAGATGAACCATTTGATACAGGGAACTGACCACCAACATACAAGAGTGCCCCTCTTATCTGTGGTTTTACTTTTGGCAGTTTCATCTGCCCATGGTCAACGGCGGTCTGAAAATACTGGACGGAAAGTGCCAGAATGAAATAATGTATCATGTTTATGTTCTAAACAACTGTTATGACTACATACATTTTACAGTTGTTCTACTATTACTGATTCAGTCTCTGACTATGCGCTTAATTCACCAATTAACCTTTACCTTGGGCGTGTGTGTATGGGTGGAGAGCATGGTTACGTAGGATCTGACGCTGTCAGCTGTTTCAGGTAGGCACAGAATGCCTTAGAGAGTGTCTGTCACTAAGCAGGGACAGCAGCGTTGGAAGGGCTGATCGGGAAAGGGAAAGACACTTAAAAATTAATTCCTGCAGCGAGGGCCTTAGAGAGCTGGCTCGGTGGTTGAGCTCTAGTACAGCTCTTTCAGAGAACTCTTGCTCAGGTCTCAGCATCAACGTCAGGCAGCTCACAAATGCCTATAACTTCTGCTGCCTTCTGGTCCCCCTCCGGTGACTCCCAGGGACTGACCCTGCAGAAGACAGCTTGCCGCTGTATCTGTGAAGTGCCACCTGCAGGACTCAGCCACCCTGGCAGCCCGCACAGCACCAGAGGGCAGGAATGGAGTTGAAGACCACTGAGTTCACAGGGCGGCCGGCAAGTGGAGAGGAACTGTGTGGATGGGGTACTGGAGCCAGATGAAGATGAGAGGCAGAGACAGAGGTGGGAGCTTTCTCTTCTGGGCTCCGTCAGCAGAGTGACCCAGGTTCTAATGTCTCATAACTCACTGGACATAGATCCTCGGTGCCTCAGTTCCAGCGGTGTGTGCTGTCCACACCCACTTCCACAATGACTCACAGTGAGCTCTGTGCATTCCACAGGGTGCCACCTCGGTGGTTCCCATCACGTACCCTCTCCTAAAAACCACCTCCCCCTTGAGCCTCACTGCCACCAGCCTCGGTACAGCTCTCGTGGTGGCATGCCCAGGTGGGCAGGCTCCTCTGTGCAGGGCTTCTCACGGCTCCACTCTTCTCTTGAAATGTGCTCAGCATCTTAATGGAAAGATTCTTTCCAGAAAATGGACTAGCACCAAAAATAAATTATCCAGAAAAACAAGACCGCTTTCTCTACCATGAAAGAAACTGAAGAGCTCATTAGCCTCAGGAATAAATCATGTTTTCTAGTGTTGCGAGGCCAGAAGACAGGACCATGAATATTCATAAGCATACTGCTGAAGTGAGGGATGGAGAGCCTTCTTTTAGGCACCACCCATTTGAGGAAAAGGTATCCTAACTGTGGTTAGGCTGGCTGAGCCCAAATCCTCAACAAGGAGACTGATAGCCTTTTAGTGAGAATTCATACCATGTTAATTGGTTAGCTATACCTAGTTAATTTCTGGTAAAGGCGATGGGGAAAATTGGCCAAAATAGGACCAAAACCTCAGGCCAAGGATGCCTATGGGTGGCTTTATAATCTGTGCAGACCCAGCCACACCTAACAGCAACAGTTTCATGGGGACCTAGCCAACATGGAGAGTGAGCTGCTATGGCTTGGACCTTGAATGCTGCCCAGAGGCCCGTGTGTCAAAGACTTAGTTCCTGTGTGGCAGTGCGGGGAGGCTGTGCAGCCGTTAGTGGGTAGGCCTAGGAAGAAGTCCTTGTGTCATTTGGGGCATGCCTACGGGGAGGGGGGGGCTGGAGTGCCTTGGTTGCTTCCTCTTAAGCTTCCTGACCATAAGAAAACCGATGTCCCTACAACGTACCCCCCACCATTATTATCTGGCACATCCTTCTGAGGCTTAAAGCAGTGGGAGCCCCCAAATCTGTAAGCTCATAGACCCCCTTCCCTTTATAAATCCACCATTTCCAGTGATTTGTTATAGCAGTGGAGAGCTAACAGGGGTGCAGACCAATTACCTCCCAGTCTCATGGACCCAGCTTTACCTTTTTTCCTTCCCTGGGTTTTATGGTTTGGTTTGGTTTTTACTCATAGTTAGGTTAAGTCAAGGCTCTCAGTCTTGACTCCCCTTCAAACAACCCCAGGAGCTTTCTGGTAGAAAGATGCCCAGACCAGACCAGATCAGATCACGAACCACAGAGGTCTCTGGGGTCACACTTGGTGTCAGTGGTTTGAGCACACAGCCAGGGCAGCTGTAGCAGCTGGTGTCTGAGGTGCTGCTGTGTTTCCTCCCCTTCCTTGAAGACACGCCTCCCCACAGAGAGAGAAGTCTGCTCCTGGGGTCTTGACTCCAGAGAAATGTGATGTTTCTGTCTAGCAGGGTCCTCCTTTTTTTTCTCTTGAAGCGTTGGCTTTGGGGCCGTGTCTGCTCAGAGTTCAGCTTCTTTGCCACCTGGAGAAAGCATGCTAAGAGGCTGGTCAGTGACCCAGCTGATCTCCCAGAATCCCTGCCAACCATGCAGGAGAAACTTCTAGAAGGACCAGTCCAGGAGAACAATCAGGTGACCCCAGTTCCAGTTGACACCCAGGAGCAGTACCCTGCTGTATTCAGGCCTCACCTGGAACTGTGAGGGACAGTAATGGATGGAGACCTTAACTAGCAGGCTGTGCAGCAATTGTCTGTTGAGCAGAGAATGGCTGGAACAGGCAAGAACCACGGAATCAAAGGGGTGTCCACAGGGAAGCATTCCAGCAAGGCACACACAGTCTCCAACAGAGAAGAACACTCTGCTACTGTGTAGATCTGAAATGTCTCCCGTTATGGCGCATGTACGAAAACCTTGGTACCCAGCCAGGGCACTAAAGGTGGATTTTTGTTTGTTTGTTTGTTTTGTTTTTGTTTTTGTTTTTCAAGACAGGGTCTCTCTGTGTAGCTTTGGTGCTGTCCTGGATCTCGCTCTTTAGACCAGGCTGGCCTTGAACTCACAGAGATCTGCCTGGCTCTGCTTCCCGAGTGCTAGGATTAAAGGCGTGTGCCACCACCGCCCGGCAAAGGTGGATCTTTTAAGTGGAAGGGCCTGGTAGGAAGAAGTTAGACCACTGGAGTGTGCCCTTACAAGGGACATTAGGACCTCCCTCTCTTTCTCTTCCAGGCTGCCCACAGGCCTCTTTGGTCAGGTTCCCACCAGGATATGTTTCTGCTGCTACATGCTCAGAGCAATAGGATCCAGAGACCATGACATGAAGCCCCTGAAAGTGTCACCCAAAACGAACCTTTCCTCTTTATAACTTGATTTTTTAAATGTCTTTGTGTCACAGCAACAGAAAGATTACTAACATGCCTTGGACCTCAGCAGGGCCAGCTCCATCCTCACTCTATGTCCTGCCTGCTCCCATGCTCTGGCCACACATTATAAAAAGAACTGCAAGATTTGGGGACAGGATAGCTGTCAAGGTAGAAGCCACCCATCCATGCAGTGGTCCCTGTTAGGCTAAACAGGTTTTTGCTGTGTTTTCAATTTTGCTAATTTTTCCATTTTTAAACACCAATCGTGTGTGTTATAATTCATACAGTTGGTGGTCCCATATGATCACTGTTACCATGGGAAGGCAGCTATGGCCAACGGTCTATTTTTTCGAACGGGCATCTAAAGGCTCAGAGAGACTATTTGAGTCTCCTGAAATGGTGTAGTGAGTAATAGAAGAGGCGGGAGTTAAGCCCAGGGGCTGTTGGTACTATTACACTGCTTCTCTGTTTGGGGAGGAAAGGAAGAGGAGGCCCAGAGCCCCGTCAATGTGTTCCTCTTGTGGCTTAGGAACTCTATTAATTGACTTTCTGATGCTGTAACAAAATACCCAAAGCTGGGTACTTTATATAGAAAGCAGATTTATTACTTGGTCCTGCAGGCTTATGAACATGGTGCTGGAGTCCGTGTGGCTCTGGCATCACAATAAACGTGCATGAGAGATCACATGTCAAGACAGGAAGCCACTGAATATGCTCCCAACAGCTTAATCTTTAAGAAGTAATCCATTCCCTGAGGCCAGTACTAATCCATCCTCAACACCAACCTCCACCCCTAATAGCCTTCCACTAGGCTCCAACTCTTCTGGGTCCCCCCCCCCCCCCGCCCCACTACCCATTGCTACACTGGAGACCGAACTTCCAGATACCCTCAAGCCGTGTCTAAACCACGGGAACAGCAGAAGCCAAATTCATTTGTGGAAGCACTGCGTCTAGCTAAAGTCATGTTCCCCAGTCGTTCTTGGAGCTAGGTGTGGGCATGTGTCTAGTAAGAAGAGTGCCTCAGCGTTGTGAGGACATCTACAAAGCCTGAATCAGAAGGACCTGCAGGAAAGCCTGTAGCTCATGTGATGGCCGGAGGCGCTCCAGCAGCCACATAGAATATGAAGATACCTTAAGGCTGCTCATTGCAGACAATGGAATAAAAAGCAATAACAAGCTTGGGTCCTGCCATGGATTGCCTACCTCTAAACTTCTTAATAAATGGGTTAAGTTTCTGATAGGGCATACTTTAGTTCTAAAATAATAAAGTTTACATATTGGTTAATTCTGAAATTCTTGCGGGAGCCCCATCCGATGACATGATTTGTCCTTAGGACATTGAAACCCTGTTTTCTACGTCAGAAGACAAGTTAAGTTCCAATACTGACATCATTCTTCCCTCACGTAGCTGGTCAGGCAGAGAGCAGATATGAAACAGGCATTTGTTAAGTACACCCTTAAGAAGCATGCGCTGGAGACATAATCCCAGAGCGGCAGGACTGGGAGGCTGCCATAAGTGGTGTTTACAGGGCTCCACTCTTGGGAATAGACTGACGTCCACCCTGAAAGGTCCATAGTCTGACTCTTGCTCTCTCCTCACACGAGGCCTTTCTTCTGACATGGTGTGACACAGATCCCACCCCTCCATCTCAGTCATCCCCACCTCCAGAACTGTAAGGGTTAAGGCTCTGTTCATTGTAAATACCCAGGCAGCACAAACAGAAGGACAGGTAGGCAGTAATATTTGTAACTATCGCCCTGCCTGTTTCTGGTAACCTCACGTATGTGTACAGGTGCCCGTTAAAAAATACGTCATACAAATGGCCTTTGTTGGTTCAGGGAGTGCTGTGGGATATTTATTTACACTGTGTGAAGATGTGCCTATGTTTTGCCTCACCTGCCTAAGGCACCTGATTGGTTTAATAAAGAGCTAAATGGCCAATAGCTAGGCAGGAGAGAATAGGCGGGACTTCCGGGGAGAGAGAGGAACTCAGTGGATGAACCAGGTGCATGAGAGATGCCAGAGGGACACGGAGGGAGTCGGACACACAGAGTGGAGGAAAGGTAAAGAGCCACGTGACAGAGCGTAGATTAACATAAGAGCTAGTTGGGAACAAGCCTAAGCTAAAGGCCAAGCTTTCATAATTAATAATAAATCTCCATGTCACTATTTGGGGGCTGGTGGTCCAAAGAAAGCCCAACTACAGGGGAGAGCGGGAAACCTCACTAGATAGCCAGGGAAGACTGGCCCAGCCCTAGTCCCTGGGTACCTTATCTTCTGTCTCCTTGGATGCCCTTGAGCTTGCCTTGTACTCGATGTGATACAAGTTAAGCTGTTAAAGATGCTTGTGTGGCATGCACCGTGATATTTTCCCTGCCGAGAGCCTGGGCCAAGTGGTAACTGCCCTTAGTTGTGGCCCCAGAATAAAGTGATATATGGAATGAACTCTCTGAAGCCATCTTGAGGCCTGGCCCAGACAAGCAGGTCATACTCCCAAAGCCAGCCTAGTCTCCTGGATATAAAAGTTTGTTGATGCAGACCACTGAGATGGTGGGACTGTTTGTTCGGCAGCAGAGCTGACTAACAGTATCATTCAGAGAACTGCACACACAAAAATCAATGTCATCCTCCACTACTGCCTTTCCTTCACGCCTCCTTCCTGGTCCCTAAGTCCTAAACCTCAGAGCATCTCTTTCCCCTCCCCGCCTTCCTTCTTCTCTCTTTCAGATCTCAGCCCTCTAGATTAGAGCAGACTTCCTGCTGTAGATGAGGCATATCAGGTCATCCTTGTGTAGCCACAGTGAACTTCTGGAACTGTAAATCAGGCCACAGCCTTCCACACTTGGACCCTCTTATGGGCTTTAGCTTGGGAAGCATCCCTGAGTCTAAGAGGGCCATGTCTATGGGCTCCTGCATGTACCTGCCCTTCCATTTGGGGGAGCACACTCTCCACCCTGAACCTGACTTGCCCTAGTTTCCCATGCTGAGCCTGACTTCACACAGCCAGGCTGGGGTCTTCATGGGTGCTGCCCAACTGAAATGACCATGTCTTTAGTTCAAGGTCAACTTTTTAGGGTACTGTTCAAATGCCTCTGGCTCTGTGGGTAGGGATGAAACGAGGCAGATGGAGAGCAGTATGGAGGCTCCTCCAGAGTTAAAAGTAGAGCCACCATATGATATAGGGTCTCACTTCAGGGTAGACTTCTCTCTGTTTACCACAGTTCTATTCCCAACAGATAGCATATGAAGCCAAGCTAGGTTCCACGTGGAAATGGAGGCAAGGTGCTACTTACACAGAAGAATACTATTTAGCCTTTAAAAAGGAGACTCTGGGGTTGAAGAGATGGCTCAGTGGTTAAGAACACTGGCTATTCTTGTAAAGGACCCAGACTCAGTTCCCAGGACCTACATAACAGCCTGTAATTCTAGTTTCAGCAGATCAATACCCTCTTCCACCCTCTTAAGGCCTCCAAGGGCACCTGCCCACACATGGTGCATACAGACAAACAGTCACACCCACATACACATACTTGAAAATAAATAGATAATACAATTTTAAAGATAAGTAAATAATAAAAAGGAGATCCAGCCATTTGCAACTATGTAGTCAGCGCCTGAGGACCAGTTAGTTTCAAACCGTCAAAGCCATCCGATTTTGCTTTCGATGCAGAATCTGGGAGAATTGAACCTGCAGCAACAGAGTAAAATGGAACTCACCAAGGGGCATGATGCAGGGAGTGGGGTGTGAGAAGGGCGTGCCCCAAGTATACAAAGGTCCGGAAACACACAAGCAATAAATCCAAGATCTACTGCACCATATGCCTGTCACAGTTAATACTAACATATCATGTATTTTAAAACTGCTGAAAGAATAGATTTGAAATGTTCTCACTATTTAAAAAAAAAGACATAAATATGAGACGATGGCTATGTGAATTTACATGATACCCCCAAAGTCTACCTCTGTCAATGCATCACACTGGACCCGACAAATAGACTCGATTATTCTTTGTTTACTGAGAATTAAAGTTGAAGTAACCTCACTCGCACAAAAGCACCTTGTCTGGCTCTCCCCTGGAAGGAGCTCCCTGAGGGCAGGCCTAAGTTCCTGTCCTCCTTGTTTGGAAAGGCGCCTGCCAGTGCACGCAGCTCTGCTTAAGCAGTGGAGTCTGACTTTCTAGAGAACTCAGAGTGGGGGATGTCAGGGAAAGAGGAAAGGCAGGTGAGGCCTTGGGAGTGGGGTGGGGGTGGGGGCGAATAGAGGAGAAGGGACGGATTGAGAAGGGAAGGAGTCAGAAATCTAAAGATGGAGCGTGAGAGGGGAGTTAAGGACAGAGAGGGCCACGGAGCTGAAAATGCCTGCCCACACCAACACTTTCCGTTCGCTCTTCCCAGCTCGGCTCGGCTCGGAGCCGGCTCAGGCCGAGTGTGTGTGCAGCTGGCGCAGGACTTACGGTGCTGGTGCCAGAAACATAAGCAAGAGGGAGAGACACGCGGCCCAGACAGGGCGTTCCTGGTGGGACCAGCCCAGGGGCCGCATGGCCTGCCGCTCCCCTCCAACTGCCAAGGAGTCTAGGAAGCTATGGCTAAGGAGGGGGCAGAGGACTGAGCTGGGGCACAGAGGAAAGCCCTTGGCATCCTGCAGGGGGACCTTTCTAGGCCAGACTTAAGGAACCGTTCGCCAGCAACACGAATGCTGTGTGCACATCTGGAGCAGCCCAGGACCCCAGGCTTTGTCCAAAGGAGACTGACTCTAAGTCTCAGGCACAGCTGCCTGCTTCTCTAAGCCCCTGACCTCCAGAATTACCCTGGACCGGGGTGGAGATAGTCCCAGGTAGTTGTGTGGTTTTCAAAGGTCCCCTAGGGATTCTGAGAGGCAGCTCGAAGTTGGGACCCACTGCCACGCATCAGAGCTCTACAAACCTTTGCTGTAGAGCCGGGGGGGGGGGGGGGGGGGGGGGGGGGGGGGGGGGGGGAAGTACTTCGGGGTTTGTGCTTGTTCTGGCCTCTGCCCTCATACCCAGAGCAGTAAAACGAGGGCCATAGATCAGAGAAGCCATGCTCCTGTAAAACCTTTTTAATTGAATCTCATAAATTTGAAATTTATAAATTTGAAATTTCATAGAAGATTTATTTGCATGCTATGGATATTTTTTCTTCTTTTTTTTTCCCCCTCCTAAAAGTATCTCCTTAGCTCAAATTAAATGGTGGGCAGGACTATATAGTTCACGAGCCCTGACTCAGACCTGCGTTACTAGGAAGAGTGAGTTCCAGGCAACTTTTAAAACAATGTGGCATTACAGTGGTTCCTAAGCCAGTGTCTAGTGGACCCAACACTACCCATTCGGGTGATACTGATTCCCCATAGCTCACAACACTATGCTACAGCCTGGTCACATGGGTCAGTGGTAGACTGAGGATTTGAAAAAAATCTGGTCTCTAGCCTTAGAAGACTTGAGAAGTGGTTTCATTTAAATCATTCTTTTGATCCCCAGGGAGGCTTTGAACTGCCCACTGTGATCTATAATCCCCCTCAAATCTATAGTGGTAACTGCAACAAACAAAGCAATCCTGAGTGCAGGGAGGGGGAAGGAGCGAAAAAGGAATGCAGTAACTCTTTAGTGAAGGTTCTTTGAGTAGAATTACAATGCATTTTCTCTCACTGTGTATGTCTGTTGTCCTTAAGGAACACCCGTGAATTTTATCACTGAGAATTGTATAATTAAGAGACTTTTAGGGATGGATAACCAACACTAAGGATCTGTGAAAAAGCAATATGGAAATCTACTCATAAACTTTTTTAAAATAGAATTTTAAAAAAGAGGTTGAATGGAAGTATCCTACATGGCGGGGCAGGGGGAATAATGCTTTTCCAGAAGCCATGGGTTATTAAAAATCTTGGTACCAGGTGTGAGATACCCCCCTACAAATTATTGGTCATAGAGTTCCCAGAGATGTCCCCAAATGAATACTGGCAGTCGTCATTGCTCTTGTTTGCCCACCAGAACTTGAGGACGAGAGCCTGTGGCTGAAGACACCACACACTCTGCTCTCATGACTTGAGGAAATCAAGCTGCAGTTGACCTGGAAGCTTCCTCCTGGCTGGCTAGCTCTCACAGTGCTAGAAGGTGCTCTCCAGGCTGCTGGGGGAGAAAGTCATCAACAGTCTCACCCTGCTGTGAATTCTGCTAACTGCAGTAATGACCGTCCTGGCAAGATGTACCTATTGGTGCAATAGTGGTGTGGATGCTACGGGGGCCACCAACTGCTTGCTGTTTGGACCGGAGGCCCACACTAGGAGGGAACTTAAGCTAGGTATCAATGTGGCCAAGCACTTGTACCTAAGAGGCCATAATCCCCAGGGAAAAGCCTACTATTGTTATTTGGCTAAATAAATATGGTATCAAACTGTCTTCTAAAACAGGTCTTTTTTTTTTATGTGTATAAGTGTTTTGCTTGCATATGTGTGTATGTATCATGTGTATGCCTGCTCCCCACAGAGGTCAGAAGGAGGCATCAGATGGTTGTAAACTACCAGACGAGTACTGGGAACCAAACCCAGTTCCTCTGCAAGAGCAACAAGTGCTCGTAAGCACTGAAACATCTCTGGAACCTCCAAACTGCCTTCTAGATACTTACCTTAATACCCATAGAGTGGTGCAGCTTTCATCCTTCATCACGTGTTTTCTACGGTAGACAGTGGTTAATATAGAGACTCACAACTGGTCCAAGTGCAGAAGCTAAATGACTGTGGATTGATCATCCCTAAGCTGGACATCTCACACACATGTGCACACTCACAGGCACACACACACACACACACACACACACACACACACACACACACACACACACACAGAAGGCTCAAGGGATATTGCATGCAGAAGAGGGGACCAGAAGATCGTAAGAGCCAGAGGTTGGAGAGGAGAGCCGTGAAATGTTGTCTTCTGGGTATTACATGACGAACACACTCATCAACTCACTGCAGCTATGGTTACCTACACAAGACTGGGCCAGTCAACATCTTATTGTGGAAGAGGGAAGAGCTCATGAGAGAATATTGACTGCTACTGGTGGCTGGGAGAAGGGTGTCACTTTCTTCATGACATTGCCCATGCCCCAGTGAATAACCTCCCACCCATGGTCATGCACATAACCCTACTTAGACTCTGTAGATCTCACACACACACACACACACACACACACACACACACACACACACACACACACACGTACGCTGAAAACAGGAATTGTTTTGGGAAGAAGTGTTTCAGTGGGAGAAAGCAGAGGAATAAGAGAGTAAAGGGGAAGGAGATGCCTAAAATTTATTATGTACATGTATTATACTGTCAAAGAACTTTTTAAAATTTAAAGAGACCTGTAAAAGAATTCTCTGGACAGCAAGTTCACCATTGAATGACCTCCTCAGTATCTTCCAAATCTTTGGTCAGGAAGTACTTTTTCATGTTTAATCCACGTCTAGAGAATTAAGGAAAGAAAAAGACAAAATGAGAAACATATGTTGTCCTTTTGACTGCCGAACCCCAGTTCCTGTCATTCGTGGTTATTTTTAACACTAGAGTCATGCGGGTGGGATACAGCAGGCCTAGAGATGCTGAGAATGGTCACATGTCCATCAGCACAGGACCAATGAAAACGGATTGCTGCTGCTGACCTCTCAATTCCAGGACATCCCAGCAACCATCTGGTAAATGTCAGAGTCATCCAGAAGCGCAAGGGCAACACTCCAGGCTTCTAGGGGAAAGTCACGGGCCTCAGTGGACCCGAGTTTGAGTCCCGACTTGGCTACCTTCGCACTATGAAGCTTAGGAAGAGCAATCAAGTTTGCTGAGTCTGTTTTCTCCTCCAACAACCTTGAGCCAGGACTCCCAGAAGGCAAGGGCGGTTGTTAAAGCTCCTGACATAGGCAGAGAGGGCATTGCCGGCTCTTCCTTCTGATGCTGTGACCTACCTAGTCAAGGTCATCGCATTGTTTACTTTTTGTTGCTGTGATAAAACGCCGTACCAAAAGCATTTTAGGGAAGAGAGAGTTTTGGCTTACAGTTCCAGAGGAAGAGCCCATAACGGCAGGGGAGGCGTGGCAGTGGGCAGCTGGAGTCGGAAGCTGAGAGATCACATCTTCAACAGCAAACCCAAAGCAGAGGGAGTGAGGGGAGACGAAGAACTGGAAACGGGGTGAGATTATGAATTCTCAAAGTCTGCCCCCAGTGAAGGGCTTCCTCCAACAAGGCTCCACCTCCTAAAGGTTCTGTAAACTCCCCAAACTACACCATTAACAGGGGACCAAGTGTTCAAATATGAGGGACATTTCTCATTCAAACTATCATAGTCATGATCCTGTGCAAAGGGCTGGGAATGAACCTGCCCCTCTTGTACTTGACTAGAAAAGACTTAAGGTGGAGAACAAACGACTGAGCGCTTTGTCTCTGGCTACATCCTGGTATGAGGCATACATCAGGACCCGTGCATGACAACATGTATCTCAACCCCAAACTCAGCCACAGCCCAAGTTTAGAATCTCCTTTGTTGAAGAGCTGGGCAGCCCATGCAGTAGCTACATGTGAGAGCATGTGGCTATTCACGTGTAAATTAATTCAATTTAAATGAAATTAAAGGTTCAATCCCTCTTTCAACCTAACCACATATTGAGTGCTCAGAAGCCACATGTGGCTGCCTTGATGTACAGCAAGATGAGCCAGGACATTGCCACCATTACCAGAGGTGATTAGACAGCATTGTCACCATGGTTTCTGGGACCACACAGGCCACACATAGACAGACAAACCTGTGGCCATTTGCAAAAATGTTCTCATATTACCACAGTGACATGTTCCCTGAGTGGAGAAAGTAAAATTCCATAACTAGCACTTAGTGTCTGACTATTGGGGTGGATTGGTGGTGGGGTTGGGGGTGCTCATGGGAATGCAGCCCCCTAGGGTGCTGAGGTTGGGATCTGAAGCTTCAAGATGCTCCACCACGGACTGACAAAGAGCAGTTGGCTCCATCAGAGCAATTTGCAACACAATGGTATCCAAGCAAGAGTCCAGCGGACTAATGCGGCCCCGGTGGAGTGGCGGCAACCCCACAGGGCACACCGCGTGTGTCGTGCCACATCCTGGCTACATACGTTCGGTGAGGCACGGAAGATGTTGAAGACAGCGAAGCTTGCCTCTGCAGGCACCACTATTTTAAGAAATTCTGGTTTCAGGATGGCTTGGCAGTAGCCGCAGGGTGGAAAGAGAAAGGGCAGCTATGTGAAGTCTGCTATGACCCAACACCAGGACAGCTGTGTGGAGTCCGAGCTAGAGTCAGGGATCCCCAGGTCCCTTTGAGTTCAGTGGTGTTCAGAGATCCAGGTGGCTCCCCTGGAGTGGAAGGTGACCTTTACAGATAATCTCGCCTGGAACGGATAACGTGGGCCGGGGTAAAATAAACCTTCTCTCACCTCATCCCCGTTCTCCTTTACCGTCATGCTCCAGGAGCTACCCTAGCTCCTGCCCCTTACTGGAGTTCAAAGTCTATGCCAACCTTAGGCTATGTGGGTGATGTAGGTGCTGCCGGCAGGACCCACCACTCTCCCCAGCTGTCCACTTGAGAGCTTGTGTTTGCCACACAGGAGCTGGGTAACCTTCAGAAAGTTAGTTCCTTCCTGTGACTGCTCTGGCCTTGAAACAGTGTGATGAAAACAGGGCTTACCACGCTAGGCAATTCCAAATATTAAGTAGGATTCAGTGCATTCAGCCTGGCCCTGAGTACAGAGCCTATTAGTGTGTGATAACACTCAGTAAAACCGTTAATCACGTCAGTGTGGCATTTGACTGACTACTATTTGTTACAATTAATACAGTAGTCATTAGCTGCGGCCTGCATCTCTGAAGGCATAGCTCCCCGTCTGCATTAGAAAATGGTCACTTTTTGGAAAAATGGACCCTCCATCCCTGTACTCCCCCCAACTAGGCTGGAAAGAATACCATTAAAATGCTATGTGTCCTTATCATGTCAAAGGGTTCAAGATGTTAAAATATGTCTTATTACTGGTAATGCTAGTGGAGAGAGAAGAGAGGGAGAGAGAGGAGAAGAAAAGAGAGGAGAGGAGAGGAGAGAGGAGAGGAGAGGAGAGGAGAGGAGAGGAGAGGAGAGAGGATTTTAAGGAACTGGTCCACACAATTATGGAAGCTGGCAAGCCCACAGTCAGCATGGTAGGTCAGCAGGCTGGAGACCAGCAACAAGGTGATGTTGCATTTGTTGTCTAAAAACAGAGAACAGAATGCAGACCAATTCCCTTTTCCTCTGGGGAGTCATCCCTTTTCCTCTGGGGAGTCAATCCCTTTTCCTCTGGGGAGTCATCCCTTTTCCTCAGGGGAGTCAATCCCTTTTCCTTCTTAGATTCTCACCACCTGCTTGGACGCAGCCTTTTGGCTTAGAGAAGACTATCTGTTTCACTCAAGGTCCACTAGCTCAGTCTTCTAAAATTTCTTCACAGCAGGGCTGGGGTGTAGCTCGGCTGGTAGAGTGTTTGCCTAGCATGCACAAAGCCCAAGATTGAGCCCAAGTGCCTCGTTTTGGTTTTTTTTAAAGGCAAGTGGTACACCCGTGTATCCTTGTGTTCAGGAGGTAGTGAGATGATTAAGCTCAAAAGCCAGCCTCATCTATGCAGTGAGTCAAGGGCTAGCCTGGTCTGTAAATAAACCTTATCTTTAAAAAGAAATCCCAGTGTGGCATGGTGGTAAATGCCTTTAATTCTAGTACTTTGAAAGAATAGACAGGAGGAGCTCCATGAGTTTAATGCCAGCCTGGTCTATATTTCAAGATCTAGGACAGCCAGGGATACATAATGAGACCCTGTGATAAACAAACAAACCAAAAACTTCACAGCGGTATCCAGACTCCAGTTGGTCTGGATGACCTCACCAAGGTCACATATGAAGTTAGCCATTACTTCAGGCTACTTCAGCCATTACTTCAGTGTATGCGCCCCACTTACATATAGGAATTGAAGTCCAAAATCCTCCTAGCAGCTGGTGAAGTGATGCAAATGAGGAGGGCTCACCACTCACACCTGGGGGCCTGAGCTAACTGCTGAGTCCTGTCTCAAGGCATCAGGGCGGTTCATTCCCCTGGGAATACGGTGTATTGGGACTGCCAGACACATCAATTCTTTTTCAAGAAATATTGAAATTTGAATTTCCAGATGATATGGAAAGATGTCCTCAGACAGGCCATTTGCAACCAGGACCCACATGATCTCATTGAGTATGTCAGTGTCCTTGGTTCATTATTAAAGCCTCTTCTGCTAAAGACTCCCTGGCTGTGGAGGAGGGAGCTCATCAGAAGCTGAACTTCTCTGTGTACTTAGAGCAATGCTGTTCTCGTTGTAGCCCAAGTTGGAACCACCCAGAGACCGGGAAAATGTAGACACTGAGCCCCACTTATCACGGATATCTTAATCCATGCACGCTCAGCCCCTTACATATGATATTGTAACATTTGTATAGAGCCTGCACGTTCTCCTGTATACTTACCATCACCTCTAGGTCACTCCTTATACCCGATACAAGACAATGAATGGCCTATAAATAGATGTTGTGCTGTGTTGGGCAGCATCTGCAACAACACAGATCGTGAACTTAACTGAACAGTTACGAGAGGGGGTTTCATGATTTCTTTTTTTTTCCCCTCAACTATGCCATTCTTGAGAGTGAATGTTGTAGATGACAAGTAACTTTTTCCATTTTCTGTCTGAGATTGGTTAAATCCACAAATGGAGAACCCTCAGAAGTGGAGGGCCGACTGTGCTATATATGATAAGATACATGTGGGTGTGCACATGTACATATAGTTGTAAAACCATAGAGTAGACCAAAGCCACAACCACAGATGCCAAGGGGCTGACAGGAGCTGCACTTGGAATATGCTAGAAAGAAGCGACCCTGGAGTTCACCAGCCACTTCTGCTGATAACCACACTAAGGGCCTAAGGATGGTCTGACCACAGGACTTCAATCGTAGTTGAGAATGCTACACTGTCCTGTCCAAGGACCTGGCCCAGCCAGGACCTGCTTACAGAAATGTTCCACAGTGGGTTGAATAAGCATCTCTTAGCCTAGCTCAAAACACATATCCTTATCCTAAGTCCCAGAACCTGTGAGTGTGGCCTAATTTGGAAAAACAAAATTAAGTTAAAGATGTCAGGAAATCACCTTGTGTATGGGCAGAAAACAGGCCAAGGAAAAACTACCATTTCCCTATTCATAGACTGACTCAATCACAAGCTGAGAGCTGCCCAGAGCCACCAGAAGGAGGGAGAAACCAGAAGAGTCTTCCTGGAGCCTCTGGGGACAGCTTGACTGTGCCAACCTCTCACTTTGGGGCTTCTGGCCCCAGAAGTATGAGGATAAATTGCCATTGTTGAAAGTCACCTAATCTGTGGTCACTTTTAAGCAGTTCCAGGAATCTGATACACACTCAGTTCATGATTGAACGTGAGGAGCAGAGACAGGAAGTGCTTTGGAAGGCAGCACCACTGGCTTCACCAGTGCTACTGCTGTCCTCATGCTTGTATTCCCAGACCCTCCAAGCCATTTACTTAACTTCCATACAACTTGCTGGAAAGGGTTTGGGAACAAGATTGTTATTTGCAAACAGCTCCTATACCATCCCCGTCCTCTAAGAAGCTGATGCTGTGGAATAATCCTCTTATACACTGTAAAGACATGCCACTCGAATTGGTTTAATAAAATGCTGATGGACCAGTAGCCAGGCAGGAAGTATAGGCAGGGACACCAACCAAAGATGATAGGAAGGAGAAGGGCAGAGTCGGGAGAGTCAGGGGAGGCACAAGCCTGCCACCAGGCAAGCAGGACATATAGAAAATGAGGTAACAAGCCATGAGCCATGTGGCAAAGCATAAGTGGAAATATGGGCTAATTTAAGTGTAAGAGTTAGCTAGTAACAAGCCTGAGCTATCGGCTGAGCATTTGTAAGTAATATTAAGCCTCTGAGTCAGTTATTTGGGAAGCAGCTGCCAGGTATTTGGGAACAGGTAGGTGGGAGAGAAATGTCTGATTACAAACTGAGGCTGGAATTCTCAAACTCCCACACTCTGTGGATTCCAAGCCCCCCCTCCAAGGTACCATGCTCTTCCTCCAGGATAAAGAGTGGCAAATCTCAGGGGGTGAAGACTTGCCTTGTTGGCCCAACCAACCTAAATGGAAGTTAAGGGATGGCAGGGAGGACCATTGCAGCAGTTAGTTTAGTTGTCAACACAATGTAGTATCACTTGACAACAGTCTCAGTGAAGGATTGTCAAGCTCAGGCCAGCCTGTGGGCATAATTGTGGGGAACTGTCTCGATCACGTTAATTGATGTGTGAGGCCCTGATGAAAAGTGGGCAGCACCAACCCCTGGTTTGGGGTTCTGGACTGTATAAAAGAGGAGGTGAGCTGAGGACGCGTGTAGCCATTCATTTCTCTCTGCTCTTGACTGATTGTGGGTGCGATGAGTTTAAGTTCCTGCTGGTTTGGCTTCCCAGCTAGTGCATCTTGGAACTGTGAGCTAAAATAAATCCTCTCTTCCTTGAGTTGCTTTGTCAGCGTACTTACCACAGTAGCAGAAAGGAAACCAAGACGGTTCCCCTGTAGGGAACAGGGCTTACCAAACTGGTGGCTTTCCTCCAAAGCCCTGCAGCAAGTTTGGGTCCAACAAAGTCCCTTCTCTGAGACTGGAAAACAGCAAACAGGAGCTGTTCCCTAGATGTGACCAGCAGCCAGGGCTCCCTGAGCTTAGGTGGTATGTTCTGCGTGGCACCAATCTGCGTCTCTCCAGCTGAACCCTCGGAAATGCTCTTCCTCACTCACAGCCTCTCTTAATGAGAAGGGGACCAGAAAACCAAAGTGACCCTAGCCACCGCCCAAGAGTCTCTTCTCCTCTTCCAAGAGGCCCATCTGAGCCAACTGTGCCCACAATGGCTCCTCTCCAGGATGGGATGCCCAGCAGGTCCACGATGTACATTCCTTCTCGCCCACACGGCTTACCTCATGCTTTCAGAATTTCCCAACCAGGGGAAAAAGATGACCTCAAGCCCATCTCAGGAAATGTGTTCTCTGCCACGGAAAGGCAAGTCTGAGTGGGACAAGGCACACAGCCATGTTGCTCCTCAAGAGGCTGGAGAAACTTCAGGGGCCACATTCATAGTCTTCACCCTGCTCTGAGAGGTGGAGAAAGATTTTAAAAGAATCTCCCACCTCCAAAGCTTCTAGTTGTGATACCTTTTTCTTTCATTTTCAAGTATCCTCTGAATTTTTCCTTTGGACGACACACACTTCCATCCCAAGCACCTATGAACACCTGCTCTACTGACCGGCAGGTGCCTCAGCGGCTTACGCCATGAGGGCCCATTGCCCGCCAGCCAGAAGGCAGACAGCTCGCTACGCTAAGCATGGCCTGGAAGCTGCAGCCCGTGATGTGGGATGAGCTCCTGGGTCACAGTCAAACCCAAATGAGCTGGAGACAGTGCTCCCCTCCTCCTCTCCTCACGGCAGCCTCGTGCCTAGCTTCTTCTGAGCAGGTCAGGCAGGGGTCCTGAAGGTCCTTCTTCCTGAAGGTCCCATAATCTGTCCCTCGTGTAGCTCCATTTCCAAACCATCACCCCAGCAGTCTACCTAGCTCTGCAGCAGCTTGTATTTGGAGTCCACTGGGGCATGAAGTTAGTTAGGCATGGCCTGGAGCTCTTGGCGGCGCTCCTCACAACCTGGTCACTGTTTTCTTCCTCAGCCCCTCCTCAGCTCCCATCTGACTCTCTCAGGCAATAAGCTTAGAGGTGCCATGTGCTGGTCCTGATGGCACCATCCCTGAGCTCCAGTCAGGCCTGTGACAAGGGTCTGAAAGATAACCCACATGCCATCTGTCTAAATATTTAAACATCACAAGTCAAGCAATGAACGCTTCAATAAATGATATTCCAGGCCCCTGCTCTGACCTGAGGGCTTTCATGAGACCCTGGATGCAGTTTTGACTTTGCTGTTCTAAAACTTCAAAGAACTCCGCCCCAGAATGAGGCTGCAGAAAGACAACTTGCCCAAACCTCGGCCCAGTCCCTTGCTTGACACTTAGCAATCCCGCTGGTCACTGTACAGGCTGTGTCCCAGCTGCAGACAACGCAGTCTCAAGTCCGAGTTCGTCCGGTGCTTCACACACTTGGCTGTTCTGTGCCTGCTCTCACTGGTCTCAAGTCACCTCTCGGGATATGCCAAAGCCCCTCTGGCTAAGGGCTAGGGCGCTAGCCCTGGGGTGGCCTAGGACATTTTCTCAGTGTGTTATTCTGCACAGGCTGCCATTGCAAAAATATCGTGGATCTGGTGTGTTAGCAGCAGTCTGGACCTCCTGGAAGCGTTAGTGGGTGTAGCTGTCATGCAGATCTTGCCTGCAGCCCCATTTCACAGGTGGGGAAGGTGAGCCAAGGTCCACAGAGACAAAGGACTTCAGTAGGCAATATGTGGCACATGCTGGCTCCTGCCAAGTCCTCACCCACCCTAAAAATAGTCAGCGCTCACAGCAGGAAATAGAGAATTCTCTGTGGTCTTTCTTAGCCCTGTGACCCTGCTCTGAAGAAGCCCTCTGGGGAGCCCTCTGGGACAACCTGCTGCGCCTGTGGGCATTCACAGCCCTCACGCTTGCCAAGGAATAAAGTAGTTTCATTCTGTGGTTCAAGAATCAGGCAACGCCGGGCGGTGGTGGTGCACGTCTTTAATCCCAGCACTCAGGAGGCAGAGGCAGGCGGATCTCTGTGAGTTCGAGGCCAGCCTGACCTACAGGGCAAGCTCCAGGACAGCCAGAGCTACACAGAGAAACCCTGTGTCCAAAAAAAAAAAAAAAAGTGACCTTCTTTGAGATGCAGAGATACCAAGACAAAACAAAAGAAAAATAGCTGATAGATTGACTTCAGGTTGCATAGATGGGCTTCACCGTCATGAGATTGAAACTGACCTGGTTAGAAAACTTCTCCCCACCCCCTCTCTCTCTCCATGACTTCTCAAAGAACAACTTAGTTTCCCATTAGTGACACACAGTGGTGGCATGGGTGACTCCATTTTGATTGTTAGTCTGGTCTGTTGGAGCCTGGTACAGGAACTTAGTTCAAAACACTGGGTTTCTGGTGTTGTTTCGTTTTAGCACATTTGATGTGACATGTATCCTCCCTCTACATGTATCCAGAACACAATCAAGCACTCTGGAGCCAGTCTACATGTAGGGTTGTATCTGAATGAAGCACAGTCCTTTCCTACGGCCTCGAAGATGTGTTTGTCTACAGGCTCTGGAAGAGGACCCAGGTGTGGTGATGCATACCTGTAATCCCCACACTCAGAAGGTGGAAGCAGGAAGATCAGGAGTTCAGGGTCATCCCTAGCTATACAATAAGTCTGAGGCAAGCCTGGGCTATGTGAGATACTCTCTCAAAATGCAAACAACAAAAATCTTTCCAACAGGTAGCTTTTGGAGAGCACTCAGGAGGCAGAGTCAGGTAGAGAGCTCTGTGAATTTGAGACTAGCCTGGTCTACATAAGTTCCAAGCCAGGTAGGGCTACAAAATAAAAAGGTACATATAGGAAAAGAGGAAGGAGTGGGGAGACCATGGCAGTTAGGATGGTCAGCCCAGCGCTGGGAGAATCACAAGTCAAAGCCAGCTTGGGTTACACAGGGAAACTTTGCTAAAAAAAGAAAACAGGAACAGCCCACTCCAATCCTTCTAACAACAATATCACGGAGCTGGAGTGATGGCTCAGCAGTTAGGAGCCTGCGCCGCTCTAACAGAGGCCCTGGATTAGGTTCTTAGCACCCATACGGAGCAGCTCACTGCTGCCTGTAGCGCCAGCCCTGGGGGATCTGACAGCTCTAGGCTCTGTAGGCACCTGCACTCATGTGCACATATCTACACACATATACACAATTAAAAATAAAAATCTTTAAAAACCATAATTTTTTAACCTTTCTTTCCACAGCCCACCACATAGGCTGAGGACCCAGCCTTTCTTCCCTGGTCCTCAAATCCTCTGGCCTGAGCTCCTTTTGGGCCTCACAACCCTCCCAACTCTATACATCCCCTTCGAGAAGGTTTCTCCATAGGATGACTCTGAGAGAGTGCTTCTGAAGCTTCACCTGCCAGCCTCCAGCTTTCTTTGGCCCCCTCTCTAGACTCAATGTCCCAATAGTGTACTAGGTGAGATTCAGTGCAACCATAGCACATTGGCAGGGGGTGTCGGGGTACTGGGTGAAGCTCAGTGCAAGAGCCCTTGCCTAGCATGCTGGAAGCGAGCAAGACACTGTGGATGGGGAGAAAAAACAGCAGAAGACTGGCTTGGGAAACGGGGTGTAAAGGCCTCCAGAGGCTGGGGATTGGGGCGAGTATGGTGAGATTCTGAGCAGCAGCTGAAGGTAAATGGATCTCAGCCATTCATGAAGTGTGTGACCTTGGGTGGGCACCAACTCTGGGATCTGGCAGAATACACACAAAAACTAGGTAGGGAAGGTCCTCTCTGGAGGATGTGAGCAGGTTTGGGGAAGGGAGATGCTGTGATCTGTGAACCCACAAGGCCTGGGGATGGAGTGGCACAAAGGGGTCCTGCTCCTGCAAAGGGGTAGCCTTCACCAGACCCTGAGCATGCGTAGATCAGACCCATGTGGAGGAGACTTTCCCAGAGGTCTTCCAGACGCCAGGCCAGGAAGGACAAAAGAATGGGAGGAGAGAGACAAGATGGCTAGCTGGCCGAGGGTAATGAGTGCTCTGTAGCCAGAGGGGCCTGATACAAGGGACACTGAAAGAACCAATGGGGAACTATGGCCCAGGACTACATATTAAATATCAGCCTCTGTCACCAATCTCTTGCATTCTATAAATTTTTCTGAGATTTTTTATTGCTCACGTGTTTAGACACTGAAGTATTTAGGGATGAGAAAGCAAGAGGTCCTCAACATTCCCTAGTGTTTCAGAAATTTACAGTAATAATACATTGAGGCTGGGGATGGTGGTACATTCCTCTAGCCACAGCACTCGAGATGCTGAGGCAGGAGGATGGCAAGTTTGAAGACAGCCTGGGCTGCAATAACAAGATCCTGTCTCAAAAATAAGTTAATAGGGCCAGTGAGGTAGCTCAGAGGGTAAAGGTCCTTGTTGCCAAGACCAACAACCTGATTCAGTCCCTGGGACCCACATGGTAGAAGAACAGGCTCCCCTGACCTCCGGACATGTGCCCTGGCATGTGTACACATGTCCACAACAACTAAATAAATGTAATAAAAATAAATTAAAAAACAAGTGAACAAAAAGTAAATAACTGATCCACAAGTGATCTGCGGTTATGGATCAGTTTGATCGAGGAAACTTGCTGTTCCTTGGTTTGTTCACTCAACACACGACCACTGAACTGGTGCAGCAAGTCAGGCCCTGCACTAGACAGGGAGATGGAACAGCCATTCCTGACCAACATCTGTCCCCCGCATCCCACAGCTGTCCTAGCCCACTCGGATCTCTGTCCCCCTCATCCCACAGCTGTCCTAGCCCACTCGGATCTCTGTCCCCCGCATCCCACAGCTGTCCTAGCCCACTCGGATCTCTGTCCCCCGCATCCCACAGCTCCAGCCTGATGTTTGCCTCTTGATGCCGCTTTTTGTTTGCTTTGTTTTTTTCAGTTTGCAGCCTGGCCTTTATCACCTTTGAAAATCTCAGCCGATATAAGCTAAGCTTTTCTAAAATGCTGTACACCCTCCATAGTGAATGTCACTTCGTCCTCCCCCAGAGGGCTAGAGTTAACAGATGCAATTAGTATTTAAATTATGCATCTGTGGGTACATAAATTATATATTCATACTTACACAAATCCAGGAGACACCCTTCACTTTACAGCCAGTCTGCAGCCATACAAATGCCCATCACCTCTGTAGATATCCATTTTTCTTTTCTTTCTTTTTATTTTTATTGTTTGTTTGTTTGTTTATATTTATATTTATTTGGTGTATGTGTGTGTGTGTGTGTGTGTGTTTTCAATACAAAGTTTCTCTATGTAGTCCTGGTTGTCCTGGAACTCACTCTGTAGACCAGGCTGGCCTTGAACTCAGAGATCTGCCTGCCTCTGCCTCCCAAGTGCTGGGATTAAAGGTGTGCACCACCACTGCCAGGCTTGGCAGCATTTTTCATCTGACTTCTCTAGTGCTCACTCCTTCAGGGTAAGGGCTCTCAGCCTAAGCTACACATTAAAATCACCAAGGCTACATTCCAACCCGCGAAATCAAAATTACTTAGGGTGAGACCCAATCATCTCTGTTTTTAATCCTAATGGATATCAACAAGCAGTCAGTGTTAAGGATCAGTATAGGAGCTGTGGTAGCTTGAATATATTGGTCCCCATAAACTCATAGGGAGTGGCACTATTAGGAGATGTGGCTTTGTTGGAGTAGGTGCATCTTTCTTGGAAGAAGTGTGTCACTGTGGGAGTGGGCTTTGAGGTCTCCTTTGCTCAAACTACTCCCAGTGACACAGACCACTTCCTGTTGCCTGCAAGATGTAGGAATCTCAGCTACTTCTCCAGCACCATGTCTGCCTGCACCCTGCCATGTCCTACCATGATGATAATGGACTGAACCTCTGAACTGTAAGTGAGCCACCCCAGTGAAATGTTTTTCTTTATAAGAGCTGCAGTGGTCATGGTGTCTCTTTACAGCATTAGAAATCCTAACTAAGATAGGATCTATGAAAAAGGTGGGTTTCTTTTGTTTTGTTTTTTATGAAAGCATAGGAAATGGCATTTGTCAATGGAAAAAAAAAAAACCCTGAAAGCTAAAGAAAAACCTTACACACACACACACACACACACACACACACACACACACACACACACACACAATCTCCCTTTCCCAGGCTTTTGTTCCCACACACATCACCATCACCTTCACCCCTGCAACCTGCATCTGCCTAGGGCTTGCTAGCTTGCCTTGCTTCTCAGTGCAGGGGAACAGCAGGAGTTTGAAGATACAGAGCTGAGTAGACTGGCCTTTTCCCTCTGGTCCTTGAGCCAAGCGTGTGCAGCTCCTGTCTGCAAAGGCAGCCTTGCTCTTCTTTGCACACGCTCTCCTGGCTCTAGGGATCCTGCAGAAGTCCTGGGGTCTGTGCCTTCTGTGGCTTGAGTCAGCTCTAGATTTCCCCAGCACTGCTGGGCCCCTTCCCAGGAGCATCTCCAGAGGCAAGATCCTGCACAGTGACCCACTGGCTCTCCAGAGTGGCTGTTCCTGAACCCCAGCTCTCCTCCCTCAAGATGGCTCAGCATGTAAAGGCATTTGTCATGCTAACCTGCTGACCTGAGTTTGATCCCAGCTCCACAAAGTTGTCCTGTGACCTCCACATACGTGCCATGGCTCACATGCACCCCCCCCCCCACATCATCATCATCATCATCATCATCATCATCATCATCATCCATACACAATTTTTTTAATTCTCTAAATGAAGGAGAAATTAAGATTAACATAAAATAAAAATACTTTTCTAAACATTTGCTTATGGGTGGGAAAAAAAGAACCCGAGATTTGACAGAACCATGGCCATTCATCTTAACTAAAAGCAAGTCCTTCCTTTTAGCCTGGTAACACGCTGATCCGGCACCCCTGAGGGTGACAGATGAGTTGAAACTACTCCCTTTTGACCCCAAGAATGGGGAGTTACTTCCCTGCGTCTGGCCGGGGCAGTTACCTCTGCAGAACCTCTTGGTTCTTTTCAAGTCACAAACATCTCCAGCCGAGTAATGTCCTGCCCCTTTTCACATGCCAAGCCAATGTCGCTTCTCTTTGAATAAGCTCAGATTTAGAAAAAGAAGACAATTATCCAGGTGGCCTTTACAGAATGAATGGGATAATGGGCAGTCCCAGCACTTGGGAGCCAGGACAGACTGATGGGGGCTGGGCCTGCCAAAGGCATCCCAGGAAATCCAGGCTTGCACTGGCCACTCTGTGCTCTGCACTAATGATACAACCCATGCATGTCCAGCATCAAGTGTGGGCATGTACCTCTGGGGATGCAGATGTAACAGCACCCATGGGAGCCAGAAGGCCAGACAGGGAGATGGAGTTCTGTTGACTGAACTCCCAGCACAGCATCTAGCAGTGGTCTCCCTGGGGAAGGTGATGGGAGGCAGAGAAAGGGGATACTGAAGACAATGAATGCCCTTGATCTTGAGTCCACAGGGACACCTAGACCTTGCTCATCAGCAGAAGAGTGCCTATAAGCCTTGCAGGCTACTTGCTTCTCATAACAGCCTCCTCAGTAGGCACTAGTTCACGCTCTGGAGGCAGAGTTGAGTCTATTGCTGATTTTGTATTTGATTTTTATCAAAGTGGGACCTTGAGCAAGGAGCTTAATCCTAGTTTTCTTAAATTAAACTTTGTTTTTGTCATGCCTAAAATTTGAGTATCCACGGAAAAGTGTACTCCGACGGTTGAATGAGATGGAGCCTCTTAGACACAGAGATGACATCAAGTGGGTGCCCGACAAGTAGGAACCCACCGAGATATTGGCTGAGGGTAAAGGCTAGAGAAAACTACACTTCCCAGAGTGCCCTGTGCCAAGGGAAGGAAGAACAAGGGAGGAGAGGACAGAGTGGTTAAACTTACTTGGTAAGGAAAAGGAGGATGAAGTCACCAAGGTGCCTACCAAAAAAACGAAGATCTCAGCAGCTGGACTTGGCTTCGATTAGGCAATATGCAAGTGTGTAACCTGAACTGAACTGTCCAAGAAGACGGAGCCAAGGCTGAGGCTGCGAGGCCAAGGCTGTGTCCAGCAGCCCTCCCTTCTCTATCCTCCCCCCCTTAAATCATGTCAACACAACCTTTGGGGAACATTAGTTCCATAAGTGGCTTATTCAAAGGATCCCAGTTCATCCCCGCAATGGGGTAGTCATCTGGGAAAGGATCCATACCTTCCTCCTCACACAAAGATAAATTCCAGATAGATCAGAGCTTAAAACTGCAATTGCAAAAACAGCAGGAAAAAAAAAAATGAGATACCAAGAGCTCTTCTTGTCTGCATCCGTGGATCCAAACAACTGTGGACTAAAAACATTCCCAAAGAAATTGTGTCTCTACTGAACATTTGGCCATTATACACTAAACAATACAGCTTAACAACTATTTGCATAGCATTTACATTGTATTCAACATTATAAATAGTCCAGAGGTGAGCTATGCATAGGTTATATGCTAATATTGTGCTTTTTTTAAACAAAAGGCTTGAGAATCTGAAGATTTTGCTATCTGCAGAAGCTCTTGAAAACAATACCCCATGGACACCAACAGATAATTATAGATAGGTAGATAGGAATTTTTTTTTATTAAGCGCATACATGCTTGCATAATACAGTCCTGGAAGATGCACATTATGGTGGTTGCCCATGGAGAGAAAGGAGAAGATGGAGAGGGAGGGCACTTGCATTTGTCTTTGATTACATTAACATGTAAATGTAAAAAGGGAGTGGCGGTTGATTTTTTTTTTAACCTTTATTTATTTAGCATGTATAGTCTACGTGCGCATGCTCACATCACAGTGCACGCGTAGAGTTTGTCAGGCTCTGGGACAAGTGCCTTCCCCAGCTAGCCATTTTGTCATCCCCATGTATTACTTCTTCATAGCATTACACTTGGGTAAGTTGTCCATGGTTTCTCCACAGGTAAATTCAGTCCCTCAAGTCAGAACCATGAGGATCCTAAAAGTGTCACATCTTTCAAGCGAGGAGCCCCATCGCATCTGCTGGAACATGGCTGCTCCAGAGCAGAGCCAGTCTGAGCCCTGTGTAGGCTCTGGAAACCTAACCAGGCAGAGGGGGGATGGAGGCGGGGTGTTGAGAGACAGGGAGCCAGCCAGCCCAAGCCCAGGAGCCTTGGGAAAGGAGGCAGGACTACACGACTCAGAGAACCCCAGGGTTCCTCGGGTGTTTCAGCTCGGGCCTGAGTACAGAGCGCCCCCCCCAACCCCCCACCCCGACCAAAAAAAAAAAAGGCTCAAGGCTCAAAACTTAGGAGACTGAGACGTTGAAGTCCCCCCCGCCCCCCAGGGTGAAAGCAGGCTCATCAACCCGTGTTCAGCCTCCTCCAGGCCCAGCAGCTTCCTTAGAGAATTGCTCGCACACCCGTGACTCTTCCCCAAGACGTTAGATCAAGTAGGCACAGCCACGTGCGCTCTGTGACCTCACCATTTCTCCACTTCCGGGTTTCCCTTTGTGTCTTACATGTTCCTTTTGGAAATTTTCAACTTTGCTTTTTTTTTTTTTTTTTTTTCCAAAGTGAAGGCGAAAGGAATTTTTCCAGAGCTCGAAGATGTTGGCTGAGAAGTACTGGTGGGGGGAGGGAGGGCTTGGATAAGAAGAAGAGCTAAGGAGCTGCTGTGGAATGCGGGGGATGGGGGTGGGGGTAGGGGGGGGCAACATGAGACTTCAAGAACTGGGTGCAGACCCCCCAGGGCTCCTCATGAGCTGGCCACTCCTCCCGGATCTGGTGTGTCTGTGGGCCAGTTGTCTGGGCCTTGGTTACCCCTTAACCACCCCATTAATGCTTGGTCTCCTTTCATCCCAGGGTAACACACTGCTCAAAATTCTGCTGCTGGAGCAGAGAAGGGGCGAATGGAGAACTGGGGTTGATGCTCGAGCTTGGAAGTAGAGGGAATCCATCATCTCTCCCTCTCCTCTCCCGCTTGGCTGATCTCTACCCTTCTCAGACTACACCAGAAAGAAAGTGTGGAGTAAAAGAACTTTCTGGGCTCCACCTTTAAGGGAAGTTGCTGAAAGCCAGAGAGGCTACTCCCAAATCTGGGCCCCTGGGAGCGCGGGACTTCTTGGAGTCCTCGGAGCCTGGGTCCAGCCTTCTTGTTCAGACTGTACTTGGCCTCTGCTCTCTCCACATTGTCTTCTTCCTCCCACAACACGTTGACTTTCTGCCAAACCATTCCTCTCCTGGCTCTAAACTTTTGTCAGGGGGGGAAGAAAAGATGAAATCAGCACTTGGAGAGCTGGAAGGGGGAAACAGCTGCTTTTAACAAAATGGGGTAGAGGAGGGAGGCCCCACATCTGGATTAGGGTGGAAAGCCTGAGGTCTGATACGACACACAACTCACATCCGCAGGGTCCTACAGGCACACAGAAGACTCACTAATGGCACCCTGAGCTGTATGCATTAGACCCAGGTATGCTTGATACATGTATTAACCTCCCTGATTGCAGAGTTTTTTCCCTTCGCCTTAGAGAAATGGGAACAAAACATTTCTCTTTCCTCTTTGCTCTCCTACAAGAAAAATTATAGCCCACATACTTAGGGCTTGAGAGAGAGTGATGGGGTCTATGGCACTGTTGCCCAAGTCATTGGGCTTAGCCAGACTGTATGGCATCTACCACAAGACATGTGGGCCTAGGATTACAACCTAGTTGTTGTTTTTACCCCAGAGGAGTCAGAGAACTGGATTTTTATGTGAAAAACACCTGAGATTGAAATGTTGACA
This sequence comes from Peromyscus californicus insignis, assembly GCF_007827085.1. NCBI lineage: Eukaryota > Metazoa > Chordata > Mammalia > Rodentia > Cricetidae > Peromyscus > Peromyscus californicus. The sequence goes on from NW_026294595.1 coordinate 118,814,510, forward strand.
AATAATTCAGAAGCTGAAGGTGCTGGGCAGTTCGGCCCAGCACTGTCCAAGCAGACAATATCTCAGGGTGAAGCAGGAATGCGGGACACACAGCTTCCTGGAGAAGGGCTGATGCCAGAACTGGCCCGGAGCAGACAGTGTTGTGACCCGTTCTGCACTTTGGCTTCTGCTGCGCCCTTGGTGTGTCCCCAGCCCCTCCTGGGTCTAGAGAACTCCTCTTCCAGCAGTGTGTGGCCGAGGCCCTTTCCTGAGACTGTTGGAGTCTCCTTTTGTGAGGGGACAGTATGTCAGGTAATTTGATTGACAACTTGATTGGGTTAAGAAACACCTAGGGCTGGGTCAGAGATCAGTCAGTGGTTAAGAGAGATTGCTGGTCTCATAGAGGACTCAAATTCAGTTCCCAGCACCCAGTTCAAGCAGCTTACAACTACCTGTAACTCCAGAACCAGGAGATCCGACACACCTCAACATCTGGACACACATACACCTGAATAAAAATAAATATTTGAGAAACAAAACTAAACTAACTAAAAAAGAAACATCCACTAATGAGGGGTACATTTGAGTGTTTCCAGACCTGGTTCACTAAGAAAGGAAGATCCACCCTAAGTGTCGACGTCGTGTCCCTCAGGCTGGGGTCTCAGACTAAATCAAGAGAGAAAAAGAATACAGCTGAGCCGAGTCCTGGTATTTCTCTTCTCTACTTCCTGGTTGGCACCACGGACAAAGCTGCTCCCACCTCTCTGCCTTCCCCTCCCTGACGGACTGTCTTCTTCTGAACTGTCAACCAAAACAAACCCCTCCTCCCTCACGTCACTTCAGGGAAGATATTTGGTCACAGTAAAGAGAAAAAAGGTAACTAATACTGTGAGCTCACGGTGCTTAGAATTTACCTTCTCCCCACAGGCTTGAGATCCTTCGCCAATGGCTTAGGTAAGGGTTTCACCATGTAGCTCCCTTACAAATGTGTCTCTCCCGCCTCCTGAGACCATGCTGAATTCATCCTCTGGGGACTTTGCCTGAGCTTGCTCTTAGCTTAGTGTCCTTGCTGCCCTGAACTGCTTCCTTCATCCCACCCCCCCCACCCCCACCCCGCCCCCAGCACTTCCTTAATAAATCACGGGCGCACAAGGCCTCTTTCCAGGATCCATTCTGGAACCCAGCCAAGGATGAAGACAACTCCTACTACAGCAGAAAAAATTTAAAAAATTAAAAAAACAACTGGCACAAGCAGCTAAGTACCTCAGAGGACACGGTTGTAAAAACCTCATCTGTAAGAAAGCGTTGTCTGAGAATCAGCTTAGGATACATGGCTCCTTCCTTTGGGCCCTCTGCTCTCCTACCTGACCCCTATCTCTGCATGACACCCCTTCGTAGACTTGGAACTGGTCTCAAATATCTTCTCACTCTTCCCCAACTATTTGGCAGACATCACGTGTCTGGCCCTGTCCCAGCCCAGACTCAGTAAATTTGCCCCAGTGGCTAATACAAGCTAAATTTAAGTCAGGTCATGAGTGAAATTTTCCTGGAACATCACAGTGAGTAGGCCTGAGAGAATTCAGTTATCCTGGTACTAGGAACACAGACGCAATCTGGAGGCTGTAAGGCTTGGAACCCTGCTGTGGGATGTCCTGTATGCTGTGAATATATGTTGCTATGACTGATTGATAAATAAAACGCTGATTGGCCAGTAGCCAGGCAGGAATGACAGTGTAGGCAGGACAAGGAGAAAGGAGAATGCTGGGGAGAAGAAGGCTGAGTCAGGAGATGCTGCCAACCGCAGTGATGAGTAGCAAGACGTAAGTTACCGGTAAACCACGAGCCACGTGGCAAGGTATAGATTAATAGAAATGGGCTGAGTTTAAGTGTAAGAGCTAGACAACGGTAGGCCTGAGCTAATGGCCGAGCAGTTTGATTAATATGAGCTTCTGAGCGGTTATTTTATAAGCGGTTGTGGGGTCCGTGGGGCTGGGCAAGACTGGAGAAAACTCCAGCTACAGAACCCCAGAGGGACCCAGCTGAAAACAAATTGGGTCTACAGAGGTGGGGTGATGGGAGAACTGAAGGGAAGGGGTACCGGCCCAAGTCAAGTTTCTCTTGCTACCAAAAGCATCCTGACGCTTGCCAAGACTCTCACAGGTAACTGTGGCTTTTGGAAATTCATGGAACCCCCCAGACAGAGAGGAGAGAAGCAGAGAGGAAGCAGGGCTGGTTCAATGCCGCTCGCTGATGAGCACTGAGAACAGAAGCAGTATGGCGGGAAGATAAAGGAATAGAGAGAGAGGTGTGAGGCCGAACATGCGAAAGAAAGCCTGTTGCCAAAAAGGGCTAGAAACTCTTCCCCACCTGGGCTGCTCACAACAACAACAACAAAGCCCAGCCATACACAAATGTGGGAGAAGGCAGGTGCTAGGTAAATGACTTGTAAAGGGGCATGAAACTCCTGGCCCAGCGCTTTTGAGCACATTCTGGGGCGTGCCTTTCTGTTTCTTAGTAAACTGTCTGTTTCTATCAACTATGTGTTCTGGTGGGGTTCTGTTGTTACTGCTTGCTTTGTTTTGGTTTCGGTTTGTCCTGGGACATGAGAACCTGCATACCCCAGTGGGTGCACTCAGCCCTGCATACCCCAGTGGGTGCACTCAGCCCTGCATACCCCAGTAGGTGCACTCAGCCCTGCATACCCCAGTGGGTGCACTCAGCCCTGCATACCCCAGTGGGTGCACTCAGCCCTGCATACCCCAGTGGGTACACTCAGCCCTGCATACCCCAGTGGGTGCACTCAGCCCTGCATACCCCAGTGGGTGCACTCAGCCCTGCATACCCCAGTGGGTGCACTCCTCCACCCTGGATGTAGATCTGCACCTTAAAACAAGAGTGTGTCCACAGAGACAAACGCTGCTCCAAGAAAACCAGCCTTACGGTAAGCATGAATGTCCCTTGCTGATTCCCCAGGCTTTATTCACCAATGTCACGGCATAATGTACCCACCAAGTACACCCAGGGCCTCATCTCCCTCTAGGACCTTCCTTCCATCTGGTTAGAGAGCAAGTTGGCTGGGCTGCTAGGGTAATGTGAAGCTGTGGCTTAAGTCAGATGGATTGGGCCAAATCTCTCTGGGCAAAAAATATCTAAATATCTTCTCTTTCTCTTCCTTTCTTTCTTTCTTTCTTTCTTTCTTCCCTTCCTTTTCTTTTTTTGAGAGGGGTAACCGTGATGCAAAGCTGAAGAAGCTAGGCTTGGAAACACTAACATAAGACTTCATAGCACGATGACTTAGGATGTCTAAGCCTCAGAAATCCAAACACTGGGGTCGTCTGCCGTTCCTGGCAGCCTTTACATCAAGAAATCATGTGGTAACCCAGGAAGCAGCATATGAGTCAGAGTAACCCATCAAACTAGGGTATCTCCACTGCCAGCCCAGAAAGTAGGGTGTCAAGAGTGACTGGCGGGGGGTGTCCTGGGAAGCCCCAACAAGGAATGGAGAAGAGGACAGGGAAGAGAGAGAGGTCACAGAAGCTCGTCCTGCTGGGGTACAGTGAAGGGGAAAAGGCACTGCAAGGAAGAAACAGAGAGGGGTCACACACTCTGTGTCACCCCTAGTGTCACCCCTAGCAGTCAGAGGCAGTTGGCTGCTCAGCTGCCCCCTCTCAGCAGCCGCCGAGAAGTCCTGCTCCGGTTTCCTGGGTCTCAGGCCAGAGTCATCTGGGGAGGATCAGGGTGTGCTGCTTTTGATTTGTTTGTTTTCTGACCACAACTTCTAGGTCCCACTTTCCGTGAGCTTACACTGTGAGACTGGGCCAGCCTGAGCTAGGGACTGCTCAGAGCTGTCCAAATGCCTCACTGTGTGGGAAGCCCTGCTCTTGCTGATTTCTCAGATCCCTCGGGGGGCCCCCTGAGCCTACCGGTTGGAGGCCTCTTTGCACGAGTTCAGCTGAGGATGGAAACCCTGAGAAAACACCCGTGAAGGAGAGAAAAACCATTTACTGGCTGGAACTGCAGCTGGTGGAGGCTTGAGAAATGAGCTTCTGGGCCTTAATTCAGCTGTTCCTGCTCCAGTGACATAAACTGAGCTCAACTCACAGACTTTCCTTAGAAAGAAATGGGGGGTGGGGGGGGTCAAGCATATTTTCTGAGGTTTAATTTCCTTCCAATGTCCTTAAGAAACCCCCCTAAAGCTTACACTGCCTCAACCCCAGTAGCATCAAAGACTTTTAAATTGAGACCCAGGGTGAGTTAGCTAAAGTAAATAAAACCCAGAGGATGAGGGAAATTAAAAAATAGACTGTCTCAGAGAAACCGAGTCTCCACCAAAAAGCAAAAAGAAGGAAAACTGGTTGGGGGAAGGGGGCTGGAGAGGAGAGGATACGGAATTCCAAGAGTTTAAATGCAAGGAAAAAAGGAATTAGCATTGACAGATTTAGCAAATAAAAACACTGGGTGCCTGGTTCAATTTGTATTTTAGACAATGAATAATTTTTATTGTCTGCTCTGTAATATCTCAGCCATTCTTTTATCAAATATTTAATGCAATAAATTTACAGTAAAACGTTATTCATTGCCTGTCTGAAAGTCAAATTTAACTGGGCATCCTGGGATTTTTATCTGACAACCCTAATTCATACGTTATAAATTATGGTCAGTGGGACTGGAGAGATAGTTCAGCGGTTAAGAGCACCAGCCACTCTGGCCGCTTTTCCAAAGGGCCGGAGTTGAATTCCCAGCACCCATATGGCTGCTCCAGGGAACGTGGCACCCTCAGACAAACAGACATACAAGCAGGTAAAACCCCAATGTACATTAAAAAAAAAAAATACGGTCAGCTGGTTAGACACCCTTCACAGATGCCTTTGCCTTAGATTGGTCAGTTTCGCTTCAACTTTGCTTCAGTGGGGGCTTGCTAGTCATTTACGTGGGTGTCCCCTGCCTTTGCGGGTATATTTGGCTTTGGGAGATTTACAACACACGGAGAGGAAGCACCCAGAGTAGATGAGAGGAAAGTGGAATACAAAGACTGCCAGAGGAGGTCCATGCGTGGAGGTCACGTGCAGCCAGTATCCTTGCATCTTCTATCACTCAGTCAGGCCACAGGAGCAGCCCTGTTCAGCTGGAGGCATTCCAGCACTACCCCCTCTCTGCGGTGATTTGGGGGTCCCTGTAGGAGGGTGGAGAGCTGCAACGTTCCAGCCCTGGCTTGGCGCAGTAAGGGACCACACACACACACACACACACACACACACACACACACACACACACACACACACACACACCTGTCACGTTCCAGCCCTGGAATGGCTCAGAAGGAGACCACGCACACTCTGTACCCAAAGGGATGCTCTTCTTGCCTCCCTCTGCCCTGCACACACACACCCTGTCCCTGGAGGGATGCTCTCCTCCTCCTCACCTTCCTCTGCAATGCGCACACACACACACACACACACACACACACACACACACACACACACACACACACCTGTTCCCCCCCCCCGGGGAGGGTACCCCTGCCCCCGGGGGGGGGATGCTCTCCTCGCCTCCCTCTGCCCTACATTTTCCTCCCCGGCGGTCTCCGCTGCTCTGGCTCCCCACCTCCCGTCCCTCCAAATAAGGAAGCTGAGCTTCGCGACCGCCAGGCGAGGATGCCGGGTCTGGTCCCCGCCCCCAGGCCGAATCCAGCTGCCAACGAGGCAGCTGCAGGGGTGGGAGGTAGGAGGGGGAGCGCGGCGGTGGCGGGAGCGTGCGGATCCCGCGACCCCGATCATTAGCTAAATGCTGCGGTGCGGGGCGCAGCACGGCCCCCGGGTGCTCCGAGGCACCTGCAGGACAACTGCGTCAAGGTCGAGGTGAGAACCAGGCTTTCAGTGCTGCACTGATCGCTTAGCTCTTTGACTCCGCGGGGCTCCGCAAGGCGGAAGATGACGTGGCGGAGCGAGGAAGCGCCACATCCTCGGATCCAGTCGCTCCACTCCCAGGAACTGACCCAAAGGAAACAATCCAGTCCAAGAAAGAGAGAATATCCGGAACTAGAGCAACACGTGGGAAATGGTTTAACGAACCTCCGCACATCAGTGCTATGGAACGCTCTTTTATTTCGTGCGGCATTTAGGTGACCGTGAGCGCTTGGTATCAGTCACCCTGTCCGAGACGATACAACCAGATCTCGTATTTTTACTCTGGGGGTCCATAGAGAGTGGAACCGGGGTGTAGTAGATCTGAGCACCGGTGTGGGGCCTCATCTGTAAAATGCAAACACTTCCTAGAGAAGCGATGAGGGTCCCCGTGGGAAGGATACACCAAGCATCTGCATCTCACTCGGTTAGAGCTCTAAACAGCTACCAATAGTCCCGACCGAGGCTGTGGCTGCTGACGTGGCCAGCTGCCACTGTGCCTACTGCTGTTGTGGGAACGTGCCAGGGGCCACGATAAAAGCATGTGTGAGTTATAAAGGGTACACAGAAGTGAAAGCACCACCGCAGAAGCTGCACACGCTTGAAAACACAGGAGGGATGTGTTTAATTATGCCCGGGGATGTCACCAAAGAAGTCCCAAGATGATCATTGCTGCTGGGTCTTGAAGGAGACGTAGAAATTTTCTGGGTAGACAAGATATGAAAAGATGTTGCAGTCAAAGCAAGCTTAGGGGCCGGCAGGGAGGAAAGAAGGAGCAGGGCTTGTAAAAGCTACTTCTAAGTGTCTTGTAGGGAAGGAACAGATTTCCAGCTGCACATGTCTTCGTCAGCCCCAGTTCCACACGCTCCAGGCCAGGCCCTCCTACTATGAGGGACTCTCTTCCCCTAGGCTTGGCTCCGCCCATCAGACACCACTCTGGGCTCAGCTGTGCATCAAGGATAGGTCCCCATCTTTTGTAGGGTGATCTCAATCCACGGATGCTCTGAGGCCAATGTCTCTCCCCCCCCACCATGATTCTTGGCAGCTGGGAAAACTCACCCACCTGAGCTCTTCATATAGAAAGATATTGAGAAAAACAAGAGTGAGTCATTTTTATGTCCAAAAAATGACATGGAGACTTCTTACTAATTATGGAAACTCGGCCTTAGCTTAGGCTTGTCCCACTAGCTCTTATAACTTAAATTAGCCTGCCTCTGTTAATCTATGTTTTACCATGTGGCTTTTACCTCTATCCAATTCTATGTGTCCAGCTCGATTCCTTTGCCTCTTCCTCTGTCTCCCGGGAAATCCCGCCTACCTCTTCTGCCTAGCTATTGGCCGTTCAGTTTTTTTTTATTACACCAATCACAGTAATACATTTTCACAGTGCACAAATATCCTACAACACAAATCCAAGTAAAAAGACCCCTGTGTTCTTGAAAGAAGGGGCTATGGTGGCAATTTAATCATAATATTCAATAAATGTGATTGCTTATATACATCAAACACTGAGCATACATCATCTCCATTAATCAGCCAGCCTTATCCCCTAGCTATAGATACTACAGCTAGAGCTGTTTGTTTGCTTTTGTGTTTTGCTTTTTGTGTGGGATAGACACTAGGACCCTGTACATTCTAGGCAGATGCTCTGCCACTGAGCTACACCCACCCCACATGTGGTTCGAGGTCACCCAGCGCGTAAGGATGAGGCTGAGATTCAAACCAGAGCTGCCTCTCTTACTCCAGAGCCCAACTCCTTACTCCTGGGCCATCCTACCACAAAATGGAAAAAAGCCAATTGGGTCAAGAGGAAGGAGGCAGGGCTTATGAAATCCTTGATTTAACGGGTAAAACTGTCACAAGCTCTTAAGGGGCCATAGCTGCAGACCACAGTGCTCTGAGAAATCATCCAAGCACTGCCCGACATGGCCCTGCTTGTCATTTCAATATTGCATATGGCCTTAGCATAAAACCACAACCGTCCCAGGCCTTTCGAGACAGGGAACTTAATGTAGAAAACTGGCTGCTGAACTTCGAATTGTTGAGGAGCCCAGCTGGGACTATGACTGCTACCACCACTAGGCCTGGACAGGAGAAGACAACAGAATAACATAGACAGATATGCTGTGGGATGTTCTGTATGTCAAATGTGTTGCTGATTAGTCAATAATTAAAACACTGATTGGCCATTGGCTAGGCAGGAAGTGTAGGCGGGACAAGGAGGAGAATAAAGCTGGGAAGTGGAAGGCTGAGTCAGAGAGACACTGCCAGCCGCCACGATGAGAAACAGCATGTGAAGATACCGGTAAGCCACGAGCCATGTGGCAAGGTATAGATTAATGGAAATGGATTAATTTAAGCTGTAAGAACAGTTAGCAAGAAGCCTGCCATGGCCATACAGTTTGTAACCAATACAAGTCTCTGTGTTTACTTGGTCGGGTCTGAGAGGCTGTGGGACTGGCAGGTGAGAGAGATTTGTCCTGACTGTGGGCCAGGCAGGAAAACTCTACCTACACAGATACACCTGAGCCAATGATTTGAAGCCACCAGCAGGAACTGGAGCCAGAGCAGAGCTGCCACCCCTGCCTGAGCTGACATCACCGGAAGCATAGGAAGACGAGAAGAAACTCCCTGGTTTCCCCGTCTCCACCCTCCAGCCTTCCACTCATTTGCCCAAACCTCTGTGACAGCCTCAGCCAAGGGAACCCTCTGCAATGCAGAACAGGAAGTAGAAGGTGGCGGGCAGGGTGGGGTGGCATGGGGATGGAGATGGTGGTCCAAAGCAGGCAGAGAAAAAGAACAGCGGGCATCATTCCCACCCAAACAACTGTCCTTGAAGGTGGCTGTTATCTTTATCCCATTTTAGAGATGCTTTGAGAGACTGGATGGCTGAGTGAGCAAAGTGAAGCAACCCTCAGGTTTAGACCCGGCTCTGTGTGTCTGTCTCCACAGCTTGAGCAAGACTAGTCGTCACCTGAGGACTTCATGACTCCTGAAGAATTCAACAACAGCAGAAAGAAGGTGAAAGAGAAGCCTTGGGGTTCTAAGACTTGATCATGGGGTCAGAGAGCAAAGGCCTGGGTAATGGCACCATTCACAATGCCTTCCCTTCTGACCCACAAGTCATTGCAGTACCTCGGAGAGGAAAATTCTGTTAAGCAACAGCCAAGACTCTTGCTCTGTGGACAAAGGGCATTTTTTATCTTCTCCGTGTGCCTGAGGCTTTCTAGTTTGTTTTACAAGGAGCATACATTGCTTTGTTGGTCATCTTTAGGCAGCAACCCACTGGTTGTCGGCCCCAGATGAAGAATTCAGCAGGAAGGAAGTTGAGACAGAAAGATGACCAGAGGCTGGACCCACCAGCACAGGTGACTTGTCACTGCACTGTGACCTGCTCCCTTAAAAGAGAACAAAACCAGATCTAACATGATGCCGGAGTCTGGGCTGTTCTTTACTAGCACATACATATATGTGTGTGAACATACACATGCATTCTTATAATTACATACATAAACATGTGTATATGTTCTTACACACCAGCTCACAATGCGTACAGAAAACGAATACCCACAAAAACATACAGAAGCATATTGTCATGTATATACAAACCTATATATCTACACATGTACCCCCATGTATACACAACACATACATTGAAACCATTATAAACATCACACAGGTATGCTTTATTTCACTTTTTGAGTGAGACTTGGAGATGGGAGTGAAGTTCAAGGGTAGAGTGCTTGCCTAGCTTGTATAACGCTTGTATAATTCCATTCCCAGCACCACAAACCAGCCAATCACTCATCAATAAACAGATAGATGATAGATAGATAGATAGATAGATAGATAGATAGATAGATAGATAGATAGATAGATAGACAGACAGGGACTTGAAAAAGCTTTCCTGACTTAACAAGAACTTACTTTCCTGTCTCTCTGCCTCCTCTGGACAGCTCCCCAGGATACTTCCCAAGGGTTGGGAGCTTTTGTGGACCCCAGAACATGTTCTGAAGGTATTCCCAGAGTAGGCTTCAGAGAGCACTTTTCTCTGTCACTACGGACTAGGAGGCCCTGCTGTGCCCTTGATCAGCGAGTGCTCGCAGTACCAGGAACCCAGTGTGTAGAATGGCTGCCCAGAGCTCTTTCTGAAGCCACAAGCTCTCCCACCGTCCAGCTCTGAGAGTGACTTCAATTTGCCCAGACTCTGGAAGAAATGCAACAAGATGCACAGAGCTAGGGGGTTTGGATCAAGTCTCTGCTCTTCTCTAAGCCTCTGTTTCCTTCTCTGTGGTAGGAGGAGTCTCTCAACTCTAACCAGGGGCTTATATCTGGCATGCAGTAGAAGCCTCCTGACCCTAGATGCAGCTGGGGAGGAATTTGATTCCAAGGATGGCATGCTTCCAAAATTCTTGGCCACCATTATTTATTGCCATACTTCCATTAGTCATTGACACTATAAATACATCTATAGCTTCCTCCACCAAAGAGCCCAGATGGTCCGGGAGGAAAGGAACCCTCACACACGTGCACTCACCCCACCCTCCAGGTTAGCCACAGCCCAGTGGTTTGCCAAAAACATCTGCCCACGTGAATTTCCATACTGAGGTACAGAGATTCCAAGATCGGGGCAGACAGCTGCAAACTGAGGGCTGGGGCGAGGGGGGGGGGGGAGGGTCTCAGACAGGAAGGGACAGGCAGGCAACCTGCCTGCAGGTACAAAACACAGGATCACGTGACTGGACAGGACAAATCACACATAGGTCCACAGCTTTTGAACACCAAGCATAGGAACCTGTTTAGGATGAACTAGGTAATCCTCTAAGAATGGAGATAGACATTCCAGCAGTCAGTGATCTCAGGGGTTTTGATTATTAAGAGAAATAACTTTGCCATATCACAGAATGCGTGGGGACAGGAAAGCATCATGGAGTGACCTGCATTTGTAATTCCTTAAACAAAGGGAACAGGGTACAAGTAATAGAGCCACTGGGAAACAACGTATCTCTGATGTTCTAGAGGGACAGGTCTGCAATGACTCCAGGCAGCCCCGGGAAAGGAAAGTCCTGCCCTAGCTTGAGGCTAGGCAGACCTCCCATTCCATTGTGCCCCCCTCTGTCAAGTAAAGAGCCAAGAGAATGTACCCATCTAGATGATCCCATGAACTATGCTAGAAGGTTCCATGAAGGTCCAGTAGGTATTGTTAACAGGCCCAAAGGACAGTCAACGAGCTGCTATCTGCCAGCCATACATAAACGGGCTGCCTCGGCATGAAATAGAACTGGACATGGGAGTAAAGGGAAGGTTAAAGGCAATGCCTTCCTGCTGGGCCGAGATCCCGTCCAAAGATTTCTGCATAGATAGGTCCAAGTAAGCCCACATCACCTTTAGTAATGGTAAGATAAGCAAAGATGCTTGGGGTAGGCAACTAGCAGTCTTTCTCTGCCTCACTTTTAAGTGCCCCCTTTTTTTGGGGGGGGTTGGGGAGGGGGGTTCGAGACAGGGTTTCTCTGTGTAGCTTTGCGCCTTTCCTGGAACTAGCTTTGTAGACCAGGCTGGCCTCGAACTCACAGAGATCCACCTGGCTCTGCCTCCCGAGTGCTGGGATTAAAGGCATGCACCACCACGGCCCAGCCTTATAAGGTCTGGCCTCAGCCCGCCTCCCACACAGATCTGGGGGCACTGTGGACTTGTCTGGGATCTAGCTGGTCAAGACAGGCTCCACTAGAGTGGCTGCTTCTCTGTCCTTCCACCATCCGGCAAGCTGACCTAGGCAGCTTTCCCAGAGAGAACGTAGAAACCTGGGCCTCTTGGGGCACAGGCTTGCTCCTGCCACATTCCGTTAGCCAAATCCTAAGGTCTGTGGCTTCAAGAAGCAGCACATAGACTCCATCTCTCCCTGGGAAGAGTAGCAAGTTTGAATCACGAGCCCAAGGTGGTGGTACACACCTGTAATCCCGTACTAGCAAGGCTGAGGAAGGAGGATCATGAGTTCAAGACTAGCCTGGGCCACAGTCAGAAAAAGAGGAAAGGAGGGAGGGATGGAGGGATGGAGGAGAGAAAGTAATCAAGTACGTTGTAAAGAGGTTTGACCCTCAGGAAAATAGGTGTAGGCATTTTTGCTAGCAATCTACCAGAGACACTGTGGGCCTTCCCGCTCTGGGGAAGATTCAACTGGAAATTGCCAAAGAAAAAGTTCCCTGAAACTTCATCTGTAAAATCATGGCCATCAAAGTTACATGATGAGAACATGCAGATACATTCAGCCCTTGGCATCTGAGAGAGGCGTAGGTTACAGGACCTCCACCCTCCCGCAAGACACCAAAATGCCGGAATGCGCAAATCCCGTATGTAAGGGTGCCTGTTGGAGCTCAGCAGTGAAGGCTCTTGCCCTTGCTGCTGAACCAGAACCCAATGCCCAGAACCCACATGGTTGTCCTCTGACCATCACACCTGTGCTATGTCACCTGCATGAGTGCACACACACACACACACACACACACACACACACACACACACACTATTCAAATAGTGAAGTCCTTCCATATAATCTGCATACATCCTCTCATGTACTTTAAACCATCTCTACATGATTCATATCCGCCGTCCCCCACCCCAATCCAATGTCAATGCTATGGAAATAGTTGTTACACCGTGTTGCTTAGAGGAAAATGACAAGAAAAAAGTTTGTATGTATTTGGTACAGATCTTTCCAACCCTCAGTTGCTGGCGTCTGTGGATACAGAGGCACATTGTTTATTAGATGTCTGTCACGGTTAGTCACAACAGGCAGATTTCCACCAGAAAAACAGTCAAGGACGAACAGTTCAACAGTGATTTCATACAATATCCTAGTTAAATGGTGACAGAAGAGCTGGAAGAGATTGGAATCTGCTCAAAACTGCTGCTTCCTTAGACTGAAGGGACAAGGAAGAAGGGAGCGGTATCTCCAGCTAGAACCTGGAGCCAAGCAGGAGGGGGATGCAAGGCTACCGCCCAAAGCAGAGAGAGTGGGGGTAGGCCCACCTCCCTCTTCCTTCCCCAGAGCACCAATCTTCTGCTAGTGCTCCCATTGGCTACACCCACCAGGAAGACAATGAGTTAGGGATCCTGGGAAATGTAGTCCATAGAGCTCAGGGCCCTGCAAGCCGGCAGAGTATGGAACCCAGCCTAGCAAGAGAAATAGAAAGCTCACTGTGGGAATGGGAAGACCTCCTCAGCCTACCTAAAACAGGAGACTGCCTCAGCCATGAGTATGAGATCCAGACCTCAATAAAGGGGAGAGCAGCCAGGGGAAGGCTGCGGTGAGCTGTCCCCCACAGAAGGGGGTAGCCATGGAAAGACAAGATTAGAAAATGACCCACGGCTTGGGGAAGCAGGATGGCTGCCCTCCCCACAGCAGTTCTTGAGCAGTGACACTCTAGCAGAGGGATTAATGGCTGCTGCAGCTACAGATTAAACATGAGCTGGCTTAGGCACCAAGCACCATGCTTTAGGTAGACTGTATCATTCTACCACAACCTTCTACACTAAACACCAAAGACATTCCTGTAATACCCAGGAGAAGCTTTATAGGAAAAATAGAAAATGTACCAGGTGTCCATAGATAACAGAACAAAGTTAAGATCATGAAACTGAAAAATGAGAACATCCCCAAAGTTGTGTGTGTGTATTATATGTGTGTATGTATACATATGCATACATATATATGGGTGTACATATACTCATATTATATATGCACACATATATTCACATGCAGTGTGTGTGTGTGTGTGTGTGTGTGTGTGTGTGTGTGTGTGTGTGTGTGTAGCAGGAATCTTAAAAGTTCTTAGTAATAAAAACAAACCTGGAGCTGGGTATTGGGGTGAATGCTGGAAGATCAGAGAAGCAGAACAAGCCACAGCCACCTCACCTTGCCAATTCCTCAGCTGATCCTGTTTCCTCAGACTGGAAGCTTCTGTGTCCTCATCCAAACGGATTTCAGCTGAATGGCTGCTAAAAGCCTAAAAGCTTAACCAGCTTATCCAGGCTAGTTCCTGGTCCTCACGCCTTATATACCTTTCTGCTTTCTGCCATCACTTCCTAGGATTAAAGGCATGTGTGCCACCACTTTCTGGCCTCTATATCTAGTGGCTGTTCTGTTCTCTGACCCCAGATAAGTTTATTAGAGTACACAATCTTTTGAGGAACACAATACCACCACATGTGTGTATGCATTTAAGGCCAAATTAGACCTCTGGGCCAATACAATTTTCTGTAAGTGGATAAAAACAGACCATATGTGAGCTAAGAATTAAACCATACAGCTCAGTAGGTATGTTTTCTTCAATATTTATTAGGATTTGAAACTGGAAAAGTTTTACATGACATTATATTCTACAGTAAGAAATAGAAGGCCAGAGAGGTGAGATCATCTGTCCAGGATCACACAGCTTATTAACAAGATACACCTCAGTAATGGGAGAACTAATGTTGGTGTGTCTGCTCTTATGATATCCTAAGATTAAATAACTATGGAGTCATCAGAGTGTGAAACCGTCACTATATCCACATTATCAGAATGGGTACATAGTGATGGAACCAAATTTATACACACCTCCATCCACAGCATGAATGGCACATGCCAGGTTTGTCTAGCCCTCCTGATGTGAGTCTTTAAATGTGTGGGAAGTACCCGATGGTGAAGGCGATAAAGCTCACCCATCTAGCCCGGTGTGATGAGGAGTCTCAGAGGGGTTGGGTCACTTACTCAAGGTCATACAGCTGGCTGGAGAGAAACCACAGGGCTCCCCAGAGCAGCCACAAGGCTGTTTCATGGGCTGCTTCCCCTGATCTAGAGTGCCCCTTTGCCACCAGGGAGTTTCGACAGCTCAACTCTAGAGGGCAGAATGGGTGGAGTTCGGTTTTTCACAACTCTTTCCCAGGTTACAGGCAAAGACGCTCCAGCCAAAAGTAGAAATGTATCTAGTTCTAGTTTCCGGTTGTTTTTGCTCAGCCCAAATAATAAAATCGTTTTGCAGGGGAAGAAAAATAGGCAACTTGGCCAGTTTCCTGTTCTTGTCTGTACATTTCCTGGAAGGGGTGCCCAGGACTTCAGTGATCGGGGTAGGGGAGGGGCGGTTTCCAACCCAGGGCACCTCGAAAGGCGAAGTCCAGGGCCAGATCCACTTAGCTCGAGTCTAGGAAGTGTCCACATCCTGCAGGCTCTTCAGTGGAATCTTGCTTTCCGGGCACCTTCCGTATTGTCTCAGTAAGAGCCCAAGGTTTCTTTCTTAGTGGTAATTTCTTTTACTCTTATAGCTGCCTTCTCCACTCCCGCCTCGTTAGCAGTTTAAACATGCCAGGGTTCCCGTGGGCTCTTCAGCGTGGCGGAGAGACTTCCAGAAGACAAGTGCTACAGGGGTCAGTTGTACTAACAACTGAAGAGCTTGTCTGTGGTTAACAGACAGCAAGGAACAAGCTCTACCTTTACCTCACTCAGACATGGGTAATGCAACCCGAGCTAAGCTCCTAATAAGTGCAAGGATGGGCCGGGCGTGGTGGCACACACCTTAATTCCAGAGGCGAGAGGATCTCTGTGCATTGGAGGCCAGCTTGCTCTATATATAGATCTAACTCCAGGACGGCCAGGGCTACACAGAGAGACCCTGTCTCATAAAACAAAAATTTAAAAATTCATTGAAGGATGGTATATCAGTTGGCTTCTGCTTTATTGAACAACAACAACAAAAGCAAAAATTTAGTAGTTGGAACATTTGGCTTCCAATTGGCCATGCAGGTGGGGCTTGGCTGGGTGACTCTTTGCTCCCCGATGGCATACTTGGGCATCTCTGGCCTCCTGCTGGGCTTCTTGGGGCTAGCTAGTCTGGGATCACTCATCAGAGATGGTGTATCTCTGCCCCTCAGAGTCTGGCTCTCTGCAGGATGGTCTAGGCATGGTAGTGTGGGCTTCACACAGGAGAGCTAGCCAAGTCCCAAGAGAAGCACACTAAGATGCAGGGCCTCCAGTAGTCACATTCCAAAACCACTGGGCGCTTGAGTGCATCAGTGCCCCTGTTGAGTGACATGTACTCAGGTCTGTAACCTAGCAGTGAGACCTGGAGCACTTTCTGCAGATGACTGTTGAGTGTTTACATGGACCATGGTGATGTTCAAATGAAACAATGCTTTTATATTTATCGATTATTTCATTGAACTATATGTAAAATGGGTATCGATAAATGTATTTACTCAACAAGAAAAAAGATGCAGGGCGTCTGGAGACCCAGGCTTTGTACTGCATGAAGTCACTCCTTCTCTGTTCCAACTCCAGTCAACGAAGGGACTAGGAATCAGCCCCAGTTCTTTATCCAAGTGAAGCTGTCACGAGTATTAGATACAGGGAGCATTAGATGCAGAAGGAACGCCACCAGATCCACTTGCGAAGGCTCTTCCCTTATATCCATTCTAAATCTTTCAGGAACAAAGTAACCGCTTTGGAAAAGAAAAAAAAGTTAGAATTGAGTATCTTCTTCAAGTAAGGGTTTGTGGCACAGGCTAGCTCCACTTACTAAGACAAACATCAAGAGAACACAGCAGCAAGACCAGGAACAGCTAGCTGGCTTACCGGCTCGGCTTCAAGAGATCCCGACTTCGCCTGTTCGGGGATTATATAAATCATTCTAGCTTGGCATTGACCTTGGTGGGAATACTTACACCATGAGATTTGGCTGGTTGTACCCATCAGGTGCTTTTTCTCCCAGACAGCTGTTTTCCCAGCATACCACTTCCTGTAAGCCAAGCAAACAATACCTCCTTCAAATGAGTGAGCAAGACAGTCCGATACAACATGAAAAAAAAAATGGTAACACGCCAATCAGGCACAATGGTGTCAATGCACAGAGTGAACTGAGGTAAACTGAGCCTGGAGAGTGTCCAGAAGGGATCTCAGGGTCTCCACAGGGTAAAAATGAGGACTTGCATCACAAGGAGGTAGCCTTTGGAGCTAGGTCTTGGAGGAAAAATAAAGACACTCGCAGCAGAGGTAAGAAGGCAGCTTGTAGACGAGGGACAGCTAGACTGGTAGAGATACTCAGACCTCAGAGGTTTTGTTTAGTGACAGCCTGGCTTCGTGTGACAGAGAACCCTACACAAAAAAGTCATTTAATTTTAGTCACTTTAAAGCCTAAGGCACCCCAAGTTCACAGGTTCTCCCCCATTTGGCACTAAGAACGCTTAAGGCTACTTAGCTCCCAAGCCCAGGAACATCTATAACACCACAGTCATACACAAGAAGCCAGCTCAGACACAGCGGCTCTGCGTTCTATCCAGACCTTCCCATCAGCACTTGCTCCAGAATCTCAGAGAACAAGTACGTATGTTTCCCTGGACTTCTCTTCCCCTCTTGGAAAACAGTCCACATCTGGATTTGACCTCAGCTTCCCCATCCACTGCGTGAGCTTGGCCACGCTGCTTAATCTTTCCTGATTTTCAAACCAGAAAAATGGAGCAAAGCAACAATCAGAGTTGCAAGAATTCAGTAGGAGATGGTGGCTGAATCTGAATTGGATCCAGGGTGGTAGCAGCCTGGGGGACATGGCACAGTAGTGGGGTGGTGGTGGTGGTGGTGAGGGTGTGTGTGTATGTATGTGTGTGCATTCAGGTACTCCTGTTTGAATTCAAATGCAAATGTGAATGTAAATGTGTGTGTTGGGAATATCAGAAAATTTCCCAGATTTTAACTCAAACCTCCCTGAGCCTCCATGTGTTTTCTCCAAAAAGCAAGGCCTCTCCTTCCCAGGCTTGGGTGGACAAGGTGCCTGGGGTGGGAACAGGGCCCAGGCAGCCTAGACCCTGTGGCTGTGTGAACAGCATGTCTCTGTGTGAGCAGCTGCGACAAATCTTGACTGCTTCTGACCACCTGCACCAAGGAGCCACTTCAAACAAAGAGTCTCTTGCAGGTGGTTGTCCCAACCCCCAACCCACACCCACAGGTGGGACAGTACAGCCACCTGCAGGAGGGGGTCTCTTCTGGACATGACCCCTCGGGGATCAAGGGACCAGTTCTCAGGTTGCCACTGGGGAGGGGTTGGCATGGGAAGTCCCCTAGGTCAGTGACCTAAGCAAATATTTGTCAGATCAATATTCAAGACTGACCTATTAACTGCAAACATGAAATGAACGCAACATCAGGACGGGGCACAGCAGCAAGCCAGTCCGGAATGTCTTTCCGTGGGTCCCCAGGGAGTAGTTTCCTGTCACTCTTCCATCAGGACGGGGCGCAGCAGCAAGCCAGTCTGGAATGTCTTTCCGTGGATCCCCAGGAAGTAGTTTCCTGTCACTCTTGCCCACTTCTTCCCTCCTCTGCCTGGGGTCCAATGGTCATCCACACCACACCCTTGACCTGGAGCTCTCTGCTTTGCGCATAGAATGAACAGGGTCCTAGTACACATCATTATCTTCCCCCAGACAGTAGCCAGCAGTCATCCAGGGAGCCTCTGGCTCTGTATCCTTCCTGTCCTGGCAAAATGCTGGCTTTCATGCTCTGTCCTTTCCCATGCACACCCTGGGCAGGCATCCCCCACAGCAAGCAGCTGATGAGGACCAGACATCCCTCCTGACGACCCCTGAAAGAGCCCAGGAGTGAGGCAGGGAACTGGACCAGACCCGCAGAGCTCATATTCCCCTCTGTGAAAGCCATCAAGAGTGTCCAAGAGCCCAGGGCAAGGCAGGCCTGCTGAGTGCTTTGCTCCAGTTGCTAGAGGGCTAAAAATACCCTGGCACTGCCAAACATCCTCCGAGGCCCAGGGGAGCCTATAGGGGAAATGGTTACCCAGCACCTGGGCTATTAAAAGGCACAGGCAGAACCAGCCAGCCTCCTAGGTGTCGATTGTGCCCTTTGCCACCGAGACTCTGAATTCTTCTTGTTCACAAATCTGCAGAGGCCTGGGCTTTCCTGCCCTCCCTCACCCTGGTGATTCTCTTCCCCAGGCTGGATCAATGTCACTCCTGGTGGGAGCACAGGTTGCCCACAGAGCTAAGCTTTCACAGATGCCCAAACAGTACTTGCTTGCAAAATGCAGCAGGCTGTAGAGACTTCTGGTTCCTCCAGCCAAGCTACAACTAGCTAGCCAAAATCCAGCATCCTGTAGTAGGGTCTAACACAGTAGCTTACGTTCAACACATGTTCACAGCCTGTGGTCACCACTCTTAACCCTGCCAGGGCCTCCAAGCCTTTGGGTCTGATAAAAAACACTAGAGTAAGGGGAGCTCTAATCCCCCAGTAAACAATCTTAGCGAAATTGTGGGGATGTGAAACCCATCCAAGAACATACCCCCAAGTTGGGAACCCTGAAATTTTTAAAAGTCAAGCACTGGAAAGATGAATAAGAAAGCTAGGGGTGTGGCTCAGTGGTAGAGAGCTCTTGCCTGGAAAAACCCTTGTTTCCATCCTCAGCACTGGAAGAGGAAGAGAGGGAGGGGAGGGGAGGGGAGGGGAGGGGAGGGGAGGGGAGGGAAAGGAAGGGAAGGGAAGGGAAGGGAACTCCCCCCTGGAAAGACACGGTGGTACATGACTTTAATCTCAGCACCAGGGAGGCAGAAGCAGGTAGATCTCTATGAGTTTGAGGCCAGCCTGGTCTGCACAGCAGAACTCCAGACCAGACAAGGTTACACAGTGAGACTCTGTTTCAAAAACAAAACAATCTGGCTGAGCAAAGTAATGTGGGACTGTGGTGTCACCTGAACTTGGACAGGGAGGAATCTGCTTCCAGGTTGACTGAGGCTGTTGACAGGGTTCAATTCTGCTCCTAAGTTTTCTTTTTCTTCTTCTTTTCATAATGTTTTTTATTGATTATTTGGGAATTTCACATCATGCAATCGATCACACCCACTTCCAAGTCCTCCCAGGTCTTCCTCTCAACTTTGTGATCCCCCTTACTCCCCCCCAAAAAAGAAGAAATAAAAAAAACACCCACAAGTTGGGTTTGTGATGACCACATACTCATTGGAGCATGGTCAGACTCCCAGTGGCCAGCCCTTTAAAGAAAACTGAGTCCTTCCCCACCTACACCCTAGCCAGGAGCCGTCAGCTGTGGAGAACTACACTTTAGCATCCTTATCACAATTTTTAAGAGCTCTTTTTGATGATTTCTTGTCTAGGCTGTTACTTTGTTTGTTTGTGATGGTGGGATAGGGGTTGTCACACAAGCCTTCTATGTCCCTCTTTCTCAACTGTGAGTCTGCAGTCATTGATGCCACTGCAAAAGCAGCTTCCTTGTCCTTTAAAGTCAGCGGGAGAACAGATCAGTGAATTCCGTATGGTTTCTGTTGACAGCATGGACCATAGCCCTCTGCCACAGCCCAGGCCACAGATAGCATCATAGCCCTCAATGGCAGCATAGGCCCACAGACATCAATACGGCTTCACGTGGCAGCACAGACCATGGACATCCACATGGCCCTCAGTGGTAGCCCTCGGTGGTAATCCTCGGTGGTAGCCCTCGCTGGTAACATGCAGCCTTTCTTCACACCTGTCATCACCTTCAAATATCTAGTTCCACCTCTCTCCACCGGGCATGCACCTCTCTGGCCTTCCATCTTCTCCACCTTTTCATTGCATATTCCTTTGTCAGAGTGGCATTGGAAACTGCAGTACATCAGGCAGCATATTTTTTTGCCCCAAACAGCTTTATGTACAAATAGTCATTGCAGTGAGTCATTGGTATGGTTCAAATTTTCTGGTTTCTGACATACCATAAATCCTGGGCCATTGCAGGAACTCATCTTGGATATCTGCTATTGCCCAAAGTCAGGGTGATCTCCTGACTAGGCAGAACGTTTGGGGGCAGGTTCTGCGTGAGTTCCAGGATGCCACACATCTCTCCACTTTCGATGTCAGCCTTCCCGAGGCTTGCTGGGCTCTACCTTTGTGCTTGTAGCCTATGGGCAGCACCACTGCCCCCCCCCCCCCCTACACACACACAACACACACATCTGCTATCAGGGAAAGCAGTGTGGGCTGCAGCCGCAGCAGCTCCAAGTTGGGGGTCAGCCAGTGGACCTAGGACTGGCCCTATTCAGTGATGACATCTGGTTCTGCAGGACGGTCTCCTCCATGCACTCCAGCAGCTCATAGACAGAATAGATGTTGGGGTAGACTGTCTCAAAATGCTGGAGCTGGGCCCGGATGGCAGCAGAGGCTTCTTGGGGCTTTCCTCGGCAGTGCTCTCTCCTAAGTTTCCAACAAGCTATCGGCTGGAGGTTTTCTTCAGCCCCCGGGGCCATCTACAGCTCCCTGCCTAGTGCCTTCTCCACTGGTGACTCACAGCACAGTGGTTAGCTTTTGTAAGCAGAGCAGAATACTGATGACGTCTTCCCAGGTGGATGCTGATATTATATGAAAGATGAGATTTTATATCCATGCTTCTTTCTGGAAGCAAGCCACAGATTTGACCCGCAATCAAGAGGTGGGTGGGTCAAAGGTAAAAAGGCAAGAAGACTGTACTGTGGCACCATCTTGAAATTCTAGCCACACCAGCAAGACTTAGCGAAAGAGAAATAGAGGGCTGGAGAGAGTTAGGAGTGCCTCTTCACGTCCTTGTTAGGAGGATGAACTTCATGTAGAAAGGGTGTGAGAGGAAAGGGTGAGGGAGGTGACAGAGGGGTCAACTGGGGGGCAGGAGCCTTGGTTCTGGGGACAATGGGGTGGCGGTGGGGCCACAGAATGCAGGAAGACTCAACATCTCCTGCCCAGCCTGCATTTCCTTTTGATCTCTCTTTGCTTAAAAGTTCTTCCTGTCTCCCTGACCCAACTCCTCACCCGGCTTCATTGTCTCCCAGCCCTTAACACCACATTCCCTGCAGTGTGTTATTTATCAGCTAATTGTACTTCTGTCCTTTGTAGGATATAAGCTACCAGAACAGTGCCTGGTTTCAGAACACACTTAATAGCTATTTGCTGAACAGATAAACACACAATTGAGTTCAAAAGATGGTCTGGGTGCTGGTGCTCAGCAGTTAAGAGCACTTGTTACTCTTGCAGATCTGGGTTTGGTTCCCAGTACCAGGCATGCACATGGTACACAGATACACATGCAGGAGAAACACTCATAGGCATAAAACAAAATAAATTAATCAAAAAATAAAAAGATGGTTTGACAATAGACTTGCTTGGACTTCATGCAATTAAAAAGTGGCAGAAAGAAATACCCTGTAGTGGTGCTCTGCATCTTCTGCCTCAATGGGATTTTAGAAACATGCAATGATAACATAGTGACTGCACATATTCATGCCCATTTCAATACAGGCACACAAGGTATAAGATCAGAGGTACTCTTCATTCTGCATGTTGGGAACAGTCAAAACCCTCTCTACCAGCTGCTTTAAAACAGCTAACTCCTTGTTCATAACAGAGTGGTCATCCTGTGTGCTACAGGACCTGTGTGCTACAGGACCTGTGTGCTGTACAGGACCTGTATGCTGTATAGGACCTGTGTGCTGTACAGGACCTGTGTGCTGTAAAGGACCTGTGTGCTACAGGACCTGTGTGTTGTATAGGACCTGTGTGCTACAGGATCTGTGTGCTACAGGATCTGTGTGCTACAGGATCTGTGTGCTACAGGACATGTGTGCTACAGGACCTGTGTGCTGTACAGGATCTGTGTGCTACAGGATCTGTGTGCTACAGGACCTGTGTGCTATAGGACCTGTGTGCTATAGACCTGTGTGCTATAGACCTGTGTGCTATAGACCTGTGTGCTATAGGACCTGTGTGCTATAGACCTGTGTGCTATAGACCTGTGTGCTATAGACCTGTGTGCTACAGGACCTGTGTGCAATAGGACCTGTGTGCTATAGACCTGTGTGCTATAGACCTGTGTGCTATAGACCTGTGTGCTACAGGACCTGTGTGCTATAGACCTGTGTGCTATAGACCTGTGTGCTATAGACCTGTGTGCTATAGGACCTGTGTGCTATAGACCTGTGTGCTATAGGACCTGTGTGCTATAGACCTGTGTGCTATAGACCTGTGTGCTATAGACCTGTGTGCTATAGGCCTGTGTGCTATAGGCCTGTGTGCTATAGACCTGTGTGCTATAGACCTGTGTGCTACAGGACCTGTGTGCTATAGGACCTGTGTGCTATAGGACCTGTGTGCTATAGACCTGTGTGCTATAGACCTGTAGCTGAAGTTTTCCTGCCTGGCCCACAGTCAGGGCAAATCTCTCTCACCCGCCAGTCTCAAGCCGCTCAAACCCGATGATACAGCCTCATGGACTACTCCATGATCCTAAAATTTTCTTTGTTTCCCCAGAAGATACAGCGCCCCCCTCCAGCAGGAAGTAGTAAGAGAAGCTACGCCCAAATTCCCAAATATACCAAGCTGACTTTGGAGATATGTAAAGGTTAAAACCTTCCTTTTCAAGAAAAGAAAAGGGGAGGTGCTGTGGGATGGTCTGTATGTCAAATGTGTTGCTGATTGGTCAATGAATAAATCACTGATTGGCAGTGGCCAGGCAGGAAGTATAGGCGGGACTAACAGAGAGGAAAATTGAGAGAACAGGAAGCTGGGAAGGGAGACACTGCCAGCCGCCATGATGACAAACAGCATGGGAAGATACCGGTAAGCCATGAGCCATGTGGCAAGGTATAGATTAATGTAAATGGATTAATTTAAGCTGTAAGAACAGTTAGCAAGAAGCCTGCCACGGCCATACAGTTTGTAACCAATATAAGTCTCTGTGTTTACTTGGTTGGGTCTGAGTGGCTGTGGAACTGGTGGGTGAGAGATTTGTCCTGACTGTGGGCCAGTCAGGAAAACTCTAGCTACATAGACCTGTGTGCTATAGACCTGTGTGCTATAGGCCTGTGTGCTATAGACCTGTGTGCTATAGACCTGTGTGCTATAGACCTGTGTGCTACAGGATCTGTGTGCTATAGACCTGTGTGCTATAGACCTGTGTGCTATAGGACCTGTGTACTACAGGACCTGTGTGCTATAGACCTGTGTCCTATAGGACCTGTGTGCTACAGGACCTGTGTGCTATAGACCTGTGTGCTATAGACCTGTGTGCTATAGACCTGTGTGCTATAGGACCTGTGTGCTATAGACCTGTGTGCTATAGACCTGTGTGCTATAGACCTGTGTGCTATAGGACCTGTGTGCTATAGGACCTGTGTGCTATAGGACCTGTGTGCTATAGACCTGTGTGCTATAGACCTGTGTGCTACAGGACCTGTGTGCTATAGACCTGTGTGCTATAGACCTGTGTGCTATAGACCTGTGTGCTATAGACCTGTGTGCTACAGGACCTGTGTGCTATAGACCTGTGTGCTACAGGACCTGTGTGCTATAGACCTGTGTGCTATAGACCTGTGTGCTATAGACCTGTGTGCTATAGACCTGTGTGCTATAGACCTGTGTGCTATAGGACTTGTGTGCTATAGACCTGTGTGCTATAGACCTGTGTGCTATAGACCTGTGTGCTATAGACCTGTGTGCTATAGACCTGTGTGCTATAGACCTGTGTGCTATAGGACCTTGGAAGCTGTTTTTTTCCCTCTGCCCCTGCACCTGCTGGCCAGCCTTGCTCCTCCTCCCCCGACAACCTGGCAACCACTGCTCTGTTCTTTATTACATCTTGTTGATTTAGTGTATGGGGGTGCTGTTTCACTAGCACTGTTTTCTGGTCTCAGGACTGGTGAGACGCCCAGGGGGTCAAGGCACTTGCCGCTAGGCCTGACATCCTGAGTTTGGTAACTGGGACCCTGATAGTGGAAGGAGAGAAATGGCTCCACAAAGTTGTCCCCTGACCTTCACACGTGTGCCATGGCTCGCACACCACACCACACACACACACACACACACACACACACACACACACACACACACACCACACACACACCACACCACACACACACACCACACACACACCACACCACACCACACACACACACACACACCACACACACACACCACACCACACACACCACACCACACACACACACCACACCACACACACCACACACACACACACACCACACACACACACACACCACACACACACACACCACACACACACACACACCACACCACACACACCACACACACCACACACACACACACACACACACACACACACACCACACACACACACCACACACACACCACACCACACCACACACACACACCACACACACACCACACACACACCACACACACACCACACCACACCACACACACACCACACACACACCACACACACACACACACACACCACACACACACACACACACCACACCACACCACACACACACACACCACACCACACACACACCACACACCACACACACACACCACACACACACCACACACACACACACCACACCACACACACACACACACACCACACCACACACACACACCACACACACACCACACACACACACACACACACACCACACCACACACACACACACCACACACACACCACACACACACACACCACACCACACACACACACACACACACCACACCACACACACACACCACACCACACCACACACACACACACACCACACCACACCACACACACACACACACCACACCACACACACACCACACCACACACACACACCACACACCACACACACACACCACACCACACACACACACACCACACACACACCACACACACACACACCACACCACACACCACACACACACACACACACACCACACACACACACCACACCACACCACACACACACACACACACACACACACACCACACCACACACACACACCACACCACACCACACACACACACACACACACACCACAGCACACACCACACACACACACCACACACACACACACACACACACCACACACACACACACACATACAAAGTAAGTAAATAAATGCAAGAAAAAACTGGAAAAAGATCAACTTTTAGTTTTCATATATAAATGGGGACATGTATTATTTGTCTTTATCATTATGTCCCTATTTATTTCATTTAACACATTGTTGTCCAGTTCATCCCTATTGTTAACAATGACAGACAGAACTGTATTCTCTCCATGGCTGATTAATATTTACTCTGTATATCTGCTGTATTTTCTTCATCTGCTCATTTTTTTTTCTTTTTTTTTTTTTCTTTTTTTTTGTTTTTTTTTCCAAGATCTCGCTCTGTAGACCTGTACACCGGGCTGGCCTCGAACTCACAAAGATCCGCCTGCCTCTACCTCCCGAGTGCTGGGATTAAAGGCGTGCGCCACCACCGCCCGGCTCATCTGCTCATATTTAATTCAGATCTTGGCAACTGAGAACAGTGCTTCCATACATACAAGAACACGTGTCTCCTCTGCATACTGGGTTCGATGTCTTCGGATGGATACCCAAGAATGAGGTACTCTGTCACAGCATGTTTTTTAAGTATTGATTGATTTTGTATGCATGCTGCTGGTGGTGGGGGTCATGCCACAGAGCATGTGTGGAGGCCAGAGGACAGCTTGCAGGAGTCAGCTCTCTCCTTCCACCATGTGGGTCCTGGGGAACGAACTCAGGTCGTCAGGCTTGGCGGCAAGCACCTCTACCAGCCGAGCCAGCTCACTATGTATCTCAGGCTGGCTTCAAACTAGGGAACCTCCATCTTCAACCTCCTAAGGGCTGGACTACAGGGTGCTACCCTGACGGGCTGCTAAGTGTTTTTTCCCCCGTGCTCCTTGGCCCTCAGCAAATCCTCTTTTGAGTGTTAAATAAGCAAATCATTCACCTATTTTCGTTTTGTTTTGTTTTGTTGGTTGGTTTGTTTTGTTTGAGACAGGATCTCTCTACATAGGCCTGGCTGTCCTGGAACTCACTATGTAGACTAGGCTGGTCTCAAACTCACATAGATCCACCTGCCTCTGGAGTGCTTGGATTAGAGTCCAGCTCTTTTACCTATCTTTAACGGATTGTTAAGGATTTAGCTGGTGAGTTGAGTTCATTCTATAGCCTGGAACTTAATCTCTGGTCAGATAAAATGGTTTGCAAACATTTCCTTCTGCTCTGTCACTGTTCCTGAACTCAGTCCCTTGTCCCCTTTGCTGGACGAAAGCTGTAGACTTACTGCAGTCCCTCTTCTCTGCTTTGGCTCCTGTCCTTTGTACTTTTAAGGCGACATCCACACCCCTGATTTTTTTTGTTTGTTTGTTTGTTTGTTTGCTCAGCTCAACATCTTTTAGTGCCTCCTCTGTGCTTCCCTCAGGTAGCTCCATAGCTTCCGGTCTGACTTTTACATCTTCGACCCATTCTGAGCTACTTTTGCACGTGGTAAGAGATAAGGGATCTAATTTCTTTCTTCCACCTAAAGACCGCCAATGTTCCGAAAACTAGTTATTGACCAGACTACCCACCCACTTTTCAACATGCAATTCTGTTGATGGATGCCTGGACCTGTCTCAGGCTTCTCTGTTCTATTTGTCTGTGTACTCATTTCCACCCTCACTGTGCTACTTTCCAGTAGGATTTGAAGCCAGGCATTGTAATGCCTCCATCTCTTTTTCTCAGCATCACTTTGCCTATCTGAGTCTTCTGAAACTCCATACACACTTTAAGTGAGTTTGTAAAGAATGCTATTGTGTCTTGATGTGGACTGCATCCAATCTACAGGATACTTTGTTGCTTTCCCAGGCAGGATGGTGCTGTTCTGTGACAAGGGAGGAACAGGTGACCATGGGGGCATGATGAGTTGACCTGGTCCAGTGGGCCTGAGATAGGTGATAGCTAGACTGGCTATCCAGCAGGAAGGAACCGAGAAGTCAGAGCTCACAAGATAGGCAGGGAGACAGGAAATGGATCATGCAGTCAATTCTTCTTCTTCTTCTTCTTCTTCTTCTTCTTCTTCTTCTTCTTCTTCTTCTTCTTCTTCTTCTTCTTCTTCTTCTTCTTCTGGCGTTTTGTTTGTTTGTTTTTGCTTCTTTTTTTTTTTTTCCCCCGAGACTGGGTTTCTCTGTGTAGTTTTGGTTCCTGTTCTGGATCTCGTTCTGTAGACCAGGCTGGCCTCGAACTCACAGAGATTCACCTGGCTCTGCCTCCCGAGTGCTGGGATTAAAGGCGTGTGCCACCGCCGCCCAGTGCAGTCAATACTTCTAAGGATAGAGGAGGTAGTGGGATTGAGTGAGAATTAGGAATGTGCAGCAAGGAGAAGGGGCCATCTTGGGAGAAAGGAGAAGGTGTAGATCCCAGAGGAAGAGATCCAAGAAGAAAAGAAGGTCCTGCTCAGTGCCAGCGAGAGGCCAAGGCAGCAAGATGAGAACTGACAGGATTAAGTGGCTGGGAACCAACAGAGACCACAGCAAAAGCCTCTCAGAGGAACAGAGGTGTCCCCATGCACAAGAGGCCACACAAGGATGCCAATCATTCCTTCAACAAAGAGCCAAGAATAGATTCAGTGGGAAGGAAGGAGGGCAGAAGCATGGACCCGAGACAGGTGAAGGAGATTCTGGAATGGACACAAGTTGCTGGTCCTGCAGTGTGGATTAAGCAAATGTACCCAAACACAGCAGTCACCTCTGTCCACCACAGACCAGACGCCTTCCAAGATCGTCAACAGATGCCTAAAACATCACTAACGCCAACCCCTGTACACGGTGCTTCCCCCTACATACACACACCTCTGAGAAAATCCATAAACTAGTCACAACAGGAGATCACAACAAATTATATCAAAGAAGAACAATTAGAACAGTAGGCTGAAATAAAGTCCCCAGGTCACACCTCTCGCCTTTGGGGGCCATTGTTAAGCAAATGTACATAAGCACTGCGGCTCTGCAGTGAATCTGATGGCCAAGTGGACCGGGGTTGCTAACATGTGGGTGGTGGTGTACACGGCAGGATCCATGGAGCAAAGAAGTATTTACATTCCAGGTTGGGTGGAGCAGAAGATGTCGTAAGACTTCATCAAAGAGGTGTGCAACTTTAAACTTTTGAATTGTCTATTTCTGGAATTTTCTACCCCTGAAACAGCAGAAATTAAAACCACAGACAGAAGAGCTCTTGTATTTTCTTCTCCGATTTGAGCCAACACTCCCAGCAGTGAGTTCCAGTGGAAGGGAAGAGACTGGGCAGACGTGGTGTCTGGATCCTCTGAACTTGCCCCAAACCTGGGCTGTCAAGAGATGCTTCAGAGAGAATGTCAATGGGAACTAGAGCTTTCTGGGCTCCTGGACTGCAGAAAAACACTGGCTTTCATCCTGTCTTTATCCATTACAGTCTGTGGCAGATGATGTCATATCAAACAGCCCCAGCAGCCCCTGCTACCTCCTCTTACACAATCAGACAAGATCCTCATTGAGAAATGGAGTCTACGCCCCTTCACCCTGAATGTGGGCAGGAGCTGTCACCCCCTCAGCAGGTAAGAAGAGTCCACTGTAAACTCTAGGTAACAAGATCCCAGTGGTTGAATAAAGTCAGACATCTCCGGCAAGGTGCTTCTCTTGGGAAATATGCCACTGAAACCCAGAGTCACCATGTAACAATCCTGGTTTTCTTAAATCTACCATACAGAGCCATACCAGCCAGGGGTGGTGGCTCACACCTTTAATTCTAGCACTTGGGAGACAGTGGCAGGAAGATCTCTGAGAGTCTGAGGCCAGCCTGGTGTGCCTGGAAAGTTCCAGGCCAGGTTGGGCTACACAGTGATACTCTATCTCTCAAAACTAATAATTTTAAAAGCCATATAGACAGAGCCACATGAAGAGATGCTGAGGTCCCCAATCATTTAATATTTCTCATTTAATTGTTTATGCAACTACTACAACAAAGATCACTGATGGGGGATCTTGTCAGATTATTCCAGAGAGACCCATGTGGAGAGGACCCAAGTTCCCGGCCCCAGTTTCAGATAAACGCTCATCTAAGATCTCTGGGCCTCAGCACTCTCCATGGTCTTAACCTTAACAATCACTTTTTTCTCTGGAGATTTCCCAAAGTCTTGTCCCCTCTACCTTCTGTACATATTCACTCTACCTTGGACCCAGAGGAAATAAGGACTAGCAGGCTCTCGACAAGTCGAGTGTCCACTGTGAGTGGACATTAATGGTGGCTGGCACAGGCCACGTGCCCAGCAGCCAACCATGCCCCCTCCAGGAAATAGAAAATCAAATCGAGAGGCCAGGCCAGGTCAGCTGCACTCCAGGAAGGAACTGGGCAGGCTGCCCAGAATCACCCAGAATGGACTTTGGGCTGATCACCCACACTGGATTGATGCCCTCACCTTCTCGGAAAAGGTACTCTCTCCAGAACCAAGGCCACTGACTGTCACAAAAGCCAGGTGTTGACAGAGCAGGACAGATATGGAGAGCAGGTCAGATATGGGAGGGGCCCATGCCTATGCCGGACACATCCCTGAGACTTGGCTGCCCCATCATTCCCGCCCCAGTCTTGGTGGAAGGAATGAAGCAGAGACCACCATGAGTAGGCAGCACCCCATAATCGTCACTGTGGCCAGCCTGTGCTCCGTGTGCAGAGTTCTGGGGCACGTGGGATACAACAACCCCCACCTCCCATGATACTCCTATGTGATACTCATGCTGAGAAATAGATAACCTGTTCCTGCAGGGCATTTAAACAGCTTAGTCTCTGTTATCTATTCTTTCGACAAATATTTACATAACCTCGAAAATAGTCTCCCAGTTTACAATGTTGAGTTGGCATCATAGAGAAATTAACATCATGTCTGTCAAAAGATACATTTTCTCCATATGCACAGAAGTAATTCGCTGTACTAAATACATAGGGTCTTGCTTATGTCTGTCTGATTACAGGACCTAACAAAGTGTTCCCTAATGAAAGGAAAGTATGGAATAGATATGTGCTAATCATTATAGAAAAGCATTTTTCAGGGCCAGTGAGATGGCTCCTTGATTAAAGCACTTGCCACCCAAGCCTGGTAGATGACCTGAGTTCTGTCCCCAGAATTCACGGTGGAAGGAAAGAAGGGACTCCCGAAAGTTGTCCTCTGATCTCCACTTCGCACCATGACACACATGCACTTACCTGTACGTATCACACACACTCACACAAGTAAATTAAAACTTGGAAAAATGTAGTATCATGTATGCATGTGTGTAAATATGTAAAGTCTATGTCTAGAATAATAGTTTGTAACTAGGACCCCACTGTTCCCTAAGGGACATCTAGCAACATCTGTCACAACTGAGAGTTGATACTACCATCTAAAGAGGAAAGGCCAGGGGCCACTGGACATCCAGCCATGCACAAGACAGCCCTACACCAAAGTATTACCATCTGCTCCAAGATGTCAACTGTGCTGACTGCAAAATCTGTCCAGAAGGGTACTGGGACACAGGTTGTGTTAGTTACTTTCCTTGTTACTGTGACAAAATACCTAACCAAAGTGACTTAAGGAAGGAAAGGTTTGTTCTGGTTTGAGAGAACAGTAAGTCAGGACGAGGAGAGTCTGACAGCAGGAGTGTGGAGCCGCCGGTCACATAGCATCCAGTCAGGAAGCAGAGAGAGATGGATGCTGGTACACTGCTCTGTGTAGTTTTGATGCCTGTCCTAGATCTCGTTCTGTAGACCAGGCTGGCCTTGAACTCACAGAGATCCGCCTGGCTCTGCCTCCCAAGTGCTGGGATTAAAGGCGTGCGCCACCACCGCCCGGCCCACCAATTGCTTTTAAGATGAAGAAAGACGAGGAGTAAGACAAAGACTATAATGACTTCAATGACTTGACTGCCCACCATAACTAACAAATTTCCTGTTCTTGATTGTTGGGGGGCGGGGATTTAAAGAAGAGACCAGGACCTGCCTGCCCCAACACTGGTGCCCATGGGGTCTATGGACCCAGCAGGCCTTTCTCTTCATCCCTACCCCCTAGTTTCTCAAACTCAGTACTAGTGACATCATGGGCCAACCCCTCCTTCCTCATGGGGACCACCTTGCACTCTGTAAGACATTCAGGAGCATTTTGGTTTCTGCCTCCTCAATGCTAACAGCTCCCTTTTCCAGATGTGATAGCCAAAATGTCTTCTACCATTTCCAGATGTCTTGTGAGAAGGGAGCAAGGTCAGCCCTGGTTGGGAAATACTGTGCTCCATCTATCTGTGAAAATACAGACACAAAGCTGCCCCCGTTCACTGGCCTTACAGATGTAAACGCCAGCTGGATCCTCAAGTAGACACACAGCCACACAAATGGGCTACCTCAAGTGCCAAAGGACTGAGGGTGTGGAGGAAGTGGTCAGATCCAGAGCAAAGGACAGGGGGTACATACCTGCCAGGGGTGTGGCTCACAGATCTATGAGCAAGATAGGAGCTTCTCGGCTTTCCTAAGCCATTAGCCCATTTCACAGAAAAGGAAGTGGAGCAGAGGCCTGACGTGGCCAAAGTAGTGAATGATGGCTGGCCCAGCTCTAACCCCTGCAACATCCCAGGATGTCCTCACAGATTGTCCTCAACCTTTGTCTACTCTCTGGATCCTGGGTCCCCTGAGTCTCCTGGCCTTTGCCTCTCGGAGCTGATTCACCTAAGATGTGTGTTTTCTCCATACACACTGCTTTGCTAGGTAAGCTGTCACTCAGCTCTTCCCGGGATAGCTGCAGAGGGAAGGGGGTTGCTGTGCACACACGGGGGCATCTCCATGGGCTGCCTCCTTGGGGCCACATCATCCTGGCGACCATGCCGGTCATTGGCAGAAACTCTCCACCAATGAGAGTGGAAAGGAAGAAAATGAGAATAAGTTCCTTAGAGCATGAGTTTAGGGGTGAAGGCAATGAAGTCAGGCAAAGAGGTTTGAGGATTAATCTTGTTTGTCAACGTCACTTGGCCTGGAATCAACTAAGACAACCCTCTGGACTGTGTGAGAGGCTATTTCCTGAAAGAACTGATTGATCATGGAGACTCTCCCCCGGAGTGGGCAGTGTCTTCTGCTGGAGACCCAGAAATAAAAAGGTCAGAGGGAAAAGAGCGTGGCTTGTTCCTGTGTATTTTTTTTTTTTTTTTTTTTTTTTTTTTTGGTTTTTCGAGACAGGGTTTCTCTGTGTAGCTTTGCGCCTTTCCTGGAACTCACTTGGTAGTCCAGGCTGGCCTCGAACTCACGGAGATCCGCCTGGCTCTGCCTCCCGAGTGCTGGGATTAAAGGCGTGCGCCACCACCGCCCGGCTTGTTCCTGTGTATTTTTGTTCCTTGCTTTGAATGCATCTACTCTGGTGCTGCCTCTGCTGCCATTAACCTTCACTGACAGCAGAACCCAACTTCTTTGGCCTTTAAATGCAGACGGAAGACCAGTGGCCCTCCAGACCTCGGCACCAGATTGGGGTTGCTGAAGCGTTCGTTCAGCCTTGTGGACTGAGCAACTACTGGGTTCTCGGTCTCTCCAGTGTACAGACAGCCGCTGCTGGACCACCCAATCCAGATCGTGTAAACCCATCTAGTAAATCCCTTTTGTAATACATAGTTGTCTTGGTTCATGTTTTGTCAATTTAACACAAACTCACATCATTTGGGAAGAAGGGACTCTGAATTGAGAAAATGCCTCCATAAGATTCTCCTGTAGGCAAGTCTGTAGTGCTTTTTCTTAATTAGTGATTAATGGGAGGGTTTATTCCAATGTGGGTGATACTACCACCCCTGGGCTGGTGGTCCTGGTGTGTGTAAGAAAGCAGTCTGAGCAAGGCATGGGGAGCAAGCCAGTAAGCAGCACTCCTCCAGGGCCTCTATGTCAGTTCCTGACTCTAGGTTCCTGCCTTGAGTTCCTGCCCTGACTTCCCTGGAGGATGGATTATAAACCGTAAGATAAAATAACCCCTTTCCTCCCCAGGTTGCTTTAGGTCATGGTGTTTCATCACAGCACTAGAAACCCTAACTAAGACGATGTTCATTCCATCAGGTCCATTCCTCTACAGAACTCTGGCTAAGACAGATGCCGACACTTACTTTCCTCCTGGTGGGAAAAGCCAGACTGTTCCAAACCCAGACTTTGAAACCAAACTGCCTAGGTTTGTGACCCACTCCCTGGCTGTGTGATCTCAAAAAGAGTGCTTTACCCCTCTGAGCCAGCCTGAATCACCACCACAATGATACAGAGATAGTAACGATAATCTTCCTGGTATCACTAACTCAGCTGAGATGATGTATGTGGAGGCAAGCACATCATTACTATATTCTACATGATTCCCATTGCTTTTATTGCACTATTAATTGTAAATATAATTTTAAAAAAAAACCACATTACTGAAGTGTATGAGCTAATAAGAGGAGTCACACACAAATATTCACAGAAGCTAGTTTAGAGACCGGAAAACTAATGAGAAGTTCTGTCTTTTAGGAGCAGACCGTACTGGTGCCTGGCCCCTTTACACATCTAAGAGGTGATCACTCTGTTCTTGGTTTTGGCTGTTTTCCAGCTGTGGGGTTTCTCATTGATCAGATCGAAATCCCGAAGGTCTGGCAAAGGAAGCTTTTAATTGCTCTGGATGGACCAATTTTTGACCTAGCTACTCAAGTATATAATGGGGGTGGGGAGGCCCTTTTTAAGATTGCTTTGAGACAAATAACACAGTCAGAATGCCTGTCTGACCAGACCTCGCCTGACTCCCACAAGTCCTGGGGACAGAGAGGACCAGGCAACACTCCTGACCTTTATCAAAGTGGTGTGCAGATCTTGTCACAGACTAAGTGTCCCTCGAAGCAGATCTAGCCAGGGATTGGAGTCAATTTCCTTTATTTGGAGGGAATCCTGAGAGTTCCAGGAAGGGAGATGGAGAAACCACCATAGCCAACAGGGGTGAAGAGTCAAGTGGGTCACAACTAGGACCTCAGCCCTGGGTAGCAGACCCCAGCACAGGCCTACCCACAGATGGCAGACCTAGGAATTTATACCCCAAGTCCTCCTGGGATGTCTCCCTGGCATTTCCAGATGGATGTCCCCAGTGCCGGCAGCTGCAAAAAGTCCTGGGACAAAGTGACAAATGCCAGCAGTTGGAAATCAGGGTGCTGGAAAGACATCAATGCATCTGCTGCAGTGCCCACATGCAAGGCGAGTCCCGAATGGGATGGCTCCCTGCATCCCCACAAGGAGGAGCCAAGGGCTCTGGCTGAATCCATAACCTTTTTAAAATGTGTGAGGTCGTTAGATACTTATTTATAACCTTTACACTTGCCCTACGTGCTTATAATAACGTTATCCCAGGGATGTGCTAATTTAGAAACGTTACTTTCTTTGCCCCCCTTCCATAATTCAATTGTATCCCAATGTTTCCAACTCATCTTTGGTCTTAGGGTCATCGGCGACGCTGGCAGCGGCGTCCGGCAGAGCCCCCCTTTGAGTCACTGTGGCTCTGCCCACCAGCACATCTTCTTCCCTCCTGTCTCCATTCTCAGTGATCAGCACTTTTGGAATCTGTAGGATGCTTTTGCTGGAATTTTTATCCCAAGTCTCAAGCACCTATTTGCATAACATTAGGGCAGCTGGCTGCTCCATTCATCCTGGAGGGGCCCCGCATGTGATCTCCATAATGCAATCACTTGGTGTGGCTTGCTTAGGTGTCCTTAAAGGACTTGTTCCCCCTCACAGAGCCATACTGCCCTGCCACACCTTCTGGAATCTGCTCCAGATCGGAATTCAATTTCCTAGCCTCATGTGTCAATGTGATTGTGTTATTGTAACAAATGACCACTGAATGGATGGTTGATAAAGAAGATGAATTTATTTCCTTACTGTTCTACCAGCTGGAAGTCCCAGATCAATGTGCTGGTGGATGCAGCGTCCGGAGGGGCCACATCTCTATGCTTCCACAATGACGTCCAGTTTGCATCCTCCAGAAGGGAGGACCCCTGTGTCCTCATGGGGTAGGAGAGTGAAGGGCAAAGAAGAGACTGAGCTAGTTCCCATCAGCCCAAGGCAAACAGAAAGTGCTAATCCACTCACAAAGGAGGGGTGGCCCCACCTCTTACTACCAGCACGGTGAAGTTTCCACGGGACTGTCGAAGGGGTCCATTCAGCACTTCCATGAACTTCAGATCACCAAGTCGCGCAGATGGGTGTTTCGGGTAATATGGCTCTTCCAAACACTTTGTTGCTCAAAAATCAAAGGCCATCCGTCAGGAACGGATGGAGAAGGGGGTGGGGCGGGGGCATTGTAGCACCTCTCATGGATAAACTATTTGCTACTGATAGATTCAGAGAGAAGGGGAGTCATTGCCTCCACTTGTGGACCCAACAGTGACCCCACCAGACTCCAATGGACAGTCCCAACCCAGTCCAGCTCAATGGTCACACAGATGGCCCTGGTTAGACTAAATCATAAAATAAAACCAAAAGTCATGAATGTGGGAAAGAGATTTGAGGAGATGGTATTTGTTAGGTCTCAAAGCCAGGACAAAGGTCAAACTAAGGTGCTTACTAACATATCAAAGCTAATGCTGGCTACCAGGTTCTTCCAGAATTCCTCAGTCCCTACCTGTTAGAGGGTCCTCCTGGGTGATAGACCTGGCCTCTAACCTAAACTTCTCCATTCCCTTGCCCCAGCTTCTCTAGCCCCTATATAACTCAGCCATTTTGGCAGTGCCAGTCTCTTGGCCCAGGCTGCCCCTCTTGGTTAGGGCCTTCTCTCGCTCTCCCTCCCTGCGTTTCCTCATATGGCCTGCCTCAGTCTGACCATGCTCACTCTGGACTCTCCCAGATGTCTCTGCCTCTGGCTATGCTCTCCCTCAGAGCTACAATGAACCTTCTCCTCCACCATACCTAGGAGCAGTCACGTCCTCCTTTTATTTCTTTTTTTTTTTTCCTTTCAGTATTGATAGGGATGGAAGTTAAGTGGGGGTAGGGGAAAGAGTTGTCAGAATGTATCATGTACATTTCCAGCTTACAAGTGGAGAAATGAAGGCTTGGAGCAGGTCAGGAAGCAGTGGAGTGCAAGTGCTGGGTGTGACTTTAGGGTGTTCTCACCTCTCCCAAAGCATGGACGTTAGAGACTCTTTTCTAATTAATCAGCTTATTCTTATGTGTATGCGCATTTTGCCTGCATGCATATCTGTGCACCACGTGTGTGCAGTGCCCACGGAGGCAAGAAGAGGGTGTCGGATCCCGGAGAACTTGAGTATTAGAGAGCTGTGAGCAGCCATGTGAATGCTGGGAATCAAACCCAGGTCCTCTGGAAAAGTAACCAGTGCTCTCTCCAGACCCGATGATAGTCTCTTGCATGAAGCAGCAAACCCCAAGAGAGCAGAGCCCCGGTGGCTGGGCAGCTACGCTTCCTGAGCTACAGAGTCAAGAGCAACCTTTGGCACTGCAGCTGGAGGTCTGGTGGTTCTTCTCATTCCAGAAATGAAAATTCCTGCCAGACATCTGGGTCGCCTTCCAAACACCACACCCGAGACCATTTCAGAAACTGCAAGGGGTTTAACCAAGACAAAATAGAAGTCTCCCCTCCCCCTTCCTTTCTGTCTTAGTTAACCAGGCAATCCCATCTGCAAGGAGTTGCTGACTAACAGAACTGAAGCTCTGGAGATAGTCATCAGGGAGAGACGGAGTGCAGTAGACTGAGGATCTGGAGATAATCACCGGGGAAAGACAGGGCACAGTGTACTGTCCGAAGAGAGCTGTGGGCTTGGAAGCCGGGTGGGGCTGAGCACTGGCCTTCAATTTCACCATCTGTACATCAGGACTAGTTCAGAGAGCAGATAACAATTAAGAGGGATGCAGCATGTCACAATGTAGTCAGAACGGATGGTTGTACTGATCAGGGTTCTCTAGAGGAACAGAACTGATAGAATGAATGTGTGCATTGGTGTGTGTGTGTGTGTGTGTGTGTGTGCTTTATCAGAGCAGCTTACAGGCTGTGGTCTGGCTAGTCCAATAACAGCTGCCTCTCAATGGAAAGAATGCGGTAGTTGTTCAGTTC
The DNA here is from genome assembly GCF_007827085.1 of Peromyscus californicus insignis. Taxonomy (NCBI): domain Eukaryota; kingdom Metazoa; phylum Chordata; class Mammalia; order Rodentia; family Cricetidae; genus Peromyscus; species Peromyscus californicus. Next base: position 118,852,284 of record NW_026294595.1, read on the forward strand.
ACAAGGCTGGATGCTTCAGCTGGTCTTCAGTCTACACTGGAATCCCAAAGTAGGTTCTAGCACCAGCAAAGGAATGCCTCAACAGTAGGATGAATGTAGTTGCCAGCAAGACTGAGGGCAAGCAGGCAAAAAGCAAACGCTTCCTTCTTCTATGTCCTTTTACGTGGGCTGCCACCAGAAGGTGTGGCTCACATTTAAGGTGGGCCTTCTGACCACAAATGATCCAGATTTAGGGTGGGACCTCTTGCCCTAAAAGATCTGAAAAATTCCTCCACAGGTGTGCTCAGCTACTTGGGTTTTAGTTGATTCCAGATGTAGTCAAGATGACAACCAAAATGAGCCATCACGATGGGGTGAATGTCCTTCCTCAGATCACCCCATCCTTTGTGCTTCTGCTTCCAGTCAGGTTACAGGGGTAACAGCACGGACGGGTTCCCTCTGGAGAAGCTGGATAACCCGGGCGGAGAACAGGGGACACCTAGCTTCTTGCTTTGACTTCTCGAAGGCATCTCCGCAAATGCAAGTGTATCCCCTGAGGTTAGATCACACGGCCTATCTGTCAGAAACCCTACTGGAGGCCTTCTCAGAATGGGGCCCTATTCCTTCACTAGGAGCAAGCAGATAGGAGCCCAGCAACTGTATTTGGGCCCCTGGGTCCCAGGACCAGGCTCCCTGCATTGTGGAAATCGGAGCATAGGAGTGGTAAGAAGAGGAGGAAGCAGACTGGGAAGGATGGAGGTCAGCAGGGCAGCAAAGGAAAGGAACCCTGTTCTCCCTCAGAGAACCCTGAGTGGGGACATGTTGGAGCCACAGACTGCTGAATCCCCAGACAAAGCTGAGGCCTCCAAGAGTGTAGGTGGGTCTCCAAAGCTTGCATTCAGCTCACATCCCTCCATAGCCATGACTTCTTGAGAGACCTCAAAGGCAAGTTTTGCAAACCATCCCTTAGAAAGCTGTACATCCCAGCTCTGGCAGCCAGCCATGTCAGGAAAAGACACATCAGAAAAGAGGGCTACAGCCAAGAATGCTGGAAAATGGTCCCACAGCCAAACAGACCTTGAGATGTTGTTTTAAACCAGCCCATGACTTCCCTCCCACTAATGACAATGACCAGGCCCTACTTTCCCATGTCATGAGCATGTTCAGTCATGCCCAAAATCATACCATGAAACTGTGACCATTTGGGGCCAGTGAGGTGGTTCAGTGAGTGAAGATGCTTGTCCACAAACCTGACAGTAAGTCCCAGGACCAACTTGATGGAAGGAGAGAACCAACTCCTGCAAGCTGTCCTATAACCTCCGTATTGTGACATGTGAGCCCAAAGTTGCTTTCTGTTGCTTGTTCTCCCAACATTGACTGATAGGGTATGACAAATCGGGATTTAAAAAAATTATTTATTTATTCATTTCCGTGTGTGTGTGTGTGTGTGTGTGTGTGTGTGTGTGTGTGTGTGTGTGTGTGTGTGTGCTTCTGTAAGCTCATGTGCACCACCTGTGTGCAACAGCCCTCAAAAGCCAAAAAGAGCATTAGATCCCCTAGACCTGGCAGTTGTGAGCTGAATGTGGATGCTAGGAATTAAAGTCAGGTCCTTTGCAAGAGCAGCAAGTGCTCTTAACTGCTGAATGTAGCAGGAATCCTAATTGGTCTTAATAAAAACCTGGAGCCAGATATTGGGGTAAATGCTGAAAGATCAGAAAGACAAAGGAACAAGTCACAGCCACCTCTCACCTCACCAACTCTTCAGCTGAAAGGCACTGAGCTGCTGTCTCCTCCTGCCTTATATTCCTTTTCTCTGCCCAGCCATATCACTTCCTGTCTCAACCTCCCTAGTGCTGGGATTAAAGGTGTGTGTGCCACCCAAGTACTGGGAGCAAAGGCATGAGATCTCAAGTGCTGGGATTAAAGGTATGTGTCACCACTGCCTGGCCTCTATGGCTAACTAATGGTTGGCTGGCTTTGCCCTCTGATCTTAAGCACAGCTGAACCATCTCTCTAGTCCCAAACCAGGATTTTTAAAACCTTCTATTTATGTGCATTGGTGTGAAGGTGTCAGCTCCTCTGGAACTGGAATTACAGACAGTTGTGAACTGCCACATGGGTACTGGGAATTGAACCTGGGTCCTCTAGAAGAGCAGCCAGTGCTCTTAACCACTGAGCCATCTCTCCAGCCCCAGGATTTTTTTTTTTAAAGCTCAAGAGTTAAATAGCATTTGAGAGCAACTGGAGAGGAAATGTGATATTATAATCCTCATAAAAACATGAAGATTTTATTCATTTCATTGACTAATAAGGGAACATAAAAATATTCTAACTGGTCTGGTTCAAAGGGAAATTCTAAGAGCCACACAACTGTGGCTTATCAGAATGCTGAAATGAACGTCCATTAGAGGCAGAAGTCTGTCAATAGCCCTAATAAGCACGTGCAACACATTCCATCGGACACAATTAATTCGCAAGCCTATGGTTGTGAACCATTTGCATTGTTAGAATTTTTCTGATTTACAATGTTGCCAAAGACAGTGAAGGCAGAGAGAGCCTGGAGGGATTCTCTACCTTGGACACTCAGAAGCCACTGCCTTTTTGTGTGTGTTGGAAAGCCTTTTTTGGGTGTTTCCTGATGATTATATGTGAGATGACTACATTGGCGGAAGAGATGCTTTCAGAACTTAACCCCTGGATTGGCGTCATGGAAGGATCTTGGAGGAAATGGGAGTTAGGTATGATGTTGAGGGCTAACGAGGATCAGGTGAGGAAGGCAGCCTTGTGAGGTAACCGGGAGAAAAGCTGGAGGCTGTAGAGCCTGGCACTGTCCTTTGGCAAAGTGGACACAACTGCCCAGCTGTCTGTTCCCAGCAGAATTGGGAATGTGAGTGGGACTTCTTTGCGGCATAGATACTTTTGTGACTATCAGCTCATTACAGAGTCTTAGTGAGGTGGAGGCCACTGGAAACTGCCTGTTCTCAGCAAATGTCACGCTTCCTCCTGTAACAGGGGTCCCAGGGTCCCTGTAGATGACTCTTCATCTTTTAAATTCATCTGAATGCCCTTGAGTGTACTTCAAAGAGCATGATGGCCCCAGAGTCATTTGTTCCCTTAACAAGTGCAGGCTAGGCAAAGATGGTAGCAGAGCTATTGGATGAAGATGAATGAATGAACGAATGAATGATCAATGATAACAAAATACTGACACTTTGTCAACAGCATGCTGACAGCTCCATGCTGCCCCCCACAGCCTGAGGAGTTCCCTCATCTTTTAGGAATCTCCACTCTGGTAAAAATCTGATTCTTCAACACAGAAAAGAATTCCAAGAGGAGACAGTATGAATCAGTTGTTTGTCAAGAGACACTTTTAATATAGATCTTAAGCACAAGAATAAATAGTTTAGTGGGGCATTTGGAAGAAAGGAAGACACATCTGAAAGCATGGGTGTGGACTTTTCGAAGAGAGAATCATAGTTAATGCCTTTACAGTAGACGTATATACTGGTTTGGGTGGGTTCTGAAGGTACACAGGGTTGCTAAGGAACCTGGCTGAGATCATGGGGTGGTTCCTATGCACTGGATGGGATCACTGCTGATGAGGTAAAACCCTAGGTCACAAGGTTTCCTGGGTGAGTTAAGGTGTCTACTGTAAACAAAGGTCTGGTGTAGTTACTGAGGTGCCTGGAAAATGTCTAGGGAAGGAATAAGGCCATACAGCTCAAACATTAAGCATGGTACATTTCTCCTTTCTCTGTGTAGCCCCGGCTGTGCTAGAACTCACTCTATAGACCAGGCTGACCTTGAACTCGGAGATCTGCCTGCCTCTGCCTCCCGAGCACTGGGATTAAAGGCATGTGCCACCACTGCCCAGCTACAGCAAATGTTACTTGTGCTGGAATTCTTGACCCTCCATTAGCGAGCAGCTTCAAGCTGATTCTAAGGTGGAAGTGTCCTTTATCTACCCAAGCCTACATCCCTTTCCCTCAATTTCAGTTCTCTGAAGATACAAAGCATTGTGTTTCACCCTCCACTTCCCTGTCAAACTGTGACCTTTAATTGACCATATGCCAGGCACAATGCCAAGCTGTGTACCTTTCAGAGGCAGTCAGTGGAATCTGCTTAGGGGCTTGGCTCGGAGCCCTTCTGAAGCCTGGCTTCACCCCCTGCCAGCTGGGTGGCCTTGGGAAAGTTACTTAACGTCTTTGAGTGCAGCTTTTCTCACCCACAAAATGGGAATGATCATGGTACCTGGCTCAGAAAGTCCCTGGGGGGAGTTCAATGAGTGAACACAGTTCAAACTCTTAAAACAACATTTTGATGATATTAAATGCTCGTGGATATCAGCTATAACCTTCCAGACACTCTGAGAAAGGTAAAGATTTCTATTGTCCCCATTTTAGAGACAGAAAAACGAAGCTTTATTAAAGAGGTTAAATCCTTTCCTGAGCTAGCAAGTACTGGGGCTGAAGATTCCAGAACCTGTTTGCAGAGCTGCTGTGCTAACATAACAGCCTGACTGGTCGGTTTGCAGCTTCTGGGTGCTCTATCAGCTCTGCGCTGCGGACAGCTGTCACCGACACGCCCTGTTTTGGCTCTCATGGAAATGCCACCTCAGCACCCCACCTTTGCAGAAAGGAGTCTCAAGAGCGGCGACTCCCCGGAGCTGCCCTCCACCTTCAAAGCGCCTGCGCTGAGCTCCCCCACTCTCTGAAAGGGCGGGTGGCCGCGGGTGGCTGGATGCTGAGCCTCCAGGCAAGACCTGGCTACAGGACGCACTCTTAGGGTGTGCCGGATCACTGGTAATGCAGCCGGACGTTTAAATCCGCCTGGTCATAGAACACGGGGCGTTGGGCTTGCAAGTTCCAGCTGGAGAAAAGCCCGAGAGAGGTCCGCGAGCCAGCTGTTGGCAACAGGTACAGGATGCCACGTGGCACAGGCGGCCTTCTGCTAGCCAGCCTCACTACTCCTTTTGCGAAAGCAGGCCTAGCTCGTGCCTGGGTGGGGACTGAGGGTGGTGAGGAGTAGCCTCCTCTTCTTGACACTCCTTCTGGGGCTCCCCTTCTTACCTGCTGCACCCCCTGTCCTTGTATTCCTCCTTGTGTACTCTTCCATGTAAGCCTGCTTAAGCACGCACTGTCACAGTCCTGCGCCACAGATTGACACATTAGCGCACACACTCGATCACAGTCCCCATATCCTAAGGTAGTAGCGTTTAGTGTGTCTGAATCCCTCCTACACCGTCTGCCAGCAGTGATTTCCCACCAAGTAACATCACTGGTCCTTACTCTCCCCATCTGTGGGAAGTGTTATGAATACTATCCACCTTGCTGTTATTTTCAGGATGAGTAAAATGACCCAGGTAAACGGGCCTGGGATTAAATCAGAGCTGCATTGTTAGGTTAGGTACAAAACATGAGTCTAGCTTTGAAGCTTTATTTTCCCAGGTGACTGAGTAGTGGCTGGGGAAGTCTCGGGAACACATCTAAGGTTGAAGGGAGTACCATAGAGCCCTGGAAGGATGCAGAGATTGGAATGTAGGGCCCTGGACCAGACTGCGGCTTCTGAAACTGAGACACCCTCCTGGATGCTACACCCTAAGGTGCAGCCTAAGAAGCTGAGGTCTTCTGTGTGCAAGAACAGCCGGGGCCTGAGTATACTGGGGAGCACGTGATATCTTCTAACCTGGAGGGGCACTCGGCTGGGCATGCAGCATGCATAGCCCCAATAACTGCTGCACTTGGGGGTAGGGGGAAGAGCACACATTGCTCGAGCTGCAACAAAGGGTGTGCCTGGTGTTGGGTGTATCAGCACTTGGCACTCCTTCATGCGGAGCCTGGCATTTAGGACCACAGGACTTTGTAGTCATGGTACCCATCCATCCAGCTTTTGATGCTCATGCTTGCTGTAGCATGGGAACCCAGGGATGCTGGGGAGTCACGTGAATCACTAGCTTCTTAGTGGCTGGTGTTGGTGCATCTAAGACTTCGATTTAGAGTAGGGGTGGGGACCCGTGAACTGGAACAACCTCTCTGTCTCTCCTGCAGCCAGTAGTTTACGCTAGACATGTATTGAGCACTATTTGTATGTAGAAACTATAGAGGGACATTACTCCCACCCTGGCCATTACTCAGTCCCCTGGGAATGATGGAGCTCCTGTTCTAGTGTTAGGAAGAAGCAGAAACAGGAATGGCCACCACACAACATGCTGAAAACGCTGAGGTGACAGACTAAAACATGTCACTGTGACAGAAGAGGACACAGTTCTGGGTGGGTGGGACAGTTAGGAAAGCTTCCGGTCACACTCAGTTGCAAGGGGATCGCATTTGCTCCACAATTGGAGTAGGCAGAATTCCTCCCGTCCATCTAGCAGGTAAACAAGTTGAAGCATGGAGCTGAAGAGGTGGTTTAGCAGTTAAGAGCACAGAGACCCAGTCTGGTTCATGGTACCCATGTCAGGCAGCTCACAACTGCCTGTAACTCCAGTTCCAGAGGACGCAAAGCTCTCCTCTGTCCTCCACAAGCAGCTGCCATGGCATATGCACATACCCACGACCCCCCACCCCCCGCCACACACACACACTTAAAAACAGTTTAAAACAAGCAACAACAGAAAAGAAGTTGAGGCACTGAAAGTGAGGGGCGTCTGTTTCTCCATGAGCAGACTTCCCGTAAGCTGGCCCCAACACCCCGCCTCTCTCTCATTCCATCTTCCAAACTCCACTGGAGATTGCTGGAAGACAAGAGAGGAGGAGCTGGGTCAGGCAAATCAGCAAAGCCAGGCAGCCACTGGCCTGCTTCAGTGTCTGGACTTTGTACACGTGGGCGAGGAGAGCTGACATAAGCGCCCTGCCCCCACATTGCCCCACCAGCCTCAAGGCTGGATTTTGTCCCTGCAATTCCCAGAACTGCCCCCAAATAGGGCTCTTAACTACCAGGTGTGGTTTGGCATGTTATGATTTTAAAAAAGAGGACTGTTCAGAGTCAGAAGGGATGGTTCCGTCAGATGCTCTGATCCTCCATGCCCTCGTGTGTCAGCGGAGGACCAAGGGGGGCACGAGAGTTTTAAGGGCACTGAGTGCAGCAAGTTCTTTGCTAGCTAGGACTTACATGTAACAGACCATCAGATAAAACGAGCCACGCTCTTGGAAGAAAGTATATGGAAATGCAGGGCACAGGGCAGCACTTCCTGGCTGAGGAGGAAGGCTCTGGGAAGATTTGGCTCCGATGCCACAGGGAAGCAGACAGCGGAGACAGGAGCTCTCTGACTCAGCCCACATGTGCCAGACTTCCTTAATAGGGCAGATGCAGGAAAGAGGATCAGACTTACAAAAGAAAATGCAGGGCACACAGTTACATTTAAATTACAGGTAAACAAGATTTTTTTTTTTTTTTTTTTTTTTTGTGGTAGACCTGTCTTGTCCATGGCTTTGATTTCTGTAGTTTGGTTACTGTCTATCACCTATTACAGGATGAAAAGGACCAAGGAAAAAACACCCTGACTCTGACTTGACCCCAGGACCTGGGCTTGAAATCCCCCCAATCCTTGAGCTTGCACCAGAGTCAGGCCGCTGAGTCCCACCAATCCCTGAGTACAGAATCTCACCAATCCCTGAGGTCCCTGAACATGAAAACCCACCAATCCTTGAGCACAGAATTCCACCAATCCCTAAGCATGAAATCCCACCAATCCTTGAGTTTACCCCAGAAATCAGGCTACAAAAATTCACCAATCCCAAGCCATCTTAGAAAGCCTCCCCAAAAGAAACTCTATATAAGTTCTGTACCCTGTTCAGTTTGCTGCTGCTTCTCACCCAAGAGGCAGCCATCCTCCTGGATTCTTCCTTCCCAATAAATCTCTTGAGTGAGATTTGTTGTGCCATGTGACATTTTCACCAGAGTAGAGCCCAGCTGTAACAACTTCCACTGGAGAAAAGGGGAGCAGACGGAAGTAGAGCTGTATCACGTTCCCTGGGGAAACTTCCCCTAGCAGAGGGACTTGTTGCACTCCAAGGGACCTAAGCAGAGCTGTAACAACTTTTCTGGGAAACCCTCCCCTGCCAGAGCAAACTTGTTACACTTGCACTGGGGAAATTTCCCTGGAGCAGGGCTATAAGCTGCCGCAGTGACTTTGTGGTGTTCCTTGACTCCCAACTGCCAGAACACCTTTTTTTGTTTGTTTCTGTTTTTTTTTTTTCCGAGACAGAGTTTCTCTGTGTAGTTTTGGTGTCTGTCCTGCATCTCACTCTGTAGACTAGGCTGGCCTCAAACTCACAGAGATCCACCTGGCTCTGCCTCCCAAGTGCTGGGATTAAAGGCATGTGCCACCGCCGCCAGGCCAGAGTACCTTTCCATCCAGCCTCCAAGGCTTACACCTATGGTCCCCCAAAACATGGAAAAATCGAGACACAAACAATAATGCATATATTGCACACTGATCTGAGTATCATAATGAACTCAGACTGTTCTCCCTTCCTCCCACATCATGAATTATCCCTGGCCCAGAATGTCCACTCTGTGTCTCTGCCAGCTGGTAGCCATCTTGGTTATCAGTCCATCTGTTGAGTATTACAGTGAAATTCTAATTGTGTTCAAGGAACTCTTTTGGGGTTTGTTTGTTTGTTTGCTTGTTTCTTGTTTTTTGTTGTTGTTTTGTTTTGTTTTGTTTTGTTTGAGACAGGCTTTCTCTGTGTAGCCCTGGCCATCCTGGAACTCACTCTGTAGAACAGGCTGGCCTCAAACTCGGAGATTCACCTGCCTTTGCCTCCTGAGTGCTTGGATTAAAGGTGTGTGTCATCATCTCCTGGCTCAAGGAACTCTTAAATATAGACATTATGACCTTGCATAAAGCTAACATCAACTTTATGTAGAACTCATAGGTAGAGACCCAATGTTAGCATTATGTGAGGTCGCAATGCCTACACTGTGTACCTCAGTTCATTTTCACGTGAAGACACTATCATCTCACAGCATTCCAGGACAAATGGACAGCCATTCTATTCGATAAGATATTCTGAGAGATGAGGGCTGGAGAGATGGATCTATGGATAAAATGGTTGCTGTGTAGATGGGAGGCCCAGAGTTCTAATTCCCAGCACCCACATATACGCAACCCCAGACTAGGGAAACAGAGACAGGATCTCTGGGACAAGCTGGCTAGCTAGACTCACCAGATTGGTAAGCACCAGGTTCAGTGAGAAACCCTGCATCAACACATAAAGAGAAGAGCAGCCGGGCGGTGGTGGCGCACGCCTTTAATCCCAGCACTCGGGAGGCAGAGCCAGGCGGATCTCTGTGAGTTCGAGGCCAGCCTGGGCTACCAAGTGAGTTCCAGGAAAGGCGCAAAGCTACACAGAGAAAACCTGTCTCGAAAAAAAAAAAAAAAAAAAAAACAATAAAGAGAAGAGCAATGGAAAAAGACACATTACACCAACCTCTGGCCTCCACATGCACACATGTACACAAGCACTCTCACAAATGTAAACATGTATGCACATCCATGCCACATGCCCAAGAAAGATATTCTGAGAAACAGATGACATTCATGTAACTTTTATTATACTTTATTGTGACAACTGTTCTGTTGGTATTACTATTATTAGTCTTATACTATGCCTAAATTATAAGCTAAACTTTATCATAATTATGAATGTATGAGAAAATAGCATATGTAGGGTTTGATAATTTCTGTGATTTGAGATATCCATTAGAGATCTTGGGATATTTCACCCATGGATAAGGGAGGACCAGGGCACATTCCTGTGGATAAGGGTGGTGATGATGAGGGTGATAGCAAGTGGAAACAGTTAAGATTAATTTTGGGATGCCTGAGTGATTACACGCAATGCCATGTTAGCCACGGTAGCCTGGGAGACTACCCAGGGAGACCCCCTAGATTTCTGTAGATAGATAAATGGATAAAAGGCACTGTGCCATGTGCATGCAGGGAATATCATTTGGTTTCTAAAAGAAGGAGAAGGCTGGAGAGATGGCACAGAGAGTAAAGGTTGAAGCCTGATGATCTGTGACCAATCCTCAGAAACCACATAAAAAGTAGATATGGGCCATGCACCTGTGGTCCCATCAGTACTACACAAGATGGGAAGCAGAGACAGGAGGGTTTGAGTGAGAATGGCCCCATAACTTTATATATCTGAATACTTGGTCCCAGTTGGTGGAACTGTTTGGGAAGGATTAGGAAGCATGGCCTTGTTGGAGGAGGTGTGTCACTGGGGGTGGGTTTTGAGGTTTCAGAAGACCCCATGACTCCCAGTGTATGAGACATGAGCTCTCAGCCACACCATACCTTTGCTCTGCCATCATGGACTTTAACCCTCTGAAACTGTAAACCAATTAAACACTTACTTTTAGAAGTTGCCTTGGTCATGGTGTTTTGTCACAGCAATAGAAAAGTAAGTAAGATGAATGGCCAGAAGCCCACAGGCCAGTTAGCCTTGAGTACTTACAGCAGCAGAAACAAGAATGACCCTGCTCAACAAGATGAAAGGTGAGAACCGTATCTTGGAAGTTGTCCTCTGACCTCTGCACACACACTCACACACACACACAAAACAAATAAAGTGTTAAAAGGAGAGCCTGCCATTTACAGCAATATAGTACTATGCTAAGGTACTGTCTCCCTTACACATGGAATCTGTCAAAACAGAGAGTAGAATGGTGCTGGCCAGAGACTAGGGAAGGAGAAAAATGAGGTGATAAGGTCAAAGGGCACAACGTCAGACATGCAGGATGAAAACCCCAGAGATACATCCGGGACCTTTCGATTAAGAATACTGTGCTATATACATGAAAGTCTGTTGGGGGGCAGATCTAATACTAAGTGCTTTTCTCACTAAACAAAAGGGGGGGAGTACAAGTTGGCGGGAAGAAAATTTGGAGACCATGAATAAGTTTTTGACACTGACTGCTGATTATGCAGATATATGCTTATCTCTAGACACATCAAGTTGTATACATTAAATATCAACAGAGTTTTATGTGTTAATCATACCTCAATAACGTGTTTTTTAAAAAAAGATTTGCTCCACCAGGTGCAGTGGCACACACCTGGAATCCTAGCCCTTGAGAGGCTGAGTCATAAGGATTCTGAATTTAAAGTCAGTCAAGGGCCACCATGTAGAAATACAATGAAATCCACATAGTTGTCAAAAATTTGGAAGCTTTCTATATGTCCTGGATTTTTGAGCTGCCTAAAACTAAATAGCAAGCTAAACACACACACACACACACACACACACACACACACACACACACACACACGCAGATACATTATAAATACATGTGTATTATATAATAATGTATATTCACATAAAAATATACAAGTATATGGAGATACGTGAGTACAAATATAAATATGAATATACACATATATAAACACACAAAAAACACTATAAAAGTGTTCACCAGGGCTGGAGAGATGGCTCAGGAATTAAAAGTACTGACTGCTCTTCTGGAGGATCCAGGTTTGATCCACAGCACCTACATGGCAGTTCATAACTGTCTGTAATTCCACGGCATCCAACACCCTTTTCTGGCCTCCACAGGCACTGCATGCACATGGTATACAGACATACACAGAGGTAAAACAACCAAACATATAAAATAAAAAAATAAAAATTTTTGTAAAAGTGTTGTCTCCAAGCTGGATAGGACCTGAGAGCTCCCCCCCGCCACCGCATCTCCCCAGGACCAGCTTTCATGGGACCAGAAGGCATCATGCAAGCTTCTGAAGGAATGATACAAGTCCTACCCAGCTGACAGGAACCACACCAATCCTAAGGGTGCAGTAGTGGTGCACATACCTTGGCGGTAACCAACAGCTCTCTAACTGGACTTAAGACCCGGTCAGTAAGAGGGAGACCATGCCTGGACGTAGAAACCCAGCCAACCACCCAGGACTAGTGAAGTCATGGCTCTTGGAGGAGAACCTACAGCTGCCACTCTACTAAACCAGCATCGTCCCTACCAAGCTCTAAACATGTGTGCTTAGACCCACAGATAACGTAGTCCTCACCCCTCATCAAGGAAACTTCTCTTTGCAACAGACAGAGACCATCACAGAAAACCTCAACCAATCAAAATGCAGAGCTGCAGAGCCCAGTCCCAATACATCTACAACACAACTCCTGCACCAAAGCCTAGAGAACATTCCAGAAGAGGGGGAGGAAAAATCATCAGAGCTTGAGGAACAGGAAGTTAGCTGTGAGATTTATGTCCTAGGAATGTCAGAAACTACACCCATGATGCCTCACCAACATGACCACTTAAACATGAGCTGAACAAGGATGGCAGGGGAAAGTCTGGGAGTCCTCAGATCTACACAAGGAACTACTTACCAACTAAGGAATGCTAAGATCAGGAGAAATAGTCTCCCCCAGAAACAACAAAGCAAGCGGTTATCCAATACCAAATGGTCATCTCTGTATTTATTATACATGTTATATATGGGTGTGTGTATGTGTGTGTGTGTGTATATATATACGGTGTGTGTATGTGTGTGTGTGTGTGTGTGTGTATTTAGGAGTTATATTTAGGAATATGCATACATTATATGTGTATATTTAGGAATATATATTACATTAATTTTGTTTGTTTGTTTGTTTTTGTTTTTGTTTTTATTTTTGGAGACAGGGTTTCTCTGTGTAGCTTTGCACCTTTCCTGGATCTCACTCTGTAGACCAGGCTGGCCTCGAACTCACAGAGATCCACCTGCCTCTGCCTCCCGAGTGCTGGGATTAAAGGCATGCACCACCACCGCCCAGCTACATTAATATTTAATATTTCATTATTATATTAATATATTCCAAATACATACATATATATATATATGAATGAAACAACAATTAAAGAAAAAGAGGCCATGAGTTTGAAAGAGAGTGGAGTCTGTCATATGGGAGGATTTGGAAGGAGGAAAGAGAAATTTTGTAATTACATTATTATCTCAAAAGAGTTTTAATTAATTTTTTTAAAGTATTTACCGGGACTGCAGAAATGAATCCATGGTTAAGAGCCCTGGCTGCTGGGTTCAATCGATTCCTAGCACCCACATGGTGGCTCACAACCATCCCTCAGTCCAATTCTAGGTGATCTTTCACCTTCTTACTAACTCCATGGGCACCAGGCATGAATGCAGTGCACATGCAAACACATAGGCAAAGCACTCACACACCTAAATATAAAATAAAGTATTTACCAAAAAGCTAATCAAGGTGATAGTGCCATGGCAAATTTCTTTTAACCTTCTTCTTAGTATTTTTCTGTATTGCTTAAAAATTTCACAGTAAACATGTATAATTATAATGAAGCAATTGTTTTATTACATTTACTTATCTTGTGTATGTACATGTACATGAATGTGTGCCATAATGTATGTGTGGAGCTCAGAGGACACCTTGTGGGAGTTGATTCTCTCCTTCCACCATGTGGGTCCTGGGAATTGAACTCAAGTCATCAGGCTTGGCAGCAAGTGCCTTTGCCCATTGAGCCATGTCACTGGCCCATGAAACAATTATTTAAAAAATAATTTGTTGTGGCTGGGGAAATAGTTCAGTCAATGTGACGTCTGCCATGCAAGCACGAGGACCTGAGTTCAAATCCCCAGGGACAGAGAGGTGACTAAGGCTCTGATGGGTTGTGGCCCTGCCTCTCCTGCCCTCATCCTCACCCCTGAAGCAGGAGTAGCTACGCATTTATGGAGTCCAATGCAAACCAAAAACAAGGGTGCAGTCAGAATTTCAAGTCAGGTATAGTAACTCATGAGGTTGAGGCAGAAGGATGGCAGGTTCAAAGTCAGCCTGGGCAGCTTATTAAGACCCTGTCTCAAAACACAGTTTTGAAAAGGACTGGAAAAGGCTCGCTGGTAGAACACTTGCCTGGCGCACATGAGACCTGAAGTTCAATCTCTGGCTCTTCAAGAAAAAAAAAAAACAATCAAAATGACAGCAGTAGGTTGTGGGGCACTTCTGAGCATGGTACCCTGTGTGACTCCACAAACAGTGGGCCTGACAGATTGTCCCTACTACCGAGACCCGGCTGAACCAAGGAGAGAGGATTTCCACCAGAAACATGGCTAGGGGTGAAGGCAGGAAAATCGGTCAAGGGGGAGTGAATCCTGGCCTTGGGAGGTCAGGGCCTGAGTGAGGTACAGCTCCCTTTAGGCCCCAGGAGTCCCGGCAGAGACGATACAGTATTTGTGGTTTTGCATTTGGAACCTTGGCTCCAGAGATATTTAAAGCCCAGAAGACTCTGAGGGTCATGGGTGCTGGTCAGCTTTAGTTAGCAAAGGTGCAAGTCAGGAGACCTTCGTTCAGGCCAGGCTAGTGGGTCTGGAGCTGGTGTCTGTTTGCTGCATGGGATTTCCAGGCTCATCCAAAGGAATCCTCTCCCAAGACATGCATACATGCACACACACACATACACAGAGGGGCGGGGGGATCCCATGCCTTACCCTCACATCTCTGACGAGACTATCATATTACCTCCAACATGCCACCCAAAAGCTGGCCCACAGGAACCCGCCCCTAGGCCTCCCCCCCATGTCTCCTGGATCCTGAGCACCACAAAGAGTGCCTGTGTTGCAGTCCAGCAGACACTGAGCATGCAGACAGCCTACACCTCCCGTAGGCCACAGGGCACAAAGGCTGGTCTGTGTGGCCTGCCTGATGAGCCCACTGTATCCCTTCCTCCACCAGGCACAGGGATAAAGTCATCAGAGTTTCCCAGGAGGCTGCCCGAGCCGCTGAGGAGACAAGGAGATGCCTAGCTTAAAGATCCAATAGTGGTCCTCCAGGACTCCAGTGTACTAGCAAGCTGTGGCTTTCCTGCAGTGATGGGGTAGCTGCCAGTCTCTCTGAAGTCTCCACTTGGTCCAGTCGGGTAGCTGAAAGGCTCCATCACACTCTCCCCTAATCAGAGTCTTCCCACACTCAATACGGGTACCACAGTGGCTCCCACTCTCTGCAGAAAAAGGCCAAAGTCATCCATTAAGTCCTCTTTCCTTCCTCTTCTGGATACTTGCAGCTCAGCCCCACTGGTCTTTATTTCCCCAACACTAGGATTGAAACTTGCACCCAGAGCCTTACAAACGCTGAACAGGCACCCTACCATTGAGCTATATCCCCAGCCCTCTTTTTAGTTTTCATTTTGAGGTAGAATCTCTCTCTAAGTTGCCCAGACAGAACCTGAACTTTCTATTCTCCTGCCTCAACCTCTTTCATGGCTGGGATGAGGCCACGAGGGCCCCCTCCATCTGCTTTTGAACTCTCTGGAGAGACTGGGACCACCAGAGTCAGACCTCCCTAGACTGTCAAGTCATTTACGCACTCACACCTGCATTTCCCTCCATCTCCCCAACCCCCTCCACTGCCAGGAATGTTCCTTCAACACACTTTATTGAGTGCCTTCTGTGTGCTAGGCACAGTTTTGTCTCTGCAGTTTTACAATGCCTGGCATCCATGTTAAACAGGGCCCCAGGGGCATCTGTCTCCATAGCAATGGCTCCTGTGCTGGGCCAGGAGTTCATGCAAGTCGTGTGCCCTTATGAGCACAGCGGGTGCCCAGTGTGCCGTTCTCAGTTAGGAAGACTGCTTCTCTATTAGGTACCTGGGTACAGCTATCAATAGCCCTGCCCAGCCCCGAGTTCTCCACGGAGCTCACCTGTGCTTTGGTGGACAGTCACCAAAGGAATTCAGCTCCCGGGGCCACACTGCAGGCATTGTTTCACAAGACCCCTCAGCCCGCACTCAAAAGAGCCCACATGTGACCAGAACTCAAGGGAGACTGGAGAAAACCTCACTGATGAGGATCTGGATCCAATAGATAAATCCTTCAGCCTCCACTTCTCTCCTTCCTCAGAAGGACTGTTCTGGTGTATCCACTCTGGTTCCTTGGATGATCCCAGCAACTCATCCTGAAGCCCTTCAGAAAGAGGGCCTCAACACTCTTGGGTCCCTGGACTCAACCCACTCAGGTGGGAGCAAGCCCCTCCATGAAGACAGGCTTTGTAGTAATGCGTACTGAGTTGTTACTTGTCTCCTGACATGGTCCACACTGGCGGCAGCCTGACGGATCCCCAGCAAGTACCTGCCCCTCACCTCATACGAGTCAAGTGCAACTGTTCAGTATTTGGCCCCGACAACCTCATGTCATCTCTGCTTAGTCTTCACATCTGGAAAATGAGAGTGATAGCCGTAGGGCTGAGCATCCTGGGACCTTCATGTAGCCCAGAGAAGAGAGGGCTTGTCAAAAGACTCTGGGCTCCTGACAAGAACAAGGGCTAGAGGCGTGTGTCGTTCATTGCTGGTTCTTTTTCCCCACATGTCCGCTTCCCTCCCCTCATCTCCTCTCCGCTATACCTCTCACCTAGGCTTAATGTGGCTCACCCCAGCCGACGGGTTTCTACATGCTAAATAAATACAGACCATTCACTTTCCACAAAATTGGCCTTATGTTTACCCTGCAGCCAGCTTTCATTGTCCTACGTCCCTACAAGAGAGTACTCAAGCCTGGATAATTTATACCCAACAGACATTTAACTCGTGATTCTGAAGGGTAGGGAGCCCAAGCATGTGACGTCTAACAAGAATCCTTAAAACTTCTACATCAACCCGTGGCAGAAGGCAGGAAGGAAAAGGAAGGCTGAGAATAAGCCCGGGCTGAACTCAGTTTTACAACTCACTCTCGATACGAAAGCCCCACCCCCAGGATAACTAGTTAAGCCAGGAGGGCAGAGCTCTTGACTCCCAACACAGATGCTTTGGAACTTAAGTTTCAAATGTGTGACATTAGCAGACACGTTCCAGCCCTCCTCATCATGGACATGTCTCCCTGAGCAGTTGACATCCTTCCATTCTGAGCAACCCCATGGCATTCCACTGGATGCTCTACAGTGTTTCTTTTGTTGACTCATCCCAGGATGTCGCCTTAGTAACTGTCACTGGAATTTGGAACCTAAGTCATTTCCCGGGAGCCTTCTCCCAGGCTCCCTTGGGAAGCAGGAAAGGTGCTGTCCTGCACTTTTGATCTGCGTTTTGCTGTTTGTTGTTGTTGTTTGAGACAAGGTCTCACTGTGTAACCTTGGCCAACCTGGACTCACTATGTAGATCAGGCTGGCCTCAAACTCACAGCGATGTTCCTGCCTCTGAGGTCTGCACCAATGCATCCTGCCAATCTGGCTATTTGAAGCTCACAGCAGTAAATAAAATAACAGATCATTTATCTCCTTCCCATATGCCTCACCTTCCTCTTCCCTTCCTCCTCTCAGAATAAGTTTGAATGTATTCTGAGCAGTCTGCGATGTTCCCCTCGGGGATGAAACCATCCTCAGTGAGTCCCACTGACAAGACTTTTAAAACTCAGTTGGTTCTTACACTGAAGGGAGGCACAAAGCCAATCTGTCCCCTGCCCCAGAGGCCAGTTCTGGGCTTTCAAGCTCAAACAGCAGCAATTCCAATTCAGCTTCAAGTTTTCCTTGGGCCCTTCAAAAGAAGAAAAGAATACCGCAGAGAGGAAAAGACACCATACAAAACGAGCCTTTGAATATCGAATGGACCAGTGTCCCTGGAAATGCAAGCAGCACACTCACCTGGGCAGTTTGAAGAGTTTAGCAGAGACGGTATACAAAGATGCAGGTCAGTTAGGAGACAGTACAGGGTATCGCTCATCTCAGGGCCAGCAACATCAGGGGACTACTCCCAAAGGTGAGGTGGCAACTTCTGGAACTCAGAGACGATGGTGGCAGCGCAGAGAAGGTCCCAGCCAGAAATGGTGGCCTTAGGCAGGAAACGGACCCAACAAACAGGGACCCAGAAAGGAAGAGATTATGGGGAGGGAGACATTCTGACTCTCTCTCTCCCTGCCCTCTAGATACTATCACAAAGGACAGGCTAGAACAGCTTCTTAGGGACCCACTGATGCAGGCTTCGGAATGGAGCAACCCAAGACACTAAGCTGAATAGATGGGGGACCAGGCAAATCCCAGAGGGGAGCAAATGGGATGTCTCTTGGCACAGATGCTCTGGGAGTTCAGATTCCAATTAGAAATTACCAGGTTAGTGGAACTGGGGAGTAGCAATTTGCACAAGTATATGATTGCTATTCTTTTACAAATATTGTCAACTATTTTCCTTTCAAGGGCAAAGTTCTCCCTGCAATTGAAATTTGACTTTACTTATGGGATTTTTCCTCTTACACGTTGCTGTTCCTGACCTCAGACATTCAAGTAAATAAAGGCAGGGAGCAATTTGGGGTTTGGTAGATTTCCTGCAACCCCCACCCTGGGGCCCAACCCTGCAATGTCCTCGCTGATTCCATAAAGGAGGAAAGAAGGCAGGCAGTTCCTCAAAATGATTGCTGGAAGAGGAAACAGCCACAGAAATGCCAGCCAGCACTTACACAAAGACTACCTTGCAAAGGTCACACCCTGCGTAAGTGGCTAAGCTCAGTCAGAATAGCTGCCTGTGCTCAGCTGGACAGCTGTCAACACAGATACTCCAGGTGGCCTTGCAGAGCGATCTCTGATCCTTAAGCTTCAGATCAACAGAGACCTCCCCACAAAAGCCCTTTCTTCATATTCCCATCAGGAATCCCCAAATCTACAAAATGTATCTGCAGAGGCAAAGAGCTGGGCTAGTGTCTTCCAGCTAAGGTCCTGAAGAAATGGGCTTTCTCCCCTCTCTGTTCTGGCTGTTAGACATTATTGCAGAATGATATCTTCACTCATAACATACGACAACAATAAAGCCAGCCCCTGGGCCGGGAGCTCAACTCAAGCCCAAGAACAAAGTCCATCCTCATCCTCCCAGCTGACAGACAAATGTCTGGATTCGCATAGAGTTCTTGAGCTATGATGTCACTCTGCTGGACCTGAGATGTCGAGCAGGAGCTGTGGCAATAGACAAAGCTGTCACGAGCCACATTCAAACCTTTCCATAATTCCTTCCCCACTGCCAGCATCTAGATGGAGACCTTTCTCAGACTTGGAAGACGGATCAGGAAACCCCCACCCCGAACTGAGCAAGGGTAAACTTTATGAAGGTCAGAAGCCAGGTTTTAAAGACGGTGCTCCTAACAACTGACCTTTTCAGACAGATCCCAGAGAAATTCCTCTCTTGGCACAGTGTCAGAGACCTCGGAGAGGGTAGGGAATGCTGGGGCTGGTGGTGTGCATTTTCACCTCTTCTGAGCACCTCCTGGGCCCTCCGGAAACACCTATTGTTTCCTGACTGGTGGCTGTGGACTTGCTGGTTCCTTTACGTCATAATTCCTCAATGGAGGCCATTGTCTCCTGCCACAGGCTCCACAGTTCTTGTCTTGCTCTGTGACAGTGTAACAGGATCCAGCAGTGTCCAAAGGAGGCCTCCACTCCCTGGCATCGTAGGCAGAAGCTGCATGAGCAGGATGGAGGAAAGGCTCTCCATCCCGGAACTGGACTGGCCTGACTGGAGCAGATTTCACCCCTGCAGCCAGCTTGTTCATCCTGGTCTTCCAGCCACACGACACCTCCTTCCGCTGCTTTTGAGACAGCTAGCCTTCACCAGTACACCCTACCCTCTGGGGGCTGGACCCCCAGAAGTTCCCTCCGATGTTGAGCGCTCAACCATATAATCTGTTGTGGGAATGGTAGACTGTGACATGGTCATCAAAGAGACAGTGGCTTCTGCCTCACTCTCTTGGATCACTCCCTTGAGAGCGCTGGCAACCATTCTGTTGAGAGGTCTAGGAACAACAAATGGAGAGGATGACATCAATGTAATGGGACCAAAATCAGTGTGTCCAATGGAGGTTCCAGGGGAGAATCTTTGCCTCTTCTAATGGCTTCTGGCATTCCCTGGCTCATGGCCACCTCTCTCCAAGGACTGTACCTTCTAATCTCTGTCTCATTATCACATAATTTTCTCCTATGTGAGGTGTGTTTCAAGTTCCCATGACTCTCTCCTACAAAGACACTTATAATTGGTATCTGAGGGCTATCTTGGAAATCTAGAATGTGGGAGCCTGTTTTCGGGTTCCTCGTGGCTTTACCCAGCAGGTCCGCATAGAGAATGATTAGGACCACGGGCCTGAGTGCAGGTGTCTGGGATGGTCTGCACTTGGCTATGCTGGGGGAGGAGGTCTTTTGCTCCACCCCTTGGCATCTCTATAAAAACTCTGGGGCAGAGACAGTCGGGCCATTGGAAAAGGTTTCAGGCCCTCTCGAGGCTATCTTTTATTTTCTATCTGTTTATCGCCACAAGATTCTCCGCAATAAATCCTTCTATCTAATATTTCCTGCTGCCCACACTCAAGAAAACTCTGGGGAACTGTGGGGTTGCTGGGTAAACGCCCCACACTAGAATAATTCTTTTGGCTCACAATCCTTAAACACATCTCTAGAAACATTTTTTTTTTCAGTATTGGAGATGGACCTTAGAATCCCACACATGGTAGGCAAGTACTCTATCACTGAGCTGCTCACACAATCCTTTGACTTTTTCTGTTGAGAGGAGGTCTCACTCAGTTGCCCAGGCTAGCCTAGACAACACACATGCAGAAGTCGGAGGACAACATTGGGAAGACAGTTCTCTCCTACTGCAACGTGCCTTCTAATGGTCACCAGGGCTGGCAAAGGCAAGCACCTTTACTGCTCAGCCATCTCGCCAGCCCCACTGGGCTTGTTTCTTATTATCCCAAACACGCTAAACGGTGCTGCGCTGAGCTTTCCAAGTCCTGTCAAAGCTGCTGAGTCTACATTTTGGGGTCACTTGAGGCCTTATCACTCTAGACTTAAACATAGGATCCTGATAAATCAATCTTCCTCAGGTTTTTCGTTATTTTCGGCTCACAGGTCTAATAGAAACAACTAGACTTCCTTATTTGTCTTCAGTAGAGGTAAAATGGAGGCTGCGATTAGGATTTCTCAAATCCTACTGACTAGGCTTGTGTCCTGGTCCTGAGGCCCACAAAAATACCCTGCCCCGGGGCTGGAGAGATGGCTCAGAGGTTAAGAGCACTGACTGTTCTTCCAGAGATCCTGAGTTCAATTCCCAGCAACCACATGGTGGCTCCCAACCATCTGTAATGAGAGCTGGCGCCCTCTTCTGTATACATAATAAATAAATCTTTAAAAAAAAAAAAAAAAAAATACCCTGCCCCATACGCTCTTCTGCAGTGTGGTATCTGGGCTCCTGCCTTTGGTACAGGGCCAGCCTGGGCTCCTGCCTTTGGTACAGGGCCAGCCTGCTCCATCGCTGTGGACCAGTGGTGAAGCAGAGCTCTGAGGTGGCAAGAGCCTGCCCAGAGAGGCCAATCAAACAGCACACAGAGAGAGAGACAGGAAGGGTAAAGGGCAAGAGATGCACCTGAAAATCCGGGCCCAGGGGCCTGCTCCTCCAACTAGGCCCCCCATCTTGAATGTTCTACCACTATCTGGGAACAAGAGCTTCTGCGGGCATCTCATTTTGAAACCATAACATGATTAATTTCTCCATCTCTCCTGTATCCAGAGAGCCTAAAAGTACCTTTTTTTTTTTTTTACTAGAACGTGGTAGAGGTGACCCGTGCCATTCCAGAAAAATCCTTTAGCAGACTCCTGTCCTGCCTCTCGCCCTTGAACTCCTAGTTGTTCTGGACATCAGCACAACAGAGCCTCTATAAAATGTCATCCAGCCAAACCCAGTCAACCTACAGAAGCAGGGGTGATAAATGAAGGCACCTGCGGCCACCAGACTGTGGCAATTCGTTCCACAGCAATAGATCTCAGAAGAGCCTCCTGGGAACTTCAGAACCCGAAGGAAGTGGCAGGTCTTGAGTTCCCGACAGAAAAGACCAGGATAAAGACTTGGTGCTTGTAGTGAATATGGGTGGTGAGACCAGGAGGGGTGGAGATGTGAGAGACAGAAGAAGGCACCAATGGGAAGAAAGGGTTCATGATTAGAATGCCATTAGGGACCTCCTTGGGGGAGAAGGCAGAACACATCTCAAAACTGTCTCAATAAACTTCGGTAGTCACCCTGGAAAACAGTACTAGAGGTTGCTGAAATTTTCTGAAGAGAATCCTATACATAAGCCAACAATCACACTTCTAGATCGCCGTGGTTTGAACACATTTCCTCCAAATTTCAGGTAAGGCCAATGTGATTAAGAGGTGGAGACTTGAGGAGGTGAGAGACCTGAAGGCTTCCCTGTGGGTGGGACTGCGGACCTTCTCAGAGACGCGTGCAGCAACATTTAGCCACCTGCCCTTCTGCCTGCCTGCTCAGCATGAGGACACGGTGCCCCTCCTCCCAGAGGACACTGAGAAAGCCCTCACTAGGCACCAAATGCTGAGCCTCAATCTTGGATTTCCCAGCCTCTAGATTATGGGAAATGAATTTCTATTATTTAAAATTACCCAGTTCAGGAACAGGGGAGATTGCTCAGTAGTTAAAAGCACTTGCTGCTCTTGCAGAGGACCTAGGTTCAGTTCCCAGCAACCACATGACAACTCATAAATGCCTGTAACTCCAGGTCCAAGGAATCCAATGCCTTCTGGTGACTTCCACAAGTACTGTGCACTCATGTGGTACACATTCATACATGCATAAAAAGCACCCTTACAAATAAATAAATAAATAAATCTTTGAGGTTTTAGGTTTTTTTTGAGACAGGGTTTCAATGTGTATCTTTGGTTGTCCTGGAACTTGCTATGTAGACTAGGCTGGCCGTGAACTCACAGAGATCTACCTGTCTTTGTCTCCTGAGTGCTGGGATTAAAGGCATGCACCACCACACCTGATATACATTTTTTTAATTAAAAAAAAAAAAAACCTTTAAAAAATTTTTCTAGTCCAAGATTTTTGTTTTGTTTTGTTTTTTGTTTTGTTTTGGTTTTTTTTTTTTGAGACAGGGTTTCTCAGTGTAGCTTTGCACCTTTCCTGAAACTCGCTCTGTAGCCCAGGCTGGCCTCAAACTCACAGAGATCCGCCTGCCTCTGCCTCCCAAGTGCTGGGATTAAAGGCTTGTGCCACCACTGCCTGGCACTAGTCCAAGATTTTATGTTGTAGCTGCCCAAAGAAGCTAAGAAAGAAAGATATATTCCAAATGACTCTTGAAAAGATATTTGCATGTTCATGTTTATTACGGCGTTAGCCACAGCAGCCGACAGGTAAAAGGAAACTAAATATCCACCCACAGATGAGCAGTAAAGGCGGTCAATATAAAAACACTGGGGGCTGGAGAGATGGCTCAGTGGTTAAGAGCACTGACTGCTCTTCCAGAGGTCCTGAGTTCAATTCCCAGCAACCACATGGTGGCTCACAACCACCTGCAATTAGATCTGGTGACCTCTTCTGGCCTGCAAAGACACATGCAGGCAGAACACTGTATACATAATAAATAAAATAAATCTTTAAAAAAAAACACTGGAAGATATTTAGCCAATGAACAGAATGAAGTTCAACCAAGGCGTAGCAACACACACCTACAATCCCAGCACTCAGGTAGCTGAGGCAAGAGGACCGTGAATTCAAAGCCAGGCTTGGCGCCACAGTGAGATCCAAGCCAGACTGGATTACATAGTAAAATCCTCTCTGGAAACAAAAAGAAGAAAAGGGAAATCCAGATATATTCTATAACATGGAGGGGACTTCAGGACATTATGCTAAATGTCAGTCACCAAAGAACAAGACTGCATGAGGCTATTTATACCAAGTTCCTAGAACAGTTGACTATACAGTGACAGAAAGTAGGATGTGGTCACCAGGGCCTGGGCCAGAGGAAATGAGGAGCTGTGTAGAGTTTCAGTTTTGCAAGGTGACACGTTCTAGAGATCTGTCACATGTGGTGCATATAGTTAACAGTGGAGTGTACACTCAGCAGTGTAAAGGCTGTGAACTCAATGTTTTATGCTTTTGTTTGTCTGGTGCTGGGGATCGAACTCGGGTCATCACATGTGCTAGCCAAGTGCTCTACCACTAAGCTGCATCCTCAGCCTGAAAGGTCTATGTTTTACCACAATTAAAAAATAAAATAGTTGGGACTGGAGAGATGGCTCAGAGGTTAAGAGCACTGACTGCTCTTCCAGAGGACCTGGGTTCAATTCCCAGCATCCACATGGCAGCTCACAACTGTCTGTAAGTCCAGTTCCAGGGGATCTGACATCTTCACACCAATGCACATAAAATACATTTCAATAAGTAAGTAAAATAGTCTTGGTCGGGCATGATGGTGCACACGAGGCAGAAGGATTTCTATGAGTTGGAAGGCAGCCTTCTCTAGATAGTGAGTTCCAGAACAGCCAGAGACAGATAGTGAAGCCATGTCTGAAAATGCTGAAATAATAATAATAATAACAATAGTCTTACTAAGGAGCATACAAACCCGTCATCTGCCATCCCTCACTGTCTTGGAGTCCTACACTCGAAAGGCCCAGTGAACACACACACATGCCATGCATGCACAAATACCCCACAGAGATACACAAAGCCACGGGCACATAGAGGCAGGGTCAGAGGTCACCACCAGGTGGCTGAGGACATGGGCAAGGCACAGACTGTATCTGCCATCCCATTTACCTTATATTCTGTTTCCTCATCTGTCTGCCAGAGATGAGGATAATTCTCTAATGGAAGATTTGCCAGGGCTGTTTCGAAGATATCACTCAGTGTGTACACAGTTAAATATGCTGGAAAATGCTGGAAGAAGCCACCATTCCCCACCCCCTTAGGCCCTGTTCCAGAGAACTGCTTCCCAACTTCCCCGCCCACTCTGCCCTGGGGTCTCCCACCCTAGGGTGAACTGGACCCCAAAAGTCAGGCAGACCTGCTCTGGGTATCCTGATTCTCTCATAGTTGCTACTGTTTCCTGTACTCAGCCCTACAGGCCCAAGGATGTCCCCAGGCCTGTCCCTGGGGCTGCACAGACTTGGAGGACAGCAACTTGACAAAACCTGCTCCTGGACCCCTCCTGTGTCCCCTCCAGCTCTGTCCTCAAGGAGGGTTCTTCCTGGTCTGGCCCTAGCCTGCATGCCATTCCTGTCTGAACCAGAAGTACGTGCAGGGTCTGCAGCTCACTTCCCTCTTCTTAGTATCTTTAAAAATCAGCACACTCGCTGGGCGGCGGTGGCGCACACCTTTAATCCCAGCACTCAGGAGGCAGAGCCAGGCAGATCTCCGTGAGTTCGAGGCCAGGCCAGCCTGGTCTACAGAGTGAGATCCACGACAGGCACCAAAACTGCACAGAGAAACCCTGTCTTGAAAAAAAAAGAAAGAAAGAAAAAAAATCAGCACACTCCTCTCAGCTCCAGACCTACGGAAGCAGTTGGAGAGGTCCACAAACAGGGCGCCAGCAGCTCTGAGTTCTCTGCGGTGTCCAGCCCCTTGTCCCTCCCAGCTTACAGACACAGCCCTGTCAGAAACACAAGCTGCCCTCGGGCCTGGCCTCTACAAGCATGATATCACTGCTCTCCGGGGAAGACGTGGCTTTTCCTCATTCTTTCCCACTTCCGAGAGCAGCTTGGAAAAGGCTTTTCTGGATGCTGGGAAGGCGTGTGCCCACAAGATCAACAGGGCTGCAGGCCTCCAGAGCCATTTTCTTCCTCATTCCTTTTGTATTTTCCACAGTGGGCACCTCCTGTTTTTTTTTTAAGTGTCAGAGAAACAGATGAGAGTTTTTTAAGTAAGCAATTTAAAAGCTCGCTCTGTTGCCTTCAGCGCTTTTCCCGGCCTCTGCTCATTCTGGGCTCCAGCGTTAGCCATTATTCTCTGTGAAGCTCGCTCTCTGGGCTCCTAGTCAGTCCTCTGCCTTCAGCCCTTTCCTCTGTCCCTGGAAAGGCTGAGTGAATTGCAGTGGTTAGTTAGTGTGAACTAATCCAGGCTCCTTAGACGCTTCTAGACTTTTCCTTCTTACCTGGAATATTTGTCATCAGATTTTATCCTCCCAGATCTGGTAACTGATCTCCTGATGACAGGAGAACAGGAAATTATTTTCCTAGTATTGTCAGAAGGCGTACAACCCGAGGCCAGTCACGAAGAAACGTCAGTCAGACGCTAAGGGGCGTGATGCAAGATCACTGCCTGCGTTTGTCGCCAATGTCAACGTCATGGAAGACCTGCTCGGACTGGAGGACCAGAAACAGGACAGCTGAGTGTAGCAGAGGACTGGGATGTTGTTTTTGCCATAAAGGACATTACTGAGACCGTTGGTGACATCTAATCACAATTAGATAATTGCGTCAGCTCACGTCAGTTGCCTGACCGCAGAAACTGCACTGTGGCTGTGTCTAGAACGACACTTTCTCTTTAGGAACTACACACTGGAGCTTTGGGACGGGGGTCAAGGGCGTCATAACTGTAATTTATTCTCACTCGATTTAAGGAAAGTATACGCATACACAAACAGATACATACGAGTAGAAATAAAACAGCCAGACAAAGGTGGTAAAAACGTTACTTTCTGGGAACTCTGGGTGAACAGTAGGGACAATTTGTGTCCTATTCTTGTGTTTTTCTGTGAGGCTCTTTGATCTTGAACCTTGTGTTAATGAAGACAACACAAAGATTGACTCCTAATTGGCCCCTGACTAATCCCTTTGCTTTTTTGACCTTGAACAGGCTAGCTGTTTTGTTTTGTTTTGTTTGAGGCAGGGTCTTATTATGTAGCCCAGGCTGGTCTCAAACTTGTTATTCTCCTGCCTCAGCTTTCCTGGTGCCAAGATTACAGATGGTGTCACCATGTCCAGACGACAGTGAGCTCCCGAAGTCGCTATTACTATCCCAGTTTACCAAAGAGGAGACTCAGGCTCGTTGACTAAGGTCACAGCAGCTCTCCAGTGGCCCGTGTCACTGTCCCCACAGTGACCCACTCTGACACTGGGGAGGAGACTTCCTGTCAGTTGCTGTTTTAAATTTCTTCTTCTGGTTATTCTTTGCTGCAATGATGGACGTGAAGATAAGATCAAGGCTAGGCTGTCTGGTGCAGTAAGTGTTGGCTACACACACTTAAGTGCTCGCATCACATGTAATCGAAATGTAAAACTCGGTTCCCCAGTAGCATTAGACACATTTCAACTCCTCAACAGCCTTGTGCAATTAACATCTACTGTTTTTATAGATAATTGATCATTTCTACCATTGCCAAATGTCATGTTGTGAGCGCTGTTCTGAAAATCTTTACATACAGTTTACTGCCCACGGTAGCTTCTCTTTAAACTCACAACATAGACCAGGCTGGTCCCAAACTCACAGAGATCCTCCTGACTCTGCCCCCTGAGAGCTGAGATAAAAGGCATGCTGTGCATCCACGCCCAACTTCCTGGGTGATTTGGAGTTCACAAAATTGTCTTTGTCAAGCACAAATTAAAATTTTCTGGAGTCAGAGGGAGACACCTACAGGTAGTATTTGGAATTACAACCTAGCACAACCAGACACTGAAGGTTGAACCCATTCTGGTTTAACAGCTGTCAACAGCCACCTGTGAGGTCTCAGGTGGCCTGAACTTGTGAGAAAAGCTCCCGAGCCAGGAAAAGATGAGGACAAAGTACCGGGAGGATAAACTTGGACAGGAAATGCATCCACCTCCAGCCTGAACCCTCCAGCGGCATAGCCCACAGGGATGGCATAGTGAGGGCCACCCAGGAGATCCATCACAAACACTAACTACATCCGTGAAGAAATGACTCAAGAAATGACTGAATAAGCAACTGATTCATTTGGAGGAAGATTGCAGAACCCTACACTGAGCATTTTCTTGTCCTAACTTTGGTTTTTAACTGGCTGCATTATCTACTAAGACATTAATGCAGAAATGGGATCTACTTTCAGGCAACTTACGATATAACAACCCATTGAGGGGTGATTGAACTTTATGGAGTCATCAGGAATGGGAGACATCAAAACTTCTGAGTAAAGCGCTAAAGGATGTCCCCATTTTCTCCTTTGGCACAAGGTTGCAGGAGGGAGAGGTGGCTTGCTTGATTGAGAGATGGATCCATCTAAATTATTTAGTGACCCAGTCAGTTCACCAACACTTATCAGACTTCACGGTATCCAGGGAGCAGTGGGATGAAAAAGCTACTCTGAGTCCTGAACACAAGGTTCATCTTGGTTTCGTCCCAGTATTAGGACAAAATACCAGACAGAACAGCTTAAAAGGAGGGAGAACTTGGGATGGAGCAATGGATCAGTGCTTAAGAGCACTGGTTGTTCTTCCAGAGGACCTGGGTTCAATTCCCAACCCCCACATGGTGGTTTACAATCACCTGTAACTCCAGTCCCAGAGGATCTGACGCCCTCTTCTGGCCTCCACAGGCACTGCATGTGCACCGTGCACACACAGGCAAATACTCATACACTTATTATAAGAGTCAATAAAGTCCAAAATTATTTTTTGAAGGAGGAAGGACTGTTTGGTTCATGGTTCTGTCCATGGCCAGCTGGCTCTATGATTTGGGTTTAAGGTGAAGCAGAACATCAGGGCAGAGGAGGCCGTTTACCTCATGGTAGAAAAGAAACGGACAGATAAAGAGACAAGGGCCTAGGCATAACCTTTGAAGACAGAGCCCACCCCACCCTCAGTGATCTATTTCCTCTAGCTAGGCCCTGCTCCTAAAATTTCCTCCACTTCCCCAAATACGCTGTAGATGAATTTCTAAATGGTCTTATTAAATAAAAAGCATGGAGCCAAATATAGGGGTGAAAGCCTTAGAGAGATCAGGGAAATAGAGAAAGCCACCAGCCAACCTTACCTCACTGACTCAGCAGTTTCCAAATGCGGGCTACTTCCTGTCTTTATTGCTTTGCTGTTCTGCCCTCTCATTGGCTATCTTAGCCCAGCTACCTCACTTCCTTGTCACTGTCTGTCTGTACAGACCTCCAGGTCTCTATGGTTGGTACTCAGATTAAAGGCCTGTGTCACCATGCTTGGCTCTGTTCCCTAGCATGGCCTTGAACACACAGACACCCTGTCTGATGAGTGGTCGGATTGAGGGCATGTGCTGCCTGACTTTTTGTTTACTTAAAATGGCTGGCCTTTTCCCCCAGATCTTCAGGCAAGCTTTACTAAAGCACAAATAAAATATGACCACATTTCAACACAAATAAAATATCACCAAATAGGCCATCAACTGAGGACAAAGAACTCAGTACACGAGCCCACAAGGGATGTTTAGAATTTGAACCATAGGAAAATTAAAGAATGAAGTCCTGTTTTGTTTGGGGTTTGCTTTGGTTTGTTTGTTTGACATAGGGTTCACTATGTAGCCCAAGCTGGCCTCAAACTGGTAATCCTCCTGCCTCAGCCTCCAAAGTGCTGAGATTACAGGTGTGCACCACCATGCCTGGCCCGAATGAATTCTTCTTCTTCTTCTTCTTCTTCTTCTTCTTCTTCTTCTTCTTCTTCTTCTTCTTCTTCTTCTTCTTTTTTTGGTTTTGGTTTTGGTTTTTCAAGACAGAGCTTCTCTGTGCAACATCCCTGGCTATTCTGGAATTCCCTCTGTAGAACAGACTGGCCTTGAACTCGGAAAGATCCACCTGACTCTACCTCCCCGAGTGCTGGGGTTAGACATGTGCCACCACACCTGGCTTGGAATAAATTCTTCACTTTGGAAGAGGGATGGGGTCAGAGTTGGACCATTTTCCTACCTGGGAGCAGACACATTATATTTCCCATAACAAATAGAAAAAAATAAAATAAAAGATGCCCACAAAGGCCATCAAAATTATCCCGGGGCAGTGAGCACTCTGAAGAGGCCTGGGCAGGGAAGGTAGATTGTGGTCTCTGGGAACTCTACAAAATCTAGTGGGTCCAGGTGCCAGGCAATCTCAGGCTGTGGATGCAAATCTCCAATTTGAAGAAAATGGAGTATAGATAGTGATGTAATCCCTGAGGCCTGGGGAGATCCCCATTACTGGTTTGAAGCGTCATGGGACCAGCATGTGGTCAGGAAGACTGAGTCTGGACTGGGTCCATGAGTTGGTGGCCCAAGAATGCTAAAGGGCCACCTGTCCAGAATTAGAGAGGTCTCAGGTTTGGGGGATGGTAGAAGAGCACCAAATGTATCATGTGTTGCAAACCCTGCAAAACAAGAATCATCCCCCTGCTGTGGAATAATCCTTTTGTACATTGTGGAAATGTGTTGCTCTCATTGTTAACAAAAAACTGATTGGCCAATAGCTAGGCAGGATTTTTGGGGCAGAGAGAATGCTGGGAAGAAGAAGGGTGGAGTCTGGGGAGTCACAAGGAGACATGGAGAGAAGCAAGATAAACATGCTGTGCTGAAAGAAGGTACCACTATATGACAGAGAGTAGATAAGAAATATGGGTTAGCCGGGCGGTGGTGGCGCACGCCTTTAATCCCAGCACTCGGGAGGCAGAGGCAGGCGGATCTTTGTGAGTTCGAGGCCAGCCTGGTCTACAGAGCGAGATCCAGGAAAGGCGCAAAGCTACACAGAGAAACCCTGTCTCGAAAAACCAAAAAAAAAAAAAAAAAAAGAAATATGGGTTAATTTGAGTTGTAAGAGCTAGTTAATAACAAGCCTAAGCTATCAGCCAAGCATTTATAATCAATAATCAGCCTCTGAGTGGTTATTTGGGAAGCAGCTGGTGGTCTTTGAGGTTCTGACAAAAAACTCTTTATCCCCCTCTTTGGTTAGCCTTCACTGGGTTCTTGCCTTGGGCCTAGCCATGTGCTAGTTCTAGGAGGAGAGAGGCAATAAGCTTCTGGGAAGGGGAGATTCATGGAGAGCCCTTTGCCCCCACATCACACTCTGCATAAACCTGAGCCCCTTCTTAACTCCTGGGGAAAGCGAGATGCTATTTCACAACACTTTCACCTTCATTAAAAGGTCTCCGGTGCACAATAGGAAAAAGGTAACAAATGAATTAAATGGGTGCTTTGCACAAAAGCAATCATCAACAGCCGACAAGTTATGAGAAGATGCTGGATATGAATGGTTACAGCTAGATGCAAATGATGCACAAGGTCTAGTTTGACCACATACTAGAATGGCTAAAATTAAACCTCTGAAATCACTCAAATCAGTGGGCGGGCACGTGGAGCAAGCTAACTCACAACCTGCTGTGGGAGTAGACATTCGTGTAAGGATGTTGAAGAACCTCTTGGCAGATGCTTCTAAAATTAATCATATGCTGACCATGTGACCAGGCGGTTCCGATCCTGGGTAAATATATACCTCAGAAGAAATGAGTGCTTGTGTGTGCCGAAATACATGCGCAAAGTCATACATCCCAGCTACATGGATAATAGCCAAAACTCAGCAGAAGCCAGAGGGCAGTCCACAGAGCAACGGATAAGTATATTCTGGTTTGCAGCACAACAAAAATCAATGAACTGATCTGACACTCGATATTATAAATCTTAAAAACACCAGGTTAAGCAAAAGCAATTAGACACAGAGAGAAGGGGTATGGCTTAGAGATAAAGTACTTATCTAGAATGCCTGTGACCCTGAGTCTGTGGCCCAGCAGCGTAAACAAAACTAAAAGGAAGCAGGGAGAGGGAAAGATAGAGGGACGGGAACAAAAGAGCATTTACCTAGGGCTAATTTATGAAAGGTTCAAGAACAGGCAAGCTGCGTGTGGCGGTGCCCACTTCAATCCTAGCACTCTAGAGACAGAGGCAGGCAGTTCTCTGTGAGTTCAAGGCCAGCCAGAGCTACATAGTAAAACCATGTCTCAAAAACGTGTTTTAATTTAAAAATAGAGAATAAAGATGAGGCACGGTAAGCACCTGCTGGGCAGTGGGGAGCAGGTCTGATTAGGGAAGGGCCTGAGACTGGACAAGGGCAAGGTTCTGTGTCCTGATCCAAGTGGTGACATGGGTGTAAGAATAGGTAAAAAGTCATTGAGCTCCCTTGTAAATTATGACTTTTAAAAAAAAAGCCTGCTCCATGGGAAGAATCCATACCTGATACTGTAATCCTGGTAAATGAAAGGGAGGAGGAGGAGGAGGAGGAGGAGGAGGAGGAGGAGGAGGAGGAGAAGAAGAAGAAGAAGAAGAAGAAGAAGAAGAAGAAGAAGAAGAAGAAGAAGAAGAAAAGAAAAAAACCTCATGCTTCAGCAGGTTGTAGTCTGGACAGGGGAACCTGCTGCTGTTCTGCTGAATGGACATGCTGTCAACCCGCCTTCTAAATATGTATACCCATAGATGTGTAGGTCAGCCCTGCTCTCAAACTTGGTCAGGCAGCTGTTAATACAGAGACATAACTAGTCAAAGCGCTGAGAACAAGTGACTGTCGAGTGCTCAGCCCTAAAAGGAACACCTGTATCAGATTCCTCCTTCTAGGGCTCAGAAACATGGAGGAAGAGAGGGCAGAACAATGTAAGAGCTGGGGGATGGGGAGGAGGGGAAAGTGCTGGAGGATGGGGAGGAAGAGTGCTAGAGGAGGAGGGAGGAGTGCTGGAGGATGGGGAGGGAGGAGTGCTGGAGGATGGGGAGGAGGGAGGAGTGCTGGAGGATGGGGAGGAAGGAGGAATGTTGGAGCATGGGGAGGAGGGAGGAGTGCTGGAGGATGGGGAGGAAGGAGGAGTGTTGGAGCATGGGGAGGAGGGAGGAGTGCTGGAGCATGGGGAGGAGGGAGGAATGTTGGAGCATGGGGAGAAGGGAGGAGTGCTGGAGGATGGGGAGGGAGGAGTGCTGGAGGATAGGGAGGAAGGAGGAATGTTGGAGCATGGGGAGGAGGGAGGAGTGCTGGAGGATGGGGAGGAAGAAGGAGTGTTGGAGCATGGGGAGGAGGGAGGAGTGCTGGAGCATGGGGAGGAAGAAGGAATGTTGGAGCATGGGGAGGAGGGAGGAGTGCTGGAGGATGGGGAGGAGGGAGGAGTGCTGGAGGATGGGGAGGAGGGAGGAGTGCTGGAGGATGGGGAGGAGGGAGGAGTGCTGGAGGATGGGGAGGAAGGAGGAATGTTGGAGGATGGGAAGGAGGGAGGAGTGCTGGAGGATGGGGAGGAGGGTGGAGTGCTGGAGGATGGGGAGGAGGGAGGAGTGCTGTGAAATTCTGTCTTCGTACATGACATGGCCATTGTACTCATGAACTCACTGCACAAGACCAAAGCAAAATCAAGCCACCGAGATCAGTCACCATCCCAGCAGGCAGCACTAAGGGGACTCAGTGAGTTTGAGAGAGATGGGGAGGGGACATGAAGATTGGAGGACAGTGTGTAGGAGGTATCCAAGGGGAGTGGGAAGAGCATCTGGGGGTGAGTGTGGTCAAGATATACTGTATATACGTACAAAATCATAAAACAGTAAGTAAAAGATATTTTTGAGAGCAAGAATAATCAAGACTTGAGATAAGTATGTCTCAACAGCCCAATGCTTCATGCTGTGGCCTGTGAGTACAATCATCTGGAATTCAGTATTGTTTTGGTACAGCTTCACACTCAGGTTCCCAGGGCTCTCAACAGCAGCTTCGATGCTCTTCAGGAGCCTGGTCCACAGAGGTCTTAGCGCTTCACTCCCCTGAGGGCTCTTCTTAAAGTTTCGGACAGCACCTGGGGCTAAACAGGTAAGCTGCCTTCTGTGCCCCACATTCTGGGAGGCCACACTCCTCTGATGCTTGGGGAGAGCCTGAGAGTCCTTAGAATTAAACAGAGGAGCCCCCAGTACCCCTGCCACCCTGGGTTGGCATGTAACCCAAGGCTAGAATGGAGAGAGACAACTACGAGGAAGGCTTTGTGTTTATAAGACATCTTCCACTGAAGACAGGAGGTTGGGAGCACGGACTTGCTGTGTAGCCTAGGCTAGCCACAAACTTGTCATTCTCCTACCTCAGCCTCCTGTATGCAAGGGTTACAGGTGGCTATCACCATACCTACCTTGGGAAGACTTTTTTGATAGATTCTTCTTTGGTCGTTTTTTTTGTGGGTTTTTTTTTTAATTTTAGAAAGATATGAATTCATTGCTGTTCAAACCCAGTCACTGTTCAGTGTGTTCTAGTCAAATTAAGGAGCGTTTCTTCTATTTAAGGAAGGGTTCTTTTCACCTCGTTAGAGAGCTCAGTGGGTTTCAGTCCCCAGGGAGGCACAGAGGGTTTTTATAAAATCTCACTGCAGCAATTTCTACCTGGAAAGGTTACGAAGCAGGATCAAATGGCCCTGCTCACATTGCTTGGAGGTGTATGGGTCCAGCTGTCAGCCTTAGATTCTTGTCTCAGCATTCCTCTCCCACCTCCAGGAAAATAGAGGAGATAGTAAGAGTGGAGGGTGGGGTGGGGTGGGGTGGGGTGGGGAAACCTTCAAGGAGAGATTGGGGTTATGATTGGGACTTTGCCTATGGTGGGAGTCTCTGGCGAATGCCTGTGTCTTGTCCTAAAAGTCCCAGCTCTTGCCCACAAAATAATTAAAGTGGCTGGGATGTGGCTCAGTGTTAGAGCACTTGCCTGGTGTGCTTAAGGCCATAGGTTTTATCCTCGGAACCAAAAATTAAATAAATAAATTTAAAAAGTATTCTGTAGCCCAGAGAGGAAACTCCTCTGACTAGAATATTCCGGTAGAGAAATTCGAGGTTCACTGAAGGTTCTCAGATGGAGTTGGGGAGCAGGCCTCGGGTGACTTGGAACTCAAAGATACACACCAGAGAAAGAAGGAACTCTGGCTTGGGGCCACATCACTTTGGGGAGGACACCCTGCTCTTTCCCTTCCCTGCATCTAAACTAGGTGTTGGCTCTGCTTGGAATCCAGGGCTCTCGGTCTCCCTATGGTGACACATCCCATGCCCCACATCCTGATCGCAACTAAAATCCAATTCTTCAGGGAAGCAACATAGCATCTGTGTCCCTCTGCGCCCCTCAGGTGGTCACTAACATGCTGCTGCCTCTGCCTCCTCCTCCTCCTCCTCCTCCTCCTCCTCCTCCTCCTCCTCTTCTTCTTCTTCTTGGTTTTTCAGGACAGGGTTTCTCTGTGCAGCCCTAGCTGTCCTGGAATTTGTTCTGTAGACCAGGCTGGCCTCGAACTCAGAGATTTGCCTCCCAAGTGCTGGGGTTAAAGGCGTGCGCCACCACCTCCCGACTGCTAACATGCTTCTTGTGCTTTCTTGCTTCATTTAGCCTTTTCACAGCCCTTATTTCTTACTGATGTTTGTTTGTTTGTTTGTTTGTTTGTTTGTTTGTTTTGAGAAAAGGTTTTTATGTAGCCTTGGCTGGCCTGGAACTCACTATGTAGACCAAGCTAACCTCGAACTCACAGAGCTCTGCCTGCCTCTGCCTCCTGCCTGCTGGGCTTAAAGGCGTGTGCCACCACACCCAGCTCCATTTTGTTTAACAGTGCTGAGAATGGAACCGAAGACCAGAGGCATGCTAGGCATGTGCTCTGCCCCTAGCAAGTCCCCTCATGTGCTTGGTCACATTCTCAGAATTGGAATGTGCTCCCATGTCACACCCAAAGCTTCACTGCCTTTTTTCCTTGTAGTCCCATGACCCCCCAAGAAACCTCTATCTCCAAAAAGTATTTATATTACGATTCAAGGTCACAGCCTTGGCAAGGCTGAGAACCACTGCTGTAGAACATTTCCCAAGTACTTCATGGGTGTTCAGTCAATCTTTGTTCAGTTAGTCCGACGTGGTGGTACCCACCCTGATCCCAGCACTTGGAAGCATGTCTATGAGCAGAGGGTTCCTAACAGAGCTGTCAGGCAGTCAAACGCAGGAAAGCTCCGAGCCGAAGGCCCGCAGGAGAGCTCCGAGCTGAAGAAGGCCCGCAGGAGAGCTCCGAGCTGAAGAAGGCCCGCAGGAGAGCTCCGAGCTGAAGAAGGCCCGCAGGAGAGCTCCGAGCTGAAGAAGGCACGCAGGAGAGCTCCGAGCTGAAGAAGGCACGCAGGAGAGCTCCGAGCTGAAGAAGGCACGCAGGAGAGCTCCGAGCCGAAGGCGCGCAGGAAAGCTCCGAGCTGAAGGCACGCAGGTGGTCATTACTAGAGCACATTCAGTCTTTAAGGCTACAGAAACTGAGTAAATCTCCTAAGGGCGATGAGATGCAGAGGTAAAGAATGAAGGAGCAGAAGTCTACAATGACTAGCACTTGGGAGGCAGAGGCAGGCAGATCTTTGTGAGTTCAAAACCAACCAGGTCTGTATAGTGAGTTGTAGGACAGCCAGGGCTACATGGCTGGCCTGAAATGCACAACAGTTCTTTCTCCCGCCTCTACTTCCCAAGGACTAGGACAAAAGACTTGAACCACCACACCTGGCTCTTTAATTTTTTATTATTCATTTATGATTCTGTGTGTGTGTGTGTGTGTGTGTGTGTGTGTGTGTGTGTGTGCATGCGTGTGGACCCTTCCACTCCATGGGTTCCTGAAATCAAACTCAAGGGGTCAGGTTTGACAGTCAGCACCTTTAACCACTGAGCCGCCTCACCAGCCCCAGGATTAGGATCTCAACCAGGGCAGTTTGGAAGTAGTGTCAGGACAAAGACAGAATGAACAGTTTATAATGTGTCTTTAGAAACCACTTTGGGTCAGGCAGCGGTGGCACATACCTTTAATCAAAACCCAAAAAAGAAAGGAAGGGAGGGAGGAAGGGGAAGAAAGAAAGAAAGAAAGAAAGAAAGAAAGAAAGAAAGAAAGAAAGAAAGAAAGAAAGAAAGAAAGAAAGAAAGAAAGAAAGAAAGAAAGGAAGGAAGAAAGAAAGAGAGAGAGAGAGAGAGAGAGAAAGAAAGGAAGGAAGGAAGGAAGAAAAAAGAAAGAAAGAAAGAAAGAAAGAAAGAAGAAACCAACCACTTTGGTTAACACTGTTCACTTCTCACTTGAGCCCAGAATGCTCAAGGCACGAAGGTAAGAGTCTCTGTCCTAGCCTGTAATCAGCCTGGATTCCAGGAACGGGTGAGGCTTCTTGAGGGGCAGACCCTCCAAAGGAGGACACTCATTGATGCAGGTGACGCTCCAATCAGGAGTAGGAGGAGACAATGCTAGGCAGGACCATACCTTGACCAGGGGGCTTTAATTACATACCTTTTGTCCCCCGCCCAAAACCGAAGTCAGTACCCTGAAGATAGAACCAACCCTTTATTTCTTCCCTTTTCAACCCATTCATTAAATCTTCTGTCACAGGGTGGAGGTAGCCACTCTGGTCACCCCTAGAATCTAAAATCTTCCTGGGGGCCTGCCTTGTCCAACGAGAAGGGGCAGATGTGATACTGCCCTTCTCATGCAAGGTCTCAGGAGCTTGTGGGATTGCGCCGCCGTGCGCTGAGCCCTGCCCAGACCTCCAGGGAACAGCTGAGCTGCCTGCTAGAGGAAGAGACCTCCCAAGGGACAGCCAGGTCCTACTGGCTGAGGCCGTAACAGACCAATCAGCCCCAACCGACCACCAGCTTTATACACAAGAAAGACCCCCAGGAGTCAACAGAACCCAAGCAGAGACAGTACCGACTGCCTGACTTGTGACTAGAAAAAAAGTGCGGGGAGTCGGTATGGGAGGGAGAGAGGGACAGAGGGACAGAGAGAGAGAGAGAGAGAGAGAGAGAGAGAGAGAGAGAGAGAGAGTCTGCGAGAGCGTGGGCGATGATGGGACATGGGGCTTCAAACATTCGAGGCAAGTTCTTTCCCACGGAACCGCTTCCTCCCCGACAGCTTCTCACTAAGGAGCACTCCTGTGCCAATAGGTAACCAAGAACTTAAAACAGGACGAGGCGCAAGAGGTTTCCAGGCCAGCCCCTGAGGAGTGTGAACGTGATCACTCCATCTTATTAAAATCGAGCGAAGTGAACACAGATGCTTCGTCTCCGTCTGTCACAGAACTGAGGTTACGAGGCAAGCTACCCTACACTGAGGCCAGACAAGGCTGGGAACACGGCTCAGTGGAGCAGTGCTTGCCGGACGTGAGCAAGGCCCTGGCTTTACTCCCCAGCATCACCGGAAAAACACGAAACCTAATAACCAAATGAAGGCAGACCAGAGGGTAGACTCTCAGTGCAACTCGCTGCTGTGAGACCCACCAGCAGCCAGCACAAGGGTAGGACAACCTGAATGCCATTGACAATGTGCCATGGGCCTAGTGTGAACAGGTCTGAGGGAAGGCTCCAGAGGACAGGTCTAGGAGGGGCACACCCACGCTTCTGTGAGTTCACCTCCAAGGCTACCACGTTCTCACAGGAATAACTGAAGGAAAGTGTTCTTGTGCCTGTGCATGGGTGGGGGTGTAGGATGGGAAGCTTGGTCACTTTGAAATACACCAGAGCATTCTGTCCTTTTGAATCAAGTCCGCCTCCCAGAGAAACTATTTTACCACAGCCTAATCTACTGAAGTCCAATCAGAACCCAGGTTGAACTGACCCAGGGAAAGGAAAAGAGCCCAACCCCAGCCTCCTGCAGACATTCTGTACCACTAAATTAGAGGAGAAAGCTGAAGCTCGCTTGTGAATTCACAGCTTGGGGCACAGGCTTACTAAGGGACAGAGACCAATCATGGGAATTCAGAACGCCACCCCCATCCCAACCCCAAACACTTAAGCACTGTGCTATTCGAGGCCTTCTGCCACAGTTCCTTTTAGCTGGTACACCATGCCCAGCTTCCAAAAGACCCTACAAGGCTGAAAGGTGAAGAGTTTGAAGAGACGAGAGCAAGCATTCATCAGAATCCGATACGGCAGGAATGTTGCAATGACCAGACCAGGGCTTAAAAAACAAATCGTGAAGCTGGGTGTGGTGGTGCACAGCTGTGATCTCAGTGCTCAGGAAGCTGAGGGAATAGAGAATTAGAGACCAAGCTAGGCCACACTGAGAGACCCTGTCTCAAACACACACACACACACACACACACACACACACACAGGCCCAGGCGTGACTTATATATTCACATATATGATTAATGTGATAAGGACTTTAGTGGAAAAGGTAGACAGACGTGAGATGCTCTAAGCAAACATGGATATTAAGAAAGATAATAAACCAGGTATGCTGGACACTGCATCAGAGGCTGGGCAACAGCTTAGTGGTTTAAGGGCACATATGGCTCTTACAGAAGTCCCAGGTTCAGTTCCCAGCACCCATATCAGACAGCTTGAAACTGCTGATAACTCTAGCTGCAGGGGGACCTGAAGCCTCTGACTTGCACTGGCACCTGTACTCACATGCCCGTAGCACGCACATATGCATGCACTTACACACACACACACAATTAAAAATAATAAAAATAGAGGGGCTGGAGAGATGGCTCAGCGGCTAAGAGCAGACTGCTCTTCCTGAGGACCTGGGTTCAATTCCCAGCACCCACATGGCAGCTCACAACTGTCTATAGCTCCAAGATCTGACACTCTCACATAGACATATCTGGAGGCAAAACACCAATGCAAATAAAATAAAAATAAATAAATTATTAAAATAATAATAATAATAATAAAATCTTTAATAGAATGAAACACAAATAACAAAACTGTAACAGAAATGAAGAATGATGGTTTTGATGTCACATTAGTAGACTGGACATGGCTGAGAAAAGAACCTCTGAGGCAGCCAGGTGTGGTGGTGCACACCTGCAATCCAGAGGAGGAGATTGGAGGACCATGAGTTCAAAGTCATCTTCAGCTACACACTGAGTTCAAGACCAGCCTGAGCTACAAGAGACAGTAGAAACCTCCAAAACTTGAAAGAGAAAGAGGGGAATAAGACTGGGGGTGACAAGGGCGCAAACAGAACCAAGAAGAGAACTTTGGGGCTATCAGAAGGAAAAGAAAGAACAAACTACCTTAAATGGCATCAAGTAAGAATTTCTCCACTGAAAAACACAGATCCAGGAAGCTCCGAGAAGGCTGAGTAGGAAAAAAAAAAGTCTTAAAAAAAGAAAAACCCACAGGAATATTATATCCCAACTGCAGGGAAACAATCTTGAAAGAAACCAGAAGAAAACGCTTGGAAACCACGCAAACAAGAGTGGATGAAATGGGGCCGGAGAGATGGCTGGAGAGAGCTTCCTCCACATGGCAGCTCCCAACTGTCTGAAAGCCCAGCTCAGGAGATCCAATGCCCTCTTCTGACCTCCATAGGTGCCAGGCAGGCATGTGGTGCACAGACACAAACCCAGGCAAAACATCCGTATACATAAAGTGAAAATAATTTAAATCTGCCCAGAAGGAGTGGCGCACACCTTTAATCCCAGCACTCAGGAGGCAAAGGCAAGCAGATCTCTGTGAGTTCGAGGCCAGCCTGGTCTACAGAGCAAGTTCCAGACAGGCTCCAAAGCTACACAGAGAAACCCTGTCTCAAAACAACAACAACAACAACAACAACAACAACAACAACAATAATAATAATTTATTTTTAAAAGAATGAGTGAAATGGTCAAAGGAAATAAAACTAACCTAGAATCCTTTATCTTATAAAGCTATGCTTCAAAAGAGGAGTGAGTGCCCTGGTTGGCTTCTCTGTTGCGGATCTAAAAAAACTGACTAAAAACAACTTGGGAAGGACAGCGCTTCTCCATCATGGAATAAAGCCCAGGCAGGAGCTCCAGGAGGCTCGAAGGAGGTTCCCTCTTCCCAGATGACATCAGTGTGTGTGTGTGTGTGTGTGTGTGTGTGTGTGTGTGTGTGTTTGTTTTTTCTCTCTCTTTTTTTTTGGAGGGGGGGGTTGAGACAGGGTTTTTCTGTGTAGCTTTGTGCCTTTCCTGGAACTCACTTGGTAGCCCAGGCTGGCCTCGAACTCACAGAGATCCACCTGTCTCTACCTCCCAAGTGCTGGGATTAAAGGCATGCACCACCACGGCCCGGCAATTTTTTTCCTCATTTTTATTTTCATTTTTTCTATTATCAGCTTGATACAGTACAAATTCTCATCCTAAGGGTGAAATGTTTCATTGAGGCTTGCCCAGTGACTGAGCAAAACTAAAACTTATTATAAGCCACAGACAAAGAAGAAGTTCCTCTTCTTCCTCCCAGGGCAGCTCAAAACCCTGAACAAAGCACATAAGATAAATGTAAGGAGACCGGAAGGAAGAGACAGAAAAGAGGCCACGATGAGGGCCCTGGGAATCTGGGTTTTTGTTTTCTAAGTTTTTTTGAAAAAGGGTCTCAGTACATAGCCCTGACTGGCCAGAACTCGCTATGTAGACCAGGCTGGCCCCAGACTCAGAGATCCACCTGCCTCTGCCTCTGCCTCACAGATGCTGGGATTAAAGGCGTGTGTTATCATGCCCAGCTCTCTGGGCTTTTCTTTTTGCCGCATGTATTCCAGAACAGGTGTCTGAGGAGGCTACAGTCAGCAAACGCAAACAAACAGGTGCACTAAGAAGGGAGGGAGAAGGGAAGAAGAAGAGGAAGGGGAAGAAAGAAGACAGGGGAGAAGGGGAAGAAGGGGATGGGGACACGGTCCCTCTAGCCAAACGACTAGAGGAAAAGTCTCACAAGAACATTTGGGGAATAAAGTATACAAATCACCCAATCTGAAAAAGAAAGAAAATAGACCTTTAAAAAAAAAAAAAGGGAAAAAGACCAAGCTAAAAGTCTCAGGGACCCATGGGACTGTGATCAAAGAGCTGGCATCCACCCCACTGGAGTCCCAGGAAAGTATGAGAGGTTGAAACTGAAAAGCAGCTGAAAAAATATGGCTACATTTTTTTTCTCAGTATGGTTGAAAAAAAAAAAAGCTGAAAGCATACAGCTTACAGCTCTGTGTGCTGCAGTTAAGAGCATATAACTAACTGCTCTATCGGAAGACAAGAGTTCACCTCCTAGCATCCACACCCAGCTACACCAACTGCCTGTGACTCCGGCTCCGGGGGAATCCAACACCTCTAGCCTCAGATGGCACCAGAACTCGCAAGCAACACACACACACACACACACACACACACACACACACACACACACACACACACATGCGCTTAAAAATAAAATCTTTTTAAAAAAGAAACTCTGTGAACTGGATAAACCCAACGAAATCCATGAGACACAAGATAGTAAAACTTCTAAAAAACTAAGGATCAAAATACTAATAATAGTGACAATAGTAAGGTTGAAAGACAATCTGGAAGAGGGCACATTTCTTACCAGGAACTCAGGATGCCAAAAGGAAGTAGTCTTTGTCAAGCATTTAAAAGAACTATCAACCTAGAGTCCCGTGAGCATGAAACTTTCCTACAGAACTGAAGTCAGGGCGCTCACAGATGCAGGAAACAGCAATTTGTTACCAGCAGACCTGGACTGGAAGAGCGGTTAAAGGAAAAATTCTAAAGGAAAGAAATCGATCAAAGAAGGCGCCTTGGAGCGTCAGGAAGAGGTAAAAACACCTCAAGCAGAACGCATTTGAAGAAACACAATGGACCCTATTTCCTCTCCTAAATTATGTCTGACACTTGAGGACGTTTCCTGCTTAAAGACTACACTTGCCACGAAGACGCCAGAAGCCATTTCCGCCCCTGTAAGCTGTTGCATCCCATCTTCTTCTGTAGACATTTTGGGCATCCGTACACGTGGGTGACAAAAGTGCCCTCTTGCAATGAATAAACGTGGTCCAGCCTAAGGTCAGCCTGAGCCTCTGACCTTCCTTCTCTCTACAGCTGCTTGCAAATCATCTAACCGACAAACCCTGGCTCCTGTGTGTGGAGTAAGGTGTGCGAAGTACAGAAACTGCTGGAATGGCCGCTCTGTGGGTGGAAGAAAAAAGTTTATTTCAAATTGCCAAGGCTATCTCTCAAGGGAAAAGCCGAGAGAAGCGGGATAGGGAAACATCTTGAGGGCTGTAAAGAGAAGGGTATCCGGGAGGGGAGACGGTCAACGAGAAGAGCCTGGGAACCAGCATGGGGCTCTGATCTGTTGGAGACTTGTTGACAGGCAACTAGATGCCCTCTCCGGAGGTTGGGGGCTGTCGGAACAGATAAGAAAGTAATGGCTTTTCCTGACAAACAGAAACCCATTTTACAAGGTTTCTGACGAATGCTGAGTGTTTACTGGGTCAGAGTCTAGCCTGAGCCTTGTCATTTGGGGGTGGAGGACCTGACGGTAACTATTTAATACAACCATGGTACAGAGAAGGGGTAAGGGAACTAATTAGCCTTTAGTAACTTACATATCCACTGCAACTAGAGCAACATGGGAAAAGGCTTGCAAAGAGGTACATTCAAAACCAGAAACAGATCTCTTTAAATAAACAAATAATACCAAGGAAATATTATGTATCACTGGACATGTATGAATCTGATAACTTCGATGAGATGTGTGGCGTGTAATTCAGCCTTTCATCCCTGTAACGATTTCTCAGGCATTTTCTTTCCCCAGAATTTCAGAGGTTCCAGTCATGGTCAGCTGGACTGATGCTTTGAGCCTGAGGCTAAGCTAAAGATCGCAGCAACAGGATAGTATGACAGAAAACGCTCAGTCCATGGCAGCCAGGAAACACAATGCACCTGTGCTCCATGGCTTCTTCCAGCCTTTATTCCACATACTGCCTACCTTCAGGGTGATTGACTCGGGAAGTGACCTCACAGATACTCCCAAGGGTGTGATTTATTCATCTCCTAGGTTTCTCTCCATCCAGTCAAGAGACTACCAAGATCAGCTATCACAGAGTGGGGCACAGTGGTACACACCCACAGAGCCCACATTTGGGAGATGGAGGCAAGAGAATTGGGAGTTCAAGGCTAGTCTGACCTACATAGTGAAATCAGGTCTCAAAATAAAACGTTGGTACACATCTTTCATCCTGGCATTCTTCAGGCAGAGGCAGGTGGATCTCTGTGCACTGAGGCCAGCATGATCTACATACCCAGCCAGGGCTATACAATGAGAGCCTGTTAAAAGTGTTTTTCTTTTGATACAGAGTCTCATGAGTAGCTCAGATTAGCCTCAAACTCGTTAACTTCTTGCCTCAGCCTTTGGAGTGCTGGTTTTATAGTTGCTAACCAACAAACCTGGCTTTTAAATTTAAATTAAAAAGAACACCCATCATAGATGGAGTCCTCAAAAAACACAAAATATCATGTTCTATTTGTGATGATTAATCTTCAAAGTCAAAATTAAATGGACTTAGAATTATCACAGAGGGCTGGAGCGCTTGCTGTGAAATCATAAGGACCAGTTTGGATCTCAGCACCCACATATCAAGCTGAATGCCCTGCTCACACTTGTAACCCCAGCTCTAAGAGGTTTAGAGACAGGAGAATTGCTGTACTTGCAGGTTACAGCCCGAGAAAATTCAAGCCCTAGTTTCATGGAGAGACCCTACCTCACAGGAAAAGGTGGAAAGCATTTGAGGCAGACACCTAACATCCTCTCTGGTTTCAGCACATGCATAGGCATGCATATTCCCACACACAAATAAGTCTTGTTTAAACATTATGTTAATATACTCTGGTTTCTCTTCAGATCGTATAAATCTTTCGCCTTTTACAAAATGGATACTATAACTAGTAAGTAAAGACCCGAGCTTGACATCTGGGACCCACATGATACAAAAAGAACCAGCTCTATAGATTGTCCTCTGGCCTCCACATGTGTGCTGTAGTACATATGTGTGTACACACATAAATAATGCAACAAAAATTTTTTTCAAAGAAAGTTTCTAAAGAAATGGAGAGGCAGAATATGTTCACGGATCAGATAATCCCACACATGGTCAGTTCTCCACAAACTGACTGAGAGGTTAAAGCCATTGCTATCAGAATTCCAGCCAGGATTTTATTGATGTGAACAAGATTATTTTAAATTGTATATGCAATGAGAAAAGAAGAAGAGTAAATAATTCCAAGAAAGACAAAGTTGGAGACACTGACACAATGGACTGGTTTGAGGATCTACACCAGTGTTGGAGAGGGGACAGACAGACAGATCAGTGGACAGACAGATCAGCAGAGCACAGTAGAGAACCAGATGCTCATGATTCAGCCAGCTGCCTGTTCAGAGTGGCCCAGAAGTCACAGTGAGAAGACACTGGAGAAAAACGGGCACTCACAAGTCAAACCTGACACAAGACTCACCGTGGACTACTGCAGAGCCAGAGTGGCAGAACACAACAGTAATCACACTTG
Source organism: Peromyscus californicus insignis (assembly GCF_007827085.1). Classification (NCBI taxonomy): domain Eukaryota; kingdom Metazoa; phylum Chordata; class Mammalia; order Rodentia; family Cricetidae; genus Peromyscus; species Peromyscus californicus. The sequence continues at coordinate 118,897,205 of NW_026294595.1, forward strand.
GGAGGATTTGGAGGAGGATCCTGACGTTCAGGGCTAGCCTGGCCTGCATAGTGAGACCCGTGTAAGAAATGAATTAAAAAATGGGTTACCAACTTACATGCAAAATGTAAAGCATAATCCTTCAGAGATGTTGCAGAACGGCTCTGGAGCTCCACACTTGAGCTTTATATGAAAGTTACAATCCACAGCGGCCAAACTGGACCTCATTGAAATTAACAGGGTTATCTCTGTGAAAGACCTTGTTAAAGGGATGGGACGACAAGCCACAGGGTGTGAGATAATGTTTCAAACCGCTTAGCCGTCAAAGAACAGAATTCACAAAGCTCTGTAGTATGACAACAAGTAATTCAATTAGAAAAATAGATTTAAAAAAAACAATAGACATTTCTCTGAAGAGGATATCCAGACAGAAAACAGGTACATCAAAACATGTTCTGCACTATCAGCCACCAGGGAAATGCAAATTGAAACCACTGAGACACCAGTGAATGCTGCTCCTCTGTATGACTGTAAAATGAACAGCCACCCTGGAGAACAGGTAGCAATCTCTAAAGAATTCGAGTGTCCCCACTCAACAAGAGGAAAATCGTGCCTAGTACTGGAAACCTAGTCAGCCACCCAGGGCTAGTGAAGTCATGAATTTGGAGGAGAGTCTACAGTTGACGCTTTGCTAAACCAGCATCACCCCTGACTAACGACATTCTAAACATGTGTCCTTAGACCCACAGATAACATAGTCCTCACCCCTCATCAAGGAAACCTCTCTTTGCAACAGACAGAGACCATTACAGAAAACCACAACCAATCAAAATGCAGAGTTATGGAGCTCAGTCCCAACGGATACATCTACAAAACACTCCCACTCCTAAGGCTCAGAGCACATTGCAGAAGTGGGGGGAGGAGGGGGGGGGCGGCGGCACAGAAAGATTGTAAGAGCCAGAGGAGCAGGGAGTTTGCTGTGAGACTGAGCTTCCTAGAAATGTCAGAAGCTCCACACATGAAGTCTCACCAACATGGCTGCCTACGCATGACCTGAACAAGGAAGACAGCAACAGACATGCCATGTGGATGGTGGAAAGCCCATGAGACCTCAGGCTTACACAAAGAACTGCTGGCAACTAAGGAATGCTGAGAGCAGAAGTCTTCTCCAGGCCAGAGCACACAATTAGTTATCCAGCACCAAGTGGTCAGACCTGAATATACGCTTAGAAGTAACATTATACAGACTGAGCAGGCTGTATTCATGTATTTAAGAATTTATATGTGCCGGGTGGTGGTGGCGCACGCCTTTAATCCCAGCACTCGGGAGGCAGAGGCAGGCGGATCTTTGTGAGTTCAAGGCCAGCCTGGTCTCCAAAGCGAGTTCCAGGAAAGGCGCAAAGCTACACAGAGAAACCCTGTCTCGAAAAACCAAAAAAAAACAACAAAAGAAAAGAATTTATATGTATATACACCTTTAATCTCAGCACTTGGGAGGAAGAGGCAGGTGGATCTTTGTGAGTTCAAGGCCAGCCTGGTTTACATAGTAAGTTTCAGGACAGCAAGAGCTACATAGAGATCCTGACTCAATAAATAAATAAATATTTTAAAAAATTTAAAAATTAGGCCGGGCGGTGGTGGCGCACGCCTTTAATCCCAGCACTCGGGAGGCAGAGCCAGGCGGATCTCTGTGAGTTTGAGGCCAGCCTGGGCTACCAAGTGAGTTCCAGGAAAGGCACAAAGCTACACAGAGAAACCCTGTCTCGAAAAACCAAAAAAAAAATTTTTACAGGAGTCCACAGTTGAGAGACTTTGAACTTTTTTTTTTTTTTCTTTTCGAGACAGGGTTTCTCTATCTGGGCCCTGGCTGTCCTGGAACTCGCTCTGTAGACCAGGCTAGTCTCGATCTGCCTGCCTCTGCCTCCTGAGTGCTGGAATTAAAGGCGTGTGCCACCACTGCCTGGCACCATTTCTTTAAAAAGAAAAAAGAAAATGTTACCACTTCAGGAAGGAATACATAGGTCCACTGTGTATTGTTTCTTAGAACTAAATGTAAATCAAGTTTATCTATGTCAAAATAAAAATGTCAATTGAAAAAAAATCAAATGGAAGCATTAGAAACTAAAGAATATTTTTCAAAAGTAGGTCTTCATGGAACTGGGGACCTGGCTCTAGGATTAAGCGCACATACTGCTCTTACAGAGGACCTGAGCTTGTTTCCCAGCACCCACTTGGGGCAGCTCACAGTTGTCTGTAACTCCAGCTCCAGGGAGATCTCATGTCGCTGGCCTCCATGAGCACTGCACTCATGTACACACATAATTAAAAATAAAATAAGTATTTTTCAAAAAGTTACTAATAAAATTAATTTTTTTAAGTAGAACATCAACAAAAACTATTTTTAAACAGCTCAGAAAGAAAATATAAGCAGCCACGATGTACTGGCACATGACTTTAATCCCAGCACTCAGGAGGCAGAGGCAGGTAGAGCACTGAGTTCAAGGCCAGCCTAATCTACAATTCCAGGACAGCCTGGGCTACACAGAGAGCCCCCGTCTCAAAAATAAAAATAAAAATAATTAAAAAAAAGCAAGATCCGACATTAACCTAGGTGTTCTGACCTCCTGAGAATCCTCATTACATGTCAGACTCACTGAGTGTGAACTGCCCAGACAGCTGCAGTCAGAACATAATTTCTTGGTGTTTCTGTATGTGATTAGCATTTACAAGTGGATTGGGGAAAGAGGTCACCTTCATCAATGCAGGTAGATGGACAAGGGATAAATTCACTGTCTATGTGTAAGGCAAGACATTCAGTATCTGACCTTGGACACAAGAGAGGGGCCAGGAGAAATAAAGGGTGCAAAGGAGACTATTTCAGAACTTGGCAGAGACCAAGAGTCATCTAACCCAATTTTTACCCAAATCCGTAGGTTTGAGAAAAGCTCCATCCTATTTCTAGATCGTGGGAGAAGTCTTTTAGCTTGTCAGCGCTTTACTTTCTTAGTTTGCAAAATGGGTGTGTCTGTAGTGGAACCATCAGTGCCTCCCAGCATGCTGCAGACCCTTCCCAGCCTGTGCACAACTTTGCCTTCATGCTCACAGGAAGGAAAGATTCAGCATGCTCCAGAGCAGCACCCACCAGGGACCAAGAGGAACTATGAAATAGACTCCTGGGGCTGGAGAGATGGCTCAATGGTTAAGAACAGTGGCTGCTCTTCTAGAGGACCCAGGTTCAATTCCCAGCACCCACATGGCAGCTCACAACTGTCTGTAACTCCAGTTCCAGGGGATCCAACACCCTTATACTGATACACATGCAGGCAAAACATCAATGCACATAAAATTTAAAAAATAAAAAAGAAATAAACTCCTGGACTCCCAAGGTCAGGCAGGTCAGAAGCGCTGTCCACATGTCTCCCAGAGTTGGACAGTGAGCTTTAACTCCCATTGCCCATAGTGATAATGCATTTGATCACACATTCTCATCAGCTGCCCTCTGTCATGTTTCAATTCCCCATGAACCCCTTCCCCTTCCATATTAAGTACTTGTGCATGTATTCTTGTCACAGGGTCAACTTCTGGGATATCCCAAACCAAGAGACTTCCCTATGTTCTCAGAGTTTGGTTGAAATCTTGGCACTGTTCTGTATGCAGGCAGAAGGAGCCACTGTTCTATTTGAGTGGGTATTCGGGAGCTTTTCCATCTATGATGCTTATGTAGAGACTTAGTAAGAGGGACATACGCAATAAAACATGGAGACTGGGCACGTAACTCAGAGGTGGAGCCCTGGCTCCTGACTAGTTTAATGGCTCCCAACAGATCCATAAATTCAGCCTCTGACTTTCAAAGGCCCAGCCCAGTATACCAAAGCAGCAAACGGATGTGCTGAGCAGCACTGAGGCAGAGCACCACATTCCCTGTCAAGTGAGTGATATGATCTGTAGCCTGGAGAGAATTATCTAAAAATGAACTAAGCAACATTGTAGCAAATCCTGGGGCATTGCGTGGAATCAGGAAAAGATGGAGTTTCTTGAAAGGATGCAGAAGCTCCAGGAGAAGGTTCCCCATGGCTGGGGCTGAAGGAATATGAACAAGAAGATAAATGACAGCATCACACTGTGACCCATAGGATAAAATACATATCCATGAGTTCACACTGAGATACATTAATATTTGGTTAAATAAATTGCTGGTGAAGTGACAGCTCTTCTTTGGGACGGAAATTCAATCAGTCAATATGGAAGGATGGAGGGGAAGGGAAAATCGACATTAGGCAAATCACAGTGACTGGAAACAGGAAGGCTCGAGAAGAAAAGTGATTTGCAAAGCCTCAGGTTACCTCTTCTAGGAGATTGCTGACAACAGCGGCCAGGGCAAAGGGGAAGTAGAAACCCCAGCACAGAAGAAGCCCCTAAGAGACTCCCTTGGCCAGGAAACAAGGCTGTCCTTACAGAAGTGTGACCCCAATGCCTTGTGGCACAGCGCACATCTGCAGTGCATGACCAGGATGCACGACCTAATGAGAGACCCCAGCAGAGGGTATTTAGCAAAGCAGCCTGTCACTTCTCTCCAGGGTCAGGTCCTAAAGGTACCAAACGACAAAGGAAAGGCTGCAGGTGTTGGACACTAAAGACAAAAAAAGTAACTGTATTGCAAAGGTCGACTCTTGCATGGACTCTGGCGAAGGAAAAGGACAGTAGCGAGGAAACTGGTCCAAGCTTGACTAAGGGTGCTGTGCCACGCGTCATTTCCCGGATCTGACCATATTCCTGTGGTTTTGTGAGGTTAGGGGCAAAAGAAGGAATGTGGTGAAACATTGTACTGTTCTTGTAACTTTTATTTTCTTTTGGTTTTTCAAGACAGGTTTTCTCTATGTTAACAGCCCTGGATGTCTCGATTTGTAGACTAGGCTAGTCTTGAATTCCACCTGCCTCTGCCTCCCGAGTGCTGGGACTAAAGGTGTGCACCGCCACACCTGGTTATTTTCTTTCTTTAAAAAAAAAAGATTTGGGGTTGGGGATTTAGCTCAGTGGTAGAGTGCTTGCCTAGCAAGCACAAGGCCCTGGGTTCGGTCCTCAGCTCCGGGAAAAAAAAAAAAAAAAAAAAAGATTTGTGTGTGTGTGTGTGTGTGTGTGTGTGTGTGTGTGTGTGTGTGTGTGTACAATTTATGTTCCAGTGCCTCGGAGGCCAGAAGAAGGCATCTGATCCCTGAGCTAGAGTTACAGGCAGTTGTGAACCACCATGTAGGTGCTGGAAATAGACCCCAGGTTCCTGCAAGGACGGTAAGCACTCCCAACCTCAGAACCATCCTCTAGCACCAAATTCTTGCAACTTTTCATTTCTTGTTTTGTTTTCTGTGTACCAGGGTTAGACCCTAGGGTATTGTGCATGTCAGGCCAGGGTTCTACAACTGAGCTCATTCTCCAGCCTTCCTGTTACTTCTTCTACTACTATTTTTTTTTTACCCCGAAGTACAAATTTAATAGAATGAAAAGGGAGAACAACCCAGCATCAGTGGCCCAGCTTTCCAGCAGCGTCCCACTGTTTGTGTTGAACAGCGCTTGACACCAGGGCAACAGAGCTCAAAATATTTTGATGTGGGAGAGACGAGGTCGGCTCAAGCATTTTCTCTTTAAACTCACTCCCTGAGCTTTGGAAGAGACAAACTCACAAAATCCCCACTGACTAGCTGGGGCAGGAAAGACGCTGGGGTTTAGTCTGGGACCTGTCACTCACTCCTCAACAGCATCCAGTGATGCCACATTCCGGGGTCAGGCTGTGACTCCCCGGAAGGTGATGTGCCCATCTGCTGTAAAGTGCAGGTCCCTCCCTGGCCGCAGCCTCTTTGCAGCTTGTTCAAATTTGGATCCAGATCTTGTGCCGAAGCCAGCGGCGTCTCTGGGGCTGTGAGGCATATTCTGAGAACCTCTATTCTAGACCGTATGACTGGAGCTGAGCTTCTCAAGCTTTTTCCACTCACAACCCCTTTGGCTTGGGAAAAAAAAAATTTATATGACCCTGGGTATATAAATATATATATTTTATATGTGTTTATAAAATAGGTATAAGTGGGGGTAGAGAGATGGCTCAGAGGTTAAGAGGGAGTACTGCTTTTTTAGAGGACCCGAGTTTAGTTCCCAGCACCCACATCAGGTAGCTCACAACCACTTGTAACTCCAGCTCCAGGGGAATCTGACGCCCTCTTTTGGCCTCCACGGACACTGCACTCATGTACATAAATCATGTACCAACACACACATACATATAAAATTAAAAAAAATAAAATCTTTAAAATAGGTTTGCAAATCAAACATTTGCCGATAGGCATGGTGGTACACACCTTTAATCTTGGCTCTGAGGAGACACACACAAGTGGATCTGGGAGTTCAAGGCCAGCATAGCTTATATAATAAGACCCTGTCTCAAAATAAAAAGGCAGGGGTTGGGGTGGGGCTGGAGAGCTGGCTCAGCAGTTAAGATGCTTTCTGTGACCTCCAGAATTCTCGAATGCCTATGGTACACAGACACACACACACTCGGGCACCCACATAAAATTAATAAATATTTTAAAAACAATTTTATTTAAGAATTTTATTTTATTTTTTTTTTAAATCCAGTAGCAGGTAAGCTCTATGAGTTTGACGCTAACCTGGTGCCAGTCAAGACTACATGGTGAGACCCTGCACAAAAAAATAAAATAAAATAAGCTCTCCCAAGGCATCCAGTCCTAGTGGAAAGACAGGCTTGTTTGAAGCCTCCCTGCAGAGGATAGATAGCTCCTGCCCCACCCTAAAATGCCCAGCAGAAAGGAGTTGCAAGATAAGAAGGAAGGGCAGCCATGTCTGCCCCTGCCCTTTACACAAATATCATGCTGTTTGAGGCCAGAAGAGAAATAAATATTGACAAAAGGAGAAATAGCCTGCCGGGAGGGACTGGATCCTGTAAAGGACATCCCAGGAGAGCCCAGGAGAAACTGGAGGCCCGAGCTGTCTTCCCCAGGGACCTCTCTCTTAACTGAGGCCTTCAGTGCCTTTGGATGAGTCTATAGTCCCTGAGGATTTTGAGTCAGGCCTCCAGGTGCTTGGCTGCTACTGCTGGGCAAGGCTGTGGGCTCCAGAATCTCTGGGGAGTGCCGTGGTGAGAAGGCCCTGGACTAAACGTGTCCTGCAACACAGCAGCGAGTGTGCCCCTCTATCCACAGACCCTGGCTCTCGAGGATGCCTGGGCTCAGTGCTCTCATCAGAGGCTCTGAGTTGCTGGGTTAGAAGGTCCCCACCCAATCCCTATGCTCAACCTTGGGATGCACTCCAGAAGCAGTTTTTCAAACACCTTCTTAAATTGGAAGCTTCGAGGCCTAGAAAAGGAAGCCAGGGTACAGAGAGAGGACAGAACTTTCTATAGTTCCCCAAGCTCTGGGAGGCTCAGGTCTAATGTCCCAACTTCCATGTGGCCTCACACAACCAGGACTACGGGAAGCAGGCAGGGCTGGGGAGCAAGCATGGGTACCCCAATCACGTGGGAGAAGTCTCCTTCCAGAGCAGGGAATGTGTCTTATCCATCCACAGGGTCTGAAGCCCCAGCTTCCTGCTCACCTAAGTGTGACTATCCACCAAGTCTGTCCCACCCTAGCACAGTGGCCAGCACACAGTGGCCACCACATGACACAGAAGATTGAGGCAGGCCTACAGGTTCTCTCTGGGATGTCAGGCCTGCCTTCCCCACTCTGGCCCACCCTGCTCTGCAGCCCTGACAGCAGGAACACATGCCCACAGTCCCAGCACAGGCTGCCTCTTCACCGCCTGACGGGTGACATACCTTTCCAAGGAAAAATGCTTTGGGTCAGGCCAAGTGCTCTGACCACAGCTGTGTGCAGAGGATGAAATCAGAACCAGAAAGACAGGGACTGGGAATAGAGGAGAGATAGCCTGTGGGAGAATCGGGGCGGGGGGGGGGGGGTTATCCCCTCATACAGGACCACGCCTGAGTCAGCTAACCCAGCCTTCAGGCCTCACACCTCTGCCCACCTCATAAGCCGGCCACTCTCATAACCAGAAAACTCTCTGGAACCCATTCAAAGCTCGCCCTCTGCCCCATCTGCTGGGTTGTTGTAACTCTGCCTCATTGCTCACCAGCTAACACTGAAGGTTTGCTGGCTGGTCTCACGCCCCCCATCCTGTTGGTGTGTAACTGGTCCTGCACTCTCCTTTCTTCATAGATAACGTATTTACACCATAGGTTCCACAGAAACTCGTACCCCACGCCAGCTGCCTACCCAGCTGCAGGCACCTGGCCTTCCCCACATATGGAACATTCTCTACTTGATTCCCCAATACATCACCATTACCTATCATTCAAAACAATAGGCTGGGCTTGGTGGTGCCCGCCTTTAATCCCAGCACTCAGGAGGTACAGGCAAGTGGATCTTTGTGAGTTTGAAGCCAGCCTGGTCTATATCGCAAGATCCAGGACACCCAGGGAGGGCTACACAGAGAACAAGACAGCAAATGAAAGAAACTGTGATACACCTCCCCAAGCACTGATTCACAGAAGGCAAGCTGCAGGTCAGGTCTCTGTCTTCCTCCGTGACCTTCAAGGGAGGAGAGGTTTATTTTGGCTCTCGCTTTTGGAGGGCTCAGTCCCACCTCCTAGTCCCTCCCCTTCCCCATCTACAGACAGGGATTTTACAGTGTATCTTACAGTACCTTTCCAACTCCCCAGGAGGGTCCACTCTGAGGTTTTTCTTCTGAAACTTTGCAATGAGGCCTGACATGTCCCTAAGGTGAGGAGACACAAAGCCCTCCCCAGAATCAGAAGCCTCCGATGATCCTAGCTCCTGAGCACACTGACTTTTATGTTGTTTTATGTACAGCAGCCACAAGGAAAGAAAAGAAAGGACGAGGCCTTGGGCCTTAGCCTCAGGCTGCCTCCACTCAGACACGTGAGACCAAGGATGAGGCACAAGGAAGAGGATCTGGCCGGGCGGTGGTGGTGCACGCCTTTAATCCCAGCACTTGGGAGGCAGAGCCAGGCAGATCTCTGTGAGTTCGAGGCCAGCCTGGGCTACCAAGTGAGTTCCAGGAAAGGCGCAAAACTACACAGAGAAACCCTGTCTCAAACGCCCCCCCCCAAAAAAAAAAGAGGCTCTGGATGTGAGGAAGACCGGAGTTAAGCTAATCTCACTCCCTTCCAGTGACCTCTCATCACAGCGTCAGTGGTTGCCTGGTTGGCAGTATACGCCGTCAGCCATCACTCTTGCTAACACCTCAGCTGTATGGCCGCCCTGGAAACCACCGCTGACACTGTCATCTGGAATTGGGAGGTAGCCTTGTACAGCCAACACAGTTGGAACCACCTACCTTTAGGGGTGTGCACAAGTCTAGCAAGTGAGATTTTGACCTCAGAGGCCCCAAACTCCACCCCAAAAGACTTCTCCAGCCTCTTATTTTCTGAACACACTCGCTATGAAGAGTCGTGACGTCTGCCTTTACACACACACACACACACACACACACACACAAGCACAGCCACTTTGCTTCCGCCTTCCTTGCCTTCAGGCACTTTCGCCGGCCTCAGACCACCCTACTTTGTGTGTCACCAGAGGCTGAGCCTAGGCCTCTGCAAGCTAAGCAAGCGCTCTACCACCACTTTATCCTCCACCCTCAGATCCACATCATCAGATATTAATTATACAAGATACTGCATTTTAATGCATTATGGGGTTTTCATACATACATTTAAAAAACAAAAAAAAACATACTTTGACCAGATTCTCCCTCCATTACCGTTTCTTGAGAGAAAACATGTAGTATTTGTCTTTCTGAGTCTGGTTTATTTTGCTTAATGCAATGATCTCCAGTTCTTAGCTTATTTATTTGGGTTCTGGGGACCGAACTCGGGTCCTCTTGTTACAAGGCACTTTACAAACTAAAGTATCTTCCTAGTCCCCCATCTTAACCTTTTAAAATTATGCTCCATAACCCTGAGTCACACACATTTTCTCTCTCTCACACATACACACAAAGGTTAAGATGGTCAGCTTGTCTAAAAATGTTTTATTATCCATCCTTCTGAAATTATGTCCTTAAATGGAGCATGTTCATAAATGGGCCCAACGTCACATGACTATATAGAGGCTCCCTGAAGAAAACCTCCACTTCCTCTATTGGAGGGCACTACATTGAACTAACTCCTCCACTTTCACATCTTGGCTGTACATGTTCTGGCTTTGTACTCACCAAGATGCAGTCCAGCGCATTCAATAATGACCTAATACTAAAATCTCCATCACTAAGCGTTGCTGGGGTGGCAGCCACAGCTGCTGCTTGTGCACTAGTGTTCTGCCTGCGTGTGTGTCTGTGCTCCATGTGTGCTTGGTGCCTGGTGTCCACAGGGGCCAGAAAAGGGTGTTGGGTCCCCTGGATCTGTAGGTGCTGGGACTCCAAACCCAAGTCCTCTGGAAGAATAGACAGTGCTCTTAACGACTGAGCCATCTCTCCAGCCCCTGCTGGGGCTTCTTATGGATTACTCTCCTTTGAAGTTCACAGCTCCTTCAGTGAGACAGAGATACCTATCCTCTCACCTGAGACAGGACCAATGGCCCAAGTGCCTCTCAGCAAGTAGAGACCAGACCCTTCACATCCTGACACTCTTTATACTTAGAACATGGAAAGGGACAAATTCCACATGGCTCACTGGTGTCAGAGAGAGAGGCAGTGAGTGACAGGACCATAGGAAGTCTGGATGGTATGAACACTGAGTACTTCCTGGAACCCTATTCTGCAGGAGCTACCACACAGGCACAGGGAACACCTTGAGGAAAAGAAGTTAGTGTTAAACCCCAATGTGAAGGCAGCAAGACAAGAAAGGGCAAAACCTAGGGCCAGCAATTCCACACACAACTGGGGAGGCCATTTCCTTCTGCTCCCTTCTAGAAAGACCCTGCTGTCCATTCCTTTTATGTCTCTGTAGTTCAAGGAGTAACTAAAAAAATGTACTTAAAGGGGCTGGGGATATGGCTTGGTGGCAGAGTACTTGCCAAGCGTTGTGTGAGGGCTTGGGTTTCATGTCCAACATGGGGTGGAGGTACTTAAAACAGCATTTCGTGGGAACAGACAGTTGTCTCCTGCTCTTACCAATCTTACTTACTTTTTTGGGCAGCCAGCAGCAGGAAAGCTGGCCCTTCCTCGAGCCAGAGAGCAGCTTCCCAGGGATAAGAGACAGCCGAGGAGGCAATGAAATTAGAGACTAGCACTGAGTAGATTACAGAAATGAAGCTGCAGGCCAGAGAGCCTGTCATTACCTCAACGTGCTGGAAAGAGGCCTGGCTGGGGAAGAAAACCAAGGAAAAGGTTGTTATATACATGGGATAGAGCGGAGGTTACTGGGAGTCCCTCCAAAGCCTAGGGGGTCCATAACCTTCAGGTCAGCTCCTGTCCCTTCACTGTTGGAACTGGAGTCCCAGATACATCTGGGGTCTTGGGTACCTGGCCTAGTCCCCACACCTCATCTTCCTCAGCTGTAAAATGGAGCTGACAAATCCCAACGCACAGCAGATGATGACATCGAACGTGCCAAGTGGTCCCAGCCCTGGCCTTGGCTCACAAGAGCATGCATACCAATCCATTAGCCATACTGGTGTCTATCTGTAATCCCAGCACTCAGACGAGGAGGTGAAAGCCTGCGTGGGCTGCAAAGTGAAACTGTCTCAAAAACACCAAATTAAACAACAAACTACAGTCGGGCGGTGGTGGTGCACGCCTTTAATCCCAGCACTCGGGAGGCAGAGTTAGGCGGATCTCTGTGAGTTCGAGGCCAGCCTGGGCTACCAAGTGAGTTCCAGGAAAGGCGCAAAGCTACACAGAGAAATCCTGTCTCGAAAAACCAAAAAAAAAAAACAAAACAACAACAACAACAACAACAACAACAAAACTACAGTGGTAGAGGCGGTCTCCTCTACCACTGAAATCTAGATCTTTAAGGGTCGGAAGGATTGGAGTGGGGGCTCTGATGTATGAGGGGTCTTAGGAACCTGAGACTGTGGCTAAATGGGAGTGTGGGTGGAGCAAACAGAGTGTTGAGCACTTCCAATTATACTTGCTAAGAAGCCCTGAGCACCAGGTGCATGAAACCAGCACCGTTTCATTATGACAAGACCTTCTGGATGGAGGCCAGACAGGGCTGAGCAGAATGGTTTGTCCATGTTACTCAATGTTGGGGGCTTCAGTTAGGAAAATATGAGCATCACAGGATTTAAGTGTGCCTGGATCTGGGGCTGGCAATCTATCTCAATGGTGGGGCATATGCTCCACAAGCATGAGGTCCTGGGTTTCTAATCCCTGATACACACATGTGAATATATGTGTGCATGCTCATCAATGTGCATGTGCACACAATGCTTGAGCAATGTACGTGCCCCTAAATTAAAATGCAAGTAAATTTAAAATGAAATTTAAGCTTTTGCTCATTTGCACTAGCTATAATTCCTTAGTATAGAATTGCCACTCATCAAATAAAAAAAAATACATATTTCCCAGTAAAAATTTACATCTCAGAACAAAAAATGTCAAATACTACATGCGATATATTACACTAAATACTTTGTGTATTACCTGAAATTCAAATCTGACAGGGTGTTCTGTATTTTACCTAAAGCCCAGCATTCCCTCTCACAGCAAGAGACTCTTGCTATGGAGACCTCATCACTCACTCAGGATGACCTGAAAGCCAGGACTCAGCAGGAGACAGGCCTTACCCACATGTGGTTGGCTCCTCGCTGGGTTCTAAGAGGAAATAGCCCCAAACGATTTTCTCTGCTCTGGACTTGGGAGTTGCCCCCCAGCATCCCTTCATGGCTTGCATTCATGTCCCCAGAGCAGACTCAGATTCTAGAGTAGGCAACAGTGGGGTCTGGAAGGTTACTTAGACTGAACCCAGCCCTAGGCTAGGCTGAAGTAAGACTCCAGTCAAGTTGTTGGTGATGGAGAAGTTGGTATGATCCCACTTCCCCTTGAGCTCACCCTAACAAGGACCCTTCCAAGTAGCAAAGTGTCCTCAGCCCTCACCCCTAACTCTGAGACAAGTGGCTGGCAGTTTCAATCCTCCTGCTGCCTCTGACATTTTTCAGACTATGTGCAAGGAGCCAAAGACACCACGCACTTTGGACAGATACAGAGGCCTTCTGGAATTCACTGCAAACTTGCATTCTTCTCCAGCATTCAAGGAACAGGCCAAACTCTGCTTCACCTGACCATGTGGTCTTTTCACACAGCCTGTGCACACTCTCATTGGCCTCCTCCCCATCTCTATGGGGTACTTTGCAGACACCCTTTCCATTCTCGCCAGATTTTCTGTCAGTCTCCCACTTCCCAGCCTGGTATCATCAAATCCAAGAAGCCTGGAGACCTGTGGTGGCTGTAGCTGGATCCAGCTGGACTTGCAAAAGCTGGCTCTAGCTTGGTGTCCCCACTCTCCAGTAAAGCACTAAACCACTTTGCATGACCTCCCTGAGCTAATAAGCAGGGCAAGGCAGATATGAAGTAGGTCTTATAAGAACTATGCCGGCGGCCGGGCGGTGGTGGCGCACGCCTTTAATCCCAGCACTCGGGAGGCAGAGCCAGGCGGATCTCTGTGAGTTCGAGGCCAGCCTGGTCTCCAAAGCGAGTTCCAGGAAAGGCGCAAAGCTACACAGAGAAACCCTGTCTCGAAAAACCAAAAAAAAAAAAAAAAAAAAAAAAGAACTATGCCGGCGAGAATTACCATGAGCTTTGGGCCTGGGTCACTGACACGCAACCTGACCAGGAAGCAGTTCGCATTTGCTGCTTTGGACTTTGTTTTCGGGTTATCCATTAAGAGGGCAAATTGTTTCCTCTTATGGTTTTGCCAACATGAAGGACCCAGGCCAACCAGAAAACACACAGCCCTAGGCCATTTCTAATCCCACCTAAATTATAGGAAAGACCTGAGACAAGTTGAGGTCAACAGTCCCAACAAGCAGCCATGCACTCACATTACCTTCACAGCATGTTAGGCGGAAGCCTGAACTCTCTAACCCGCCCCCCCCCACTATAAACCCCTCAAAAAGGTGCTTTGTTCTATTCACCAGATGAATTACTGCACGTGGGCAGGAACTGGAAACCCAACACCAGGACTACATAGGGACCTTTTCGCAAAAACTAAAATTATCCGATAAACTAACAAACTTTTCCTTTGTAAATCAGGCTGGTCTCAAACTTAAGAGATCCACCTGCTTCTTAAAGGTGTGTGCTACCACTGCCCAGGAAACAAACTTTAAAGGAGGGTTGAGTAAGGGGAGTAGAGGAGCTGCTAAGAGTGCTTTTGGGACAAGCCTGGCAACTTCCCTTCAGTTTCCCAGAAAGGAAGGACATCTGACATCCTAAGAGTTGTCTTTTGACTTGTGACATGTGCCCAGGTCCAAACAATAACTTTCAAATAGTTTCCTAGGCCTTTGGAGACATTCTGGGGATTACTCTAAGGCGAGAGGGGCTGGGACAGAGCTCAGTGGTAGACCTAGTTTATATAACACCCTGGGTTTGATCCCCACCCTTCTCCCCAAAATGCCCTCAATTCCATACTGAGAATAGCTGGAAACATCCAGAAACTATGCTGGTATCATGGACCATTTCTGCCCATGGTGTGTATATGGACAGAAAAGAAATCTGGAAATAGTTGACTGCAGTCCAACAGGTCTTTTTCATTGTTTTGTACTGTCCCAATCAAATATGTACTTTTGCGGTTGACCTTTGGTCAACCAAATCTGCAGTAAACACTGGACAACCCACCCATACACAACTCAATACAAGTGCATTGAGGTATACTGGGTAAGAGGTGAGAATGTCCCTGGACCTATCATTTCCAGCTGTGCTTCTCCCAGACAGGTCACATGGCCTGGCTTTGAATCCCTATTACCTCACAGCTGCTTGATGAGTTCCAGAACATAAGGGCCTTAGCCAGGAAGGCTCTTGACTAGGAACCTCAGGCTCACTAGCCTAGTTAGACAGTATACCCTGTACTAGTGGAGGTGTCAGGTGATTGGGCATTTCCTTTCCTGTTATGATTGACATTTTAGTTACATGAGCTGAAAAGCTTTGGAGACCAAGACCACCCAGCCCTGAACTGGTGGCTGAACTAGGCTTTGCCTGCCGCCTATAGGCAGAAAATTGAACATGGAAGGCTTGCTTAACTCTGCTGGAAATACTCCAATGAATATCACCCTTTACAGAAGAGTGGGACAGGTAACTCAAATTAATCTCCAATGCACAGCAAGATAAGAAAGACTAATATAGAACTCAAGCTCAATTGAGTGCAGCAAGGCAAAACTCACCCTTTTAAAGGTGTGTGTATAAAAGCTTCATGTATCACAAGCAGGCAGTTGCCAGTCTAATTCAGAACTGGGATACAGGCAGTGTTCAAGCTGCCTGATGCACTGTACTTTTTTCCCTTTGGTTTTTTGAGACAGGGTTTCTCTGTGTAGTTGGTACTTTTCCTGGAACTCACTCTAGACCAGGCTGGCAACGAACTCAGAGATCAAAGGTGTGCGCCACCACTGCCCTGCTTCACTCCCTCAACTTCCTGATGGCATTTGAGCCCTGTAATGTTTGTACAACTTGAGCATTCTGGGAATTTCCACAACATTCTAGATTGGACTCCCAAGTGGCCAACCTCCAAAATCACTTCCCGTCACTACTTTGGGAGGAGTTTTAGTTAGTCTATAATCCCAGCACTCAGCGGGTAGAAAGGATTAAGACCACCACCTTACTCTAATTAAAAAAAAAAAAAAGACCCCTCACATGTATGCCCATGAGGGAGCAGTTCTCAAGGTATGCCCAAAGCCCACCTGTACTCTTGGCTTGCTTCAGGATACTAAATCTTTTCTGCTTCTTCACTTAGTTCCCAAGCACCTTGAGAACCCACCCAATGGTAGCCTTAGTGGCATACATGTCTCAGGTCTACTTAAGGTTTCCATTCAATCTATTCCTGCCAGGATCAACCAAAAGGGCACTGAATAAGTACACAAGGCTTCAACTGACTTACAACAACTCTAGTTTATCTAACATCCAGGTAGCTTGGCAGTGGCTGCATACCAGGCAGGAAGCAGAACTAGGACTATCATACATGCATCTTAGTCGTCATGTCTGAGGAAAATATATGATCACATAGCTACTACTCATGTAGCTGTGGTCTAGTACCCACTACCACCCACAATAGAGAATTCCTTAGTAAAGCTCTGAAGTTATCAGTTACAGCAAACAGCCAAGCTGCACAGTACTCAAAACTGAGACTAAGCCAGGCTTGCTTGGTACACCATAATGGCAGAACTCTGGAACAAAAACCTGGAGGCTGAAACATTGCTCATGGTAAGGCAGCACACAGCTTGCTTGAAGCCCTGGGCTCAGTCCGCAGAGAAGACAGGTAAAGATTACAGGATTGAGCAGACAATAAAGCCTTCCCACCTGTGGAAATGCCAACAGCATGCTCGAGACGCACTCTAGTCTTGTGTTTTGCAAAAACACTCCATATGGCAACATGATTATTTTATTATACTTTATATAAAAACATCCAAAGTCCAAACACACATGCCCCACCAGAGAGTGTCAGAACCCTAGATTCTCCTTTTCCCTCAACCATTTATATCCCAGTCACAAAAATGGTGCTGTAAAGGGTGTATAAAGACAAATGAGATCTTGCTTGTTACTGTACAAGCATCTGAAGTGACCTTGACAGGAGAAGCAAAATCTACCTAGTTAAAGAACAAACAGTGCCTGCAACCTGCCCACAAGCAGTTACCATTTCTTGTAATTGGCACCTGACATGTCTGTAGGGCACAGGAAATGTTGAGACAGACATGAGCCAGGCTATTGCTTCTCAGAAGGCACACATCTCCATACCATTTATTAGTAATTCCTGACAATCTATAGGAGAATCTGTGAGATTCTACCTACTTTGAGGTATTAAATGCATAAGAAAGGATTAATTATGTCCAAGTAACATGCAATGAAATTTTTAAACCAACATGGTTAAATGTTAAGATTTTTAGAAATCAAAATATTTATTCACATGATTTTTAGACTAGTCAAAGCTATTCTTCTGCAGTAATGGTTTAAGTGCAAGTGATGCTGGCTTTCACATTGGCGTTCTTCAGAGTAGAGACACGTCAGTTGTTCTTGAATAAGTCAATGCAGCTCTGCAAGAGGGAGACATTGTTCTAGGGGGAAAAAAAGTGTGTGTAAGTGAATGAAATAAACCCAGACAGTTTTCCTCCTGAATTCTGAATCTGAAGTAGCCAAAACAGCTGACCCTTTCCTCCAGGACAGGTTGCCCCAGGCTAACCACAGTATCCTGAAAAGTCCAGTAAGGATTGCTGTTGTTAGTGGAGACCAAATCTATGCCCTTCATTAATGCTAGGGCACTGATCTGCCTGCCACTGAGCCCAAGCCAAACCCAATTGTTTATTAAATACAGGTGTCAAAATTCTTTAACCCATAATTCAAGTAGGACCCCAGGATTAAAAACATGCCATTCTTTGTTTCTCTGCTGAGTTACCAAGTACACGACAGGCCAATGACTTTTTAGTGAATCTCTGTGAGCTCCACACCAGCTGCCAAGGCTACAAACAAAGCAAGTTCCAAACCATAGCTATAGTTCAAAGTCTCAAACAGAAAAAGAAACTCAAGATACTAAAATGCCCCTTTTTGGTATGTGTGATTGTGTGGCATTATTTCACTACATAGTCCAAGTTGTCCTCAAACTTGAAATTCTCTTGCTGTTATCACCTCTTAACTACTCAATAGACTTTAAGGTCTGTGCTACCACACATGGTTCAGAAAGAGCTTACTAATAAAAATCATGGCGAGAACCGACAAAGTGGCCTGTCAGGTATGTGAGAGGGAGGCAAGAAAGAATACTCTAAACCTCAATTCAACCCATCTCCACAGCAGTGGGACCATCAGCTGGCAAATGAGCAAGTCCCTAAAATGTTGGGTTAACAAAGGAACTCACTCTGGCATGCTTTATTTCCAGTTCAGACATTTCAATTAGGTTCTTTCTAAATGCTGCCACTCTCTTCCGTTTGAAGTTTATCAGTTCTGTGGGAATAAAGAGTTAAAATTACCAAACTATAAGAAAGCTCAATTTCCCCACTCATTATAGCTCCCAAATAGCCCCTTTCACAAATGACCTCCAGCACTTCCTTACACAGCCATTCAAGATACACTAAACACCACATAGCACATTGCCTGCATGTGGGCCAGCACTTGATCACTAAGCACGCCTTGGTTAAATAACTGGTAGCCCAGGATTGCCCAAATTTGGGATAATCCTTTCCTCCACCTCCTGTGCATCCTTGGTAGGATTCTAGATATGGATCACCATGCTTACCTACCTTACGAAAACTTGAGGGATAAGGATGAATCAAATCAGTGTCCTATCATAGCTACAAGTATGCATGTGAGGAGGTAGATACATTCTAGTACTTAACACTGGCTTTGTTTCATGCCCATCAAGGCAAGATACATACATGAGAGCCTCCCAGAAAAAGACCATACCTTGTATTCAAGCCTCTTTCTCAGACATTGCCAGTGAGCTCCAGGCTAATACATATCTTTAGACCAATCTCATCTGGGAGTGTGCTAACAAAGGAGATAGACCCCACCCTCTGCCTCACTGACTGATTTCTCCTTTCATATAACCCACTATTATTGTCTCTAGTGTTGAGGTATGAACTCTCCTCAACCCCTACCATGTTGTTGCTTCTTATTCCATGGTGGTAATTCTAACACATCCCTATAATAACTAATACACTCCCCATTCCCCAATAATCTCAATGTCCTGCTGTGGAACAATCTTTTGTACACTGTAAATATATATTACTATCACTGGTTAATAAAAAAACTGACTGGCCAATAGCTAGGCAGCAAAAGGCTAGGTGAGACTTGTGGACAAAGAGTGCAGGGAAGAAGGGTGCAGTCACGGAGAGTCACCAGGAAGCAGAGAAGCAAGATGAACATGCTGTGCTAAAATAGGTAACGCAACATGGCAGATCGTAGATAAGAAATATGGGTTAATTAGATGTTAAAAGCTAGTTAGTAACAAGCCTAAGCTATCAGCCGATCATTTATAGTTAATAGTAAGTCTCTGTGTGATTATTTGGGGAGCTGGCCAGGACAGAAAAACTACTCCATCTACAATGTCCTCTTATAATTATTTACTTAGTTATTTTCTGAGTTTTGTCTGCATGTAGGTGTGTTCATCACATTCATGCCTGGTGCGCACTGAGATTGGAAGTGGGTAATCAGTTCCCGATGGAGTTGCAGATGGCTGTCAGCCACCATGTGGGTGCTGAGAATTGAACCCTGATACTCTACAAGAGCAGCAAGTACTCTTAGCTACTGAGCCAACTCTCTTGCACCTCCACAACCTAACAGGAACAGCTGAGTTTTCTTTAGTATTAACTCATCTTTCTTGTGTTACTGGGGACAAGCCCATAGCCTCAAAAATGCAAGGGAGGCTGTCTACCAGAACTGTACACCAGTCCTGTGGGGATGGGGGTTACTTCTGCATAATTTGTAATATTTGTTTCCAAATAAAAATTGAGTACAGAAGAAAATGCTCAACCTTCTTTTGCAGATTCAGAAAGTTGTTCAAACTTCTGGCAGCATTCCTGCTGGTGAGTCTCAGCCAACTTGACATCTTTGCTTTTTAACCGGGCCTTGTCCAAAGCTTTGTTTGAATTCTCATAGTCAATTAGGGCTTTTGTGCGTCTGTATAGGAGATCCTGGGAAGCAAATTAATAGCCATGATGTAATCTCCAGAGAACAAAAGAAACATGTATTGAAAATGAGTGTCTAGACATGCACACAAAGTCTAAAAAGTAGACTAAAAGCACCAACACTTTAAAATGGCAAAAGGTAAGGCTGTAGCCCATTTCTCTATCCAACACTAAGGCTTTATTTTTGTAGCTATAAGTGTCTGCACACACGAGTCTGAAGGCACCAGATCCCTAGAGTTAGAGGTACAGGCAGTTGGTTCTAAATCCCCTGACATGGGTGTAGGATATCAAACTGCTAGACCACCACTCTAGCCCTTTACCCAGCATAATCTTAAACCTTCACAAGGGATTGAGGATGTAGCTTATTGGTAAAGTGCTTACCTAGCATACTCTAAGTTTGATCCTTAGCAGCACCAGAAGGGAAGGGGGAGTGGAGACAAACTCCACCTCTAAAATGAGGATGCCCAATTCCCAACATTTTTTGAAAATCTTTGATGAAAGCTTCCTTCTTGTTAAATCAATAACTGAGGTTATATCAGAAAATGGAGCACAGCATATCAAACATGTCTATTTACTGCTGAGTGAGTCAAAGAGAATGCCACTGTGCCACAACCATCCTGCCCCTCAAATCCAATTTCTGAAAATCAGCACCAGGAACCCACTTAACTTGAAATAAAAGCATGGGTCTAATACCATGAAGCCTATTGTTTGAGTTCTAGGCCAGTAAGAGGCCCTGTTTAAAAGAGGGTAAAATGTATCACACTGCAGGAAAAATTCCACGTTTATTCTCAGGACTTCACATACATGCATGAACACACACACAAAATAGACATCTTAAGCATTAAATTTCTGGTTGGGCAAGATAAATGAAGGGCTGCTAATGGGCCACCTTACCTTTGCAGCCTCTATGTTGAGCATGTAGTATCGGAGGAGCTCTGTCAGTTTTAAATCTTCATCTGATGAGACTCGACCTTCCACTTTCTGATTTAAACAAGTAAAGGTCACCAGTCAGGTAGAAATAAAATCTAGGGACCTTAACTAAATATTACCAAGACCAACACAAAACTTCTTACCCTCAGTTTTTCAAATAGCTCTGCAACCTTCAATAGGTACCTGAAAGTATATAGAAGGTCACAGTTCTCTATGACATATAGAAAGTTATCAATACTTAAAACTACCAGTCAAGAATCCTACACAAGGTTAGCAGAATGGTGGTGGTACACATTCTTAGTATGGGCATTTGGGAGAGACGCAGGCAGAACTTCGGAGTTTGAGGGCCAGCCTGGTCTACAGTGTGAGTTCCAATGAACAAGGGAAAGGCATTTAAAAATTGGATGCTGGCAGTGGAGACCCTAGCAGCAAAAGTAGCTACCACAGTTAGTTAATCTTTCATTTTATTGGACATGATAAATTTAATTCAATAGTTATATATATTTCGATTGGCTATGAAAATTATAAATTTATAAACTCAAGTTCCATTTGCTTTTGGGATACCATCTTACAAGGACTCTAATTTGCAGTAAGGCTCGTTAAGAAAGGGAATGGCTCAGTTGCCTTTAGCCTACTGGCTATGGGTGGGATAGGACCTCTGTTGGTCTTTTCTGTGTCGAACACACAGATTGCAAGCCCAGTGCCACTTTGAGATCTTTGGCAGCAGTTAACTCTGCAGCTCACACAAGATTGAGCCTGTATGATAATGAGTACTCAGAGACGGGTAATGCCTGGGGGGGGGGGGGCGCTCACCAACCTAGGACAGAGTGCCTGTGTGGCCTGGGCAGGTGTCTCCATGACCAGTAAGGTGACCTGCTGATGTCCCACCTAAGTCAGAAGCTCATTTTTTAGTAAAGGGGGGACCTGTAGGGTCCTGGCCCCTGTTTTGGGTAACTTGCTTGCTGACCTTGATCTTGATTTCCCCCTATGCTAATTCCCTGCCGGGTTCCACCCTCCTGAATGCTTAAGGGAAGTTCCTTGTCTGTGTATCCTGCATAATGGGCGCTAACAGCTTAGATGCAAAATTGTAAAACATCTGTAGCGAACTTCTGCTCTCCGGGGTTCTCCCATTGTGCTGTAAGCCTGTATTCAAGAATTCCTCCCTCCTTCAATAAACAGCATTTGATTAGACTGTGTTCCAGGACAGAACTGAAACCAGCATTAATTAATACTTGAGAGTTTTTTTTGTTGTTGTAGTTCTGTTTTGTTTTGTCAAAGACAGGGGGGGGGTCTCACATAGCTCAGACTTGCCTCAAGATCACTATAACTGAGGATTACTGATCCTCCTGACTCCTGAGTGGTGGAAGTACAGGCATGTGGCACCAAGCAGGGATTTGTGAATGCTAGACCTGCCCTTGTCTCCTTTCCATAGTACCTCACTGTAACATTTAATGAGGTCTATGGATTGAACTAAGTAAGGCCCTTGCATAAGCTAGGGAATCACTTTGCTTACTTTTTGATGACTGTGGGTTCTTCTAAGGCAAGGCTATGCAAGCAGGCTGCAGTGTGGATGTAGTCATCAGCAACACCTGGGGAAAGAAGCACAGACCTTGTTATCTGAGAAGACCATAGACAGCAGAGCTATAAGTGGCCAAGCAGAGAGGTAAAGGTATTTACTTTTGTGACATCTGGTCATCTTGTCGGCTTTAGCACAGGAATCCTTGATCCTGTTGTAATAGTTAATAAGGAAGTTCTTCTCTTGTTCAAAGAAGTCATCCACCTCCTAAAAAGGAGGAAAAAGGAACTTAAGCAAAACTGTTAAGAAGAGGAATGTTTTGTATTAGAGAAAATATGGGCAATCCAGCACATTGGTGGCTGAGGTCCAACCACCGGTGAAATGAGTCTAGCTTGGATTGCACAGTGAGAACCTGCCTCCAAAGCAAACAAAGTGGTTATTAACAATCATAATTTTAACCAGTACACACTAGATTATCATGAGACTTAACATATATATTTACAATTCCCAAGACTGGCAAAAATAATCAAGTACTAACAGGTTGCATTAGCAGAAAATCATTTTGAAGAGCAACTTTGTGAATGGCCAATAAATACTGATATCCTCCACAACCCAATTCTTCTGCTGCAGCTCTTGGGTGGGACACTGCCACCTAGCCTTGAATATCATTTGTATTTGTGTAGGTTTGTATCCATGTTTTTGCTTTTGATTTGGCTGATTTCAGACTAACAATTTGGGGGTGCCTGACAGCCCTTGCCAGGAATAGCAACCGACCCACAATGCATATGCATAAAACCCACACCATGTTGTCTAAGAAACCCCATTTCCAATCTTCCCCTTCTCTTAGTACCTGTGTCCTATGCTCCCTTCTCAAGTCCTGGAGAGGCAAAGCCAGATACCAGATAATAACTGTCAAAATCATTATTTACAAAGAACAGGAAGGCACTAAGTGTGAAGAAATAAGGCACCCATGAACAAGAATAGGAATTTGCCATTATCTTCTAAAGCAGCCCTGCTGGTTCCACAAACAAAAAGCCAAGCAGACAATGTTAACTGTAATCTTGACACAATCTAAAAACAGTCATTTCAACATATAGCAATGTTAGTAAACACATCTTCCTCTTGTACTAAGTACATAAAATTTAGTATCTGTAAGATTTAAAATCTAGTCTCCACAAGGTCTGGTGGCAAACACCTTTTCTCTCAGCAGTGGTGAGGAAAGGGCAGGTGGAGCCAGGCCATTCAAGGCTGCAAAGTTGAGTCCCTGTCTCAAGGGAGAGAGAGAAAACACTAGTTCCTTGTGTCCAGCGAAGCTACAGGTTTTCACTATCACCCATGGCTGGCACCAACGCACTCTGCGGTCCTTGAATACTGGCTTCCACGCACACTAGGAAGTGTTGCAGCACCACAGAGCAGCCATCCTTGTTCTCAGACAGGGTCATGCTATGTTACACAGGCTGCTGGTCTACCTCGATACTAGGTTCATAACCGTATCATATCATGTTCACAGCTTACTTTCTTTTTACAACTGAGGAACTGACATCCTTCCCCAGAAGACTCAAGAATGGAAAAGTTAATGTTGGAGAAAGTGTATTCTGAGGAAATAAATGAAAGTTAAGTTGCCAGACATGGTGGCCCATCTTTAACCCAGCACCCAGGAGGCCAGGCTGGTCCAGGACAGCCAGGGCAACACAGAGAAACCCCGTCTTGAAAAATCTGAAAAAGTAAAGAAATCATTTCCTAAGAAAGGTTTAACACCTGATTTATAAACAAACACTCCCCTTCTCCAAAGAAAACTCATCTACTCCCATGAAACCAAGAATTTTCTGAAACGGCCTAAGCTTCTTACCTTCACTCCAGAAAAAAGGACTTCATCAGCACTCTTCACCACACTTTTAAAAAAGCCACCAAACATCTCTTTGGTATTTTTCCGCCTAACACTTAGCTAAAGGAAGGAAATTCCAAAAGGACAGTTTAGGATATAGCAATTGTTTCTGTTAGTATCTTAGTAATCACACAAGTAACACGTTTTACTAGCACAGACACACCCAAGGTACTTTAATCCTTTCTCAAACAAAATCTAAAACATAAATTCAGATTATCATATTCTAAAAGGGGGCTAATCTAACATTTCTGAACCATGTAGCCCCCGAGTCCTAGAGGCTTTTCAATTCTTGGTAGAACTACTATTTGATACTATTGATATCAGGCTTCAAGAATTTAAAGATTATTTTTTTCCCTTTGAGATAGTGTCTCATTATGTAGTCCCAGCTCTCCTAGAACTCACTATATATATATATAGACTCACTGGTCTCCAACTCACAGAAATCTGCTGGGTTTAAAGGCTGCATAACTTAGGCTTGCTTAATATAAGTACAGAAACACGCTTTAAAAAATAACAAAATAGCCGGGCAGTGGTGGCGCACGCCTTTAATCCCAGCACTCGGGAGGCAGAGCCAGGTGGATTTCTGTGAGTTCGAAGCCAGCCTGGGCTACCAAGTGAGTTCCAAGAGAGGCGCAAAGCTACACAGAGAAACCCTGTCTCGAAAAACCAAAATAAATAAATAAATAAATAAAATAAAGGTATAATCAATTTCAATTCTTCCAATACTAAAAAGAGGAAAATTAGTCTAAGGGAGAAGTCGTTCTCTTTCAGTATTTTTTTACCTCCCCCACTCCCCCAGCTGAGGACCAAACCCAGGGCCTTGCGCTTGCTGCAAGCGCTCTACCACTGAGCTAAATCTCCAACCCCCATCAGTGGTTTTTTAAAAGTGACCTCTATAATGGATAAGCAGGAAGAGAGAAAACATTTGTTTCTCCACCCTTTTTCTGTATTGATAAATTGAAACTCAAGAAGCTCCTATTTTAGAAGTGTTTCACAACTAAGGAAATGGAAAAATTGCCTTACATCCTGATCATATTCCAGGAAAACATGAAAGTTTCGGTCTTTACTGAGAACAGGGTGAGAAGAAAGCCGCTGAAGAAAGACTTCATGGGAAGACACAGTCTTCTTAAAGACAGCAAGATACTCACTGAAAAAACATGTGCACAAAAAATTCAGTTGGCATTGCTCAATTCCTGCCCAATACAGCTCACTCCTTACCTCCACTCTTTTGCTCATGATCCCTAAGGAAAATAATGCAACTAGACTTGACCTAAACACTATGATTCAATTCAGTAGCTAATTAAATAAGGCAGCTGCCATTCTGGAATTCGTAGACTGAACTAAAGAAGGTAAAAAGTGCTGCAGTGGTAGCTGAATTTGTTGCATCCAGTCTGAGACTCCAAGCTTACATGCAATTACTGCTGTAATCAGCAAGAACAAGATATTCCTGCCTTTAAAAGATTGAAACCTCTTTCATTTCATTCTGCAGGGACATGAGCACCACTGTTAGTGCAGGCCTGATAATAAAGAGTTGTTGAAATAGGCTGATGGTGGAAGGGATGAGTGCTTCTGAGTCAAGATAAAGAAATCCAAGGCACGCACGCAGAGATTTAAGGGAAAAAAAGCACACAGTACTTCTAACTTTTCAGGCACATTTGCTGGCTCATAACTAGCTGGTTTGTGTGCAAACTTTAAGGTGTTATAATCTGTGAACCTGGCCTCCTCTTTCAAGGCATCTATGTGGTCATTCAGAAGATTCTACAACAGCGTTTGCTACAATTTAGCAAAGTTCCAGAAGTACATCATATAACCTGTCAAAATCTACAAAATGTAGTTTAGAAAATGGCACTAGGCAACACATAGATCTATTTTTAACATCAGTCCTTCTCATTCGGTTCCCGTGCACTTCTTACAAGAGAGAGCAAGAAAATTCACTTACGCTTCCAGTTCTTGCTTCATCTTGGCAAATTCTTCTTTTGTCATAGATCCTTCCCCTTCTCCCAGTTTCTGCATCTTCTCTCGAGGGCCATCAAAATCTGGCTTTGTAGGAGCAGGAGGGATCTGTAGCAGAGGCAGGTAATCTTATCCCAGTGGCCATACATGGGGTACTGTCATCTCATTAGCTCTGCCAATACAGATGGCCACCCCAATCAAGCTAGCTAAAAATCAGCTCCCATTTCATGCAAACTTTATTCTTTCTAACCCTTTAAAAAAGAATTATCCTAGCTGGGCATGATGGCAGACCTTTAATCCCAGCATTCACAGGGCAGAGGCAGGTGGATCTTTGTGAGTTCGAGACCAACCTGGTCAACAGAGATAGTTCTAGGATAGCCAGGATATATAGAAAAACTGTCTAAAAAACAGAAACAAAACTCCTCCTCACAGTAGAGCATTGATTGCTATCTTTTCAGTTTTAGACAGCTGGCAAAACACCACAACACACATACGCTGCTCCACTGTCAGCTTACAACAGGCACAATTAATGCTAACGATGACTAATCATTCAGAATGAGGCTTCCACACACCAAAAGGAATTCCCCCTATTCCCAAAATTCTCATTTTGGTGCTGGAGAGCTAACTCAGGGGTACTACCTAGTGTATTTAATACTCCATATCACAAAACCAAGTTTATTATGTTTTAATTAACAGAACATTCTGAGCAAATATCAAATATCAACCTAATTCAATGTAAAAAGTTTCAGCCAGCTATGGTATAAAGCACCTCAGAGCAGAGACAGGACTCAAGAGTTCCAGGTCCTCTTAGGCTATGAGATCCAGTGTCAAAGAATTAGAGAGAAATCACTACTGGGCAGATTCTTCATTCTGCCTAGTTGGACAGGACGCCTATTTCAATTCATTTAAAAACTACCCATAAGCTCTGCCAACTGTCTCCATCACTGTAAGTACCACTAAGGAATTTTACTGTATGCTAATACTCAGGTTTCTTGGAAATAATTTCTACTGGTACTTGGTGTGGCTGTGGAGAGGAGACAGAGGGCTGGAGAGATGGCTCAGTGGTTATGTTCAATTCACAGCACTCATGTACTTACAACCACTGTGAACTCCCAGCTCTAGGGGAAAAGACACTTTCTGACCTGTGGGCATCCACACTCATACTCACGCAGACACATTTACACATAATTAAAATAAAGTTAGGCAAGACTTTGCTTTCCAATATATAAGCACAGGCCTATCTGAGCTCTTATCTCACCACTCCTGTACTAGTCACATTTTACATGTTGCCAACAACAGTTAATAGACAAAAAAATAAAAATAAAAAAATAAATTAAAAATAGGCAAAAGAAACGAGACTTTTTACAAACTACTGCAAAACATAGAACTTACAATAAGTCCGGCATAATCTGTGGTTTCAGTAAGAGTGTCATGCAGCCACACGAAGTCTTCATGTTGCCTTGTAACAGAAAACTCTGGGCTCTGAAATGTGGGCAGTGTGGTCTGTAAAGAGAGGGAGTAAGTGGTAACCCACCATCTGATTAAAAAAAAAAATGGCTTTAGATTTCCTAGGCTGCACTATGGGAGTATCACAATCAATATTACAAACCTAGGTAGCTCAAGTCTCATCTCTAGGAAATTCTTTTCACAAACAAGCCCTTTTGAAGCTCGCTGTGTACGAAACAGCAAAGATTAGTAAAAGTTTAGTTCTAGGAAGTTAACAATTTCCTCAATGACCCTTCCCCCAGTCATAAAAACAAAACAGCAAGCGTATTAATGTTAAATGTCTTCACTATAGTTTACTATGGCTCTGGAAATTGTCCTTGGCTTCCTTTTCCAGTGATTTACCTCATATGCAAATGAAAACCAAAAGGGAGTCAAAGCTGTGGAAGCGGCTGTGGCTACACATTTGCTTGTTAAGGGCTCCACCCCAGCAGAAAGGAAATAACAGCACAACACAGGAGCCCTCAACAGGCAAGACAGAAGCTCAGGTTCTCAGGAGTTTGCCACACTGCCCCTAAAAACAATCATTTCAACTCAAGAAATCTCTTTCCACTCTTCTGAAAATGCAACCCAGTTCTAGTAGTTACTGCTAAGGTTATTCTGTCACTTACCTTGGTGTGCACTGTAAATTTGACCTTATCTCTCTCACTGAGTGCATCAGGTATGTCGATTTGAAGCGAAGGGTCAACATTCAGGTCCACAGACACAGATCTCAGCTGAAATACATTTTAATTATTAGACTATTTCCTACCGGTAGAGGGAGCCAGCAAGCATTCTTTTTAATGATGTGACCTATGGTAGGCTGCCCACAGGCCAGACCATCCAAAGATCTAAAAGGTCTACACTAGTAGGACATAGTGGTGCATGCCTTTACTCCCAGCACTCACAGATCTCTGAGTTCAAAGCCTGGTCTACGTGGTGAGACTCTGTCCCCACCCTCCATTACCCAGTAAAATGGTCCACACTAGCTCAGACTGGCATAGTCAGAGATGGCACTCTCAGGTGTGAGGATCCTGAGTAGAAAGGCAACTAGACCTCTACTTAAATCTGGGAACTGAACCTCCCTCCAGTACCACCATAACACAAAATAATAAACATAACACAAAACCTAATAAAACAAAGCAAACTCTTTCAAGAAATAGATTCACTAGATCCAGCTGTTTTTCTTCTTTGCATAGCAGAAGAGAGTCTGGCAGGCCCCACTCCCAAGATCAGCCAGGCAACACAAACTGGACTTGATGCAAGAAGAGAAAAAAATCTCAAAAGTTGGGTGTGGGAAGAGATGGGAGGGTTATAGAAGGATCTGGTATGTATGAATATGTTCAAAATATACTGTACGAAACATAGATTTATAAAGCACTTTCAAAAACCAGGCGTTTACAAATGCATTTAACTACCCAGCGGTGGTGGTCCATGCCTTTAATCCCATCACTAAGGAGGCAGAGGTAGGTACATCTCTGGTGAGTTCAAGGCCAGTATGCTCTACAGAGTGAGTTCCAGGACAGCCAGGGCTATAGAGAAACTGTGTCTTGGAAAAAAGCAACAACAACAACAAAAAACTTTATACAAATGCTACCATAACATCATACCCAAACAATCCTGACATCTTAGCAAAAGCACTTTTTTTCCTCAAATACTCTGTTCAGTTTCTTACATGCCCATTTGAGATCCCTGTAGACAGTCTGTAGCTAAGCAACATGCATACTTATGACGTAATATAGAATAAGCATACTTACAGAACATGAGTTTTATTCTATAACCAGAGTATGTCAAGAGGTTAGACACATTTGAAAGCCTGAAAGCCAAGGGACTTTTTAATCACAATTTTGCTTAGTTCTGACATTTCTGACAAGCAACCTTCCTTCTGTAAGTTACTATTAAGTAGACACAGCCTCCAAAAATTATCAACATATAAACATGGTCAGGTGGGATCTTAGGATAGGAATAAAACCAAAAGCCAGGCCTTAGGAATGGCAGCACTAGTAGGTACACAAGGGCAGCCAATCTCTGGGACACTTCTCTAAAGAGTGCATTTTCTGGAACTCAGCAACAATGTCCATACTTGTGAATAATTTCCTTATTCTCTCTTCCCCCCTTTTTTTGAGATATGGCTTCATGTGGGGTCCTGGTTGGCCTGGCCTTGAACTCAGAGATCTGCCTGCCTCTGCTTCCCAAATGCTGGGATTAAAGGCATGAGCCACCACCACACCAGG
The DNA here is from genome assembly GCF_007827085.1 of Peromyscus californicus insignis. Taxonomy (NCBI): domain Eukaryota; kingdom Metazoa; phylum Chordata; class Mammalia; order Rodentia; family Cricetidae; genus Peromyscus; species Peromyscus californicus. The sequence goes on from NW_026294595.1 coordinate 118,926,971, forward strand.
CTCATTTCCTTATTCTTAAAAAAAGGTCAGAAACTCCGGTTACTAGAGAGTTAACATGCTTTTCAGTGGTTGTCAACTTAGTTTCTCATGCTGCGTGACCCAAAACATAAAATTATTGTTGCTACTTCATAACTGTAATTTTGCTTCTGTTATGAATTGTAATGTAAAAATCTGATATGCAACCCCCAAAAGCTGAGAACAGCTGTAAATGTTGACAAATCCTTAACCTTTGCTCATGAGCCTAGCAAACTCAGAAGCCTATAAAAAACTCATTGGACTACCTTTGGCATTATGGTAGAAGGACCCAGGGGGGAAGTGATCAAGTAAATAGAGTTTCTCTTAAGTACTATAGGCAAAGTGACAATGGAGTCCACCATGGAGTAACTATCATCTGGTTTTATCTTCTTACACATCACAAAGGGGTATATTAGCTCCTACCACTTACATCCACACGCAGCAGTAAAAAGTTGTGCAATGCTCAGAACTAAGTCAGCACTTGTATCCTCATTCCAGAACCACCAAGCTGATTTAAAAAATTAGCATTCCTGTTTATGCTTAGCTAGCAAAACCAACACCCAGTAGTCCAAAACCAGACAGCATTTGCTAAATAAACCAGGCCCAAGGGTAGAAGGGTGGTAAGCTTCTTGTCACCTACTTCATCCCATCAATCTTTTAAAACTATAATGCAGTTAATTATACCACACCCCTCCACTTCCTTCCTTCAACCAAACACTCCCATATACTCCTCCTTATTCAAATCCATGGCCTCCTCTTTCAATAGTTACTTACAAACACACACACACACACACACACACACACACACACACACACACACACACACACACTTCTAAATACACAGGCACACCTCACTCTATGTTACATATGTGTTTTCCTAGGAGACACAATCCCACAGTAAACTTCCTGTTGCTTAGGCTCTTAGAATCTTCCTGTCTCCTCTTCTGCAATGATCCCTGAGCCTTACAGATAACAGCAGTTGGGACTGGCCTCCATAACTACATTTTGATTGGTTATGATTGTTCTATAATGGTCTGTCTATTGCAAAGATTAGTTCCTTAATGAGGGATGAGAGCTACACATCCCTGTAGTTACAAGGAGAAATATCTAGAATGTAGTTAGGAATTACGCTGGTTTAGTTAACTGTCAGCTGTAGGTTTTCCTCCAAATTCATGACTTCATTAGCCTTGGGTAGCTGGCTTGGTCTCCAATATCAGGTATTAGGATCCCTAGAGGAGGGGATCCTAAGTTTAACTACAGAGCTGTTGGTGAGAAACGCACACCAATACACTGCACTCTTAGGGTTATAGCGCCATGCTGGTCACTGTTTGCTGGTCATAGTCGTTTGTAGTTCACAGACACCAGTTAGGTAGGAATGTTGATTGCTTCCCTCCTTAAAACTTACAGAGCACCTCCTGGTACCAGGAAAGCTAGTCCTCAAAGAAGTCTTTTCCTATCAGGTTAATTTTCCAGCTCATGGGGCCTCTGTCTGAAGTGTATGGTGTCTTCAGCAATAGTATGGACTTTCCACCCCTGGAAGAACCAAGGGCAATACCAATAGCCTATATTTTGGGGAGTCTCTTAGACTGCCACTGACTCTTGGGGGTACTGTCAGCCCAGATCCCATGAATCTTCTAAAGAAAAATTAATTTTAGTGTGTGTGTGTGTGTGTGCGCGCGCCTGTCCCCTTGTTGCTGAGGCCGTATCAGATCCCCTGGAGCTAATGTCACAGGCATGAGCTGTTGACATGTGTACTGGGAGCTTAACTGCTAGACTCTGAAAGCAAGCCCCATTCAAGGCTGAGATAGCGCCTTTCCCTGAATCTTGAAGCATGAAGGTACTGGTTATTCACAGTATTGGCCAATTGTCTAATGTGGGCCAAGTGCTTTGGGGATAGAGGGGAAAATTCATTTACATCAGAAGAGAGAAGGTAACCATGTGGTAACCATGTTTCAGAACCAAATCCAACCTTGGGCAATCCAGATTTTTAATCATAGTTACCTCTTGCTGAGACCCCTTAAACTATTTGTAAATCAAATCTAAAACAATATCCACCCTCACATAAATTTTGTACTTCCCTATATTTACCCACTTCACAGAGGTAAAGAAGCACTGTTAATTATTGCTGAAGGCCTGGTACTCACTATGTAGACCAGGCTGGCCTTGAATTCAGTATCTGCCTGCCTCGGCTGGGATTAAAGATTAAAGCACTGCTAAGTATTGCTTATTGGTAAAGCAGCTTTAAGTGTTGCAAGTAAAAGTCACATACGGTAACTGCTTAGGTTGTCACAGCACTTTCAAGTTCTCCTTTAGACCAGTGTCACACACTCAAAATGCTTTGTTAATCCAGCCCCATTTTTGTATAGTGTTAAGTCATACAGAGCCAAGCAGTGCATGTGGACGTGTTAGAGGCCAGCCTAGTCTGAGCAAGTTCCAGGACATCTGCGGCTACACAAAGTAATCCTGGGGTGAGGGTGGGGGAGTCACATACAGTGTCATTCCCTATTATTTCCATTTTCTTTGATCATTATGAAGAAATTTACTACAAAAACTACTTGTTTATATTTAAACTATTTTTCTATTTCCCATTTCTAATGCAGAAAAATATACATACCGTAGGAAGAACAGTCCTAAATTCCAATGTTGATATTAAGTGAATCAATTATCAGTCCTACTGTTTACTCCTACCCTGAAGCTAACTAACTTTACGTAATTCATCTGTATGTATTCTATCAATACTGTGGTACTAGAGCACAAAAAGCAACTGAAGTATCCACAAGCACTATACCAACTCTCTCTTTAAATGGCTCAGCCAGTCAGGCCACTATCCTCTCACCTCCACAAGTGGAGATGCATACTCACACAATCAATGTAATAACTTATAAACATGAACTAGAAGGGCTGCAGGAAGTGATCAGATTTGCACCACTCATCTTAGTGAGATGGAACCCAGAGAGACCCATCCCTGCTGACACTAGCCATTCTTACCAGTGTAGTCTACCAACACACAAGCAATCCACAGTAGAACACTGCAGACAGCAGGGCATTTGGAGGCTACTCAGCCCTAAGTTCCCAGAACAGGAACTAAGGCTGGGAAGGTGGTCAGTGCAGCGTACTCAGCGAATGGATAAACAGAATCATCATTTCACAAGGCTGCAAGCCCAGTACTAGTCAGAATATGCCAAATTGCTGCCTTAGGTAATTCCCGTCAAGAGATCTTAGCTATCTGGACTATTTTCAAATAATCACAAAAGATTCCATTTTCCTCTTTTAGAAGAATCTTCAATGGCTTACTGGAAAACAGGTGCCAGGGCCAGCAAGAAGTCACTTGTGGCCAAGCCTGATTATCCAAGCTAGATGCCCAGGACCCACACAGGGGGAGAACAAACTCCCACAAGTGTCCTCTGACTTGTGTCCACAAACGTAAAAAATAAAAAGGGGAGGGTACGTGTTGGCAATGAAGTCACTTTTGGAAAGTTAGATCATACAGAAAAATTTTCCAATTTAGGTATTACTTAAGTAAGCTTACCACAAGATGTCTGCCCTGTAGTTCCCTTCTGATTACAAAGAATGAAACTGTTTCCTCAAAAAAAAAAAAAAAAAAAGGTATCCCAGCACTTCGGAAACAGAAACAAACTCTGAGTTTGAGGCCAGCTTGGTCTACAAAGTTCCAGGACAGCCAGGGCACAGAGAAACCCCCTCTCAAAAAATAACAAAATTGAGATATCACAAGATTGTAACCACACTACATTTTTGAACTCTTGATAATTGAAGACATTCAGGTTTCTACCTACAAAACTGTTCTCACTTAACTACTCAACATAACGTCCAAACAGCATGATTTTAAAGTGTGTGTGCTTGCTACTATTCTACTAGGCAGTCTATGCTGACCAATATCCTGGATCCTCTAGCTTAAGCTTCCTGAGTAGTATGCTAGGGTTGCAGGTATGGTCAGCCACATTTAGCAACAGCAAGACCAATCAGCAATCCATTTCTAGGTGAAGTGAAATTCTGGCCCACAATGTTTTGTGAGGGCCGTAGCAAAAGAACCTCAGGTTCCCCAAATACAAACCTAGCATATACATCACTCACAAATACAGTAAACACAGTTGTACTGTTGACATGCTAAATTAAATGCAAAGAACTTGAACTTGTTAAAGTTCCTCATAATATCTGGAAAAGGTCTCAAATGCTCAACAATCCAAGTTTAATGTAGCATTAAACTTTCACAACCCATCAACCATACATTTAAACCCTTGCAATAAACTGGCAAACTTAACCCCTCTCATCACATCATTTTAGAAAGCTAGTTTGGTCCTCATGATTGATTCTCAACTAAGGGTAAATTTGCTTGCTCAGTGCCAAAGGATATCTGACAATGCTGACAGACAGGTGGCTACTGTCATCTCTAGCCATTTACTATGGAAAAGACAGGTTCCCAAAACACAATTTCACTAGGGCTTAGGTTTGATAGAAAGCCTGACTTATAAGCACTAGATCACAGTAAGTCAAACCCAGAAAAATCCTCTAAAAGCTGGCAGGCTTCTTTCTGCAGCCAAAACCTGAATACCATAACCGGCTGAAGTTTACACAAATGGGACACTAAGACACCATGTGCAAGTTGCTGATCCAGAACTAAGGCGTGGGCAGCTTTGAGAAGCCACACTTCCTGAGTCATATGACTACAGTGCGAAACTTCACTGCACAAAATTGATAAATTTAGACTTGCTACGGTACTGATCAAAGTTCAAGATTGTCTATAACTAACAATCACAGTTAATTGAAGTATCTATAGAGAAACGGCAGCAGCAGTTAAACTTATAAATTTGTCACTACGTACATCTGAGCAATTCATTAAGTACATTAGTGAAAGTTCCAGTCAAAGTTGCTATAGGCACTAAGAATTGGCTTCAGGGCATTGCTCATGTTAAGACAAACAAGTTACCACTGTTACATTCCAAGCCCTCTAACAAGGAGAATCTCTAGTAAAAATGGCAGTAGAATAGAAAGTGCTAAAATAGGCGCAACTTTCAATCTCATTTCAGAATTTTCTTTTTTTGAGACAGGGTCTCCATACAGCCCCACTATCTACCAGGCTGGTCTCCAGAGATCCTCCTGCCTCTGTCTCCCAAATGCTGGAATTAAAGGCACGGGATCCCACACCCTTGCAGAGTTTTCTTCTTCGGAGACAATAGGTCACTATCTAGTCCAGGCTGGCCTTAAGGGAGCCTTCTGCCTTAGCAAGATGGAATTACAGGCATCTAGTCAAAATTGAATACCCAGGGACAATCACAACACCCCAACACAAACAATGCTGTTTCACTTGATTTACCCTAATTTAGACGGACCCCACCAAGACACACAATGAATCTATGATGTCAAATACTTAATGACTTTCTGTAACTGGACGCCTGACAAGAAAGGTGTGCCAGGTGATGGTGGTGCACACCTTTAATCCCAGCACTCAGGTGGTAGAGGCAGGTGGACCTGAGTTCGAGGCCACCCTGGTCCACAGAGTGAGTTCCAGGACAGGCTCCAAAGCTACACAGAGAAACTCTGTCTCGAAAACAAAAAAGCTAAGTAATTAGAGTACTTAAATAAAATTGTAAAATATATTAGTTGACAAAATTTGCCCAACTTGGACTCCAGTTCCATTTTGACACTTGCCAAATTTCCTTCAGATAACTCCTGCCATCTAGACCAGATCTGCCACTGCCTAGTACAGATCAGGTGACAAAAATGAAACCACGTGCTAAAAGTAGTAATTTATCTCAGTATTTCTCTAACTCAAACCAGAAGGAAGCAAAAGCTGTGTAATGTCCTCCACTGTAGGTATGTGTTTGCACTCACTAAACCCTTAATCTGCAGTTTTGCTGGATCAGGGTGATGGTGAACTCACTTTTAAAATCTATTAGCAATTAATATAGGTCATTTTACACAGCTGATTCTGCTCCAAGCTACAAGGAAACAGGTGTCAGAAAACGAGAAAAAACAGCCATCAAAATCCCACCCAGCACCTACCATAAATGCTAGGAGAAAGAAAAGTTGCTAATTCTTCTAATGTAAAAGAAATAAAACATCATCTACAAAGCTCTATCTCAATACAGTACCCTTGTTCCAACAATACCGTTGTTGGAACAATCCAACTGGTGCTCCAGACTGGTCCTTACTGACTAGATGAAAGTTTGTCCATTCAAAGATACTTTTTAAAAACCTAATACAACTCTTCTTTAAACGTAAGAGCTCCTAATATTTTTCTAGGATTTCTTTTAAGCTCATTTGTTGGGAGAACTATACTGACGATTCTGCACACAAAATCTTGACCCATAACCTATTTGTGCAATGAAAAATTCAAATTTAAAGAACCAATAAAAGTGGGATCGTTAATTGTCTATATAGTAATCTCCGTTTATGGCATCAAACCTCAGGATATTTGCAGCCCGGGGCTTACATCAACACACAGGATTTACTAAAAATTACAACTCCCACAAAGACACAAATAGCTTTTTTAGCTTGCAAGAAAGATGCCACAGATTCTTGATGGAATTTTCCCACTTGCTTAAAGGAAAAGGCCCCGTTTTCTTAAAAGGGGGTAGGAATCGCCAGCGAACCTCCGATTCACTTTCCAATTACCAAGGAGTTAAGTTTTAGGAGCCTTTAAACACGCTCCTAAGGTCTTCGGGCAACAGCCGCACTCGAATGACTGGCAGAGCATCTGTCGGCTCAACACCATGAGCTGAAGAATCAGGGTCCTGTCTGGCTGGTTCTCCTTGGTCAGAGAATGAGGGTGCACTGAGACCCCACAGGAAAGCATTTATAAAGGGGCCGTTGGGAATGGGGTGGAGGGGGAGCTCCGGGTCTTGCAAGTGCGAACCCGGGAGAAGGAACAGCCAGCCCAGGGAGGCCGGAGGGACCTCCGACTTTAGGTAGCGAAGCAGGGAGGGTCTCACCTTGCTGCGGTCCTCATCCTGCTGCTCCAGCAACTCGGGAACCGCGGCCATGGCGACGCGGGCCTCGAGCGAGGGCTGTCTGGCTGTGCGAGGAAAGAAGAGGCTGGGCCGCCGCCGGGGCGCCTTTCAGGGGCGGCCGCGGCCCCGCCTCCGCCGGCCTCCCTGCCGGACGGCGGCTGGAGGCCGCTGGACTCCGCCACCATCCCAGCAGCCCCGGGCGCAGGCCAGCGGCACGCCACGTGCTCCCCCAGAGAGGCCTCCCCCGTCCCCGCTGCCGTCCATCTTGGAGCCGGGCAAAGAAGCAACGCGGGGCCTACCCTCGCTCCGCGCCACGCGGACACCAGCACCGCAAGGCCGGGACGGGGACGCGAGATCCGAGCCCTCTCCCAGCGAGGCGCGCCTCGAGAAAGAGCGCGCACAACCGCGGGGGGAATTTATGGCTCAGCCAGAGTCCAAGATGGCGACAGACGGTGACGTACGCCAGATCTCGCGAGAGCGGAAACGCGGGGCTTGGAGGCGCCCACGCTTCAGCTTCAGGGGAGGAGGAACGCCTCCCGGGTGAGGCGTGAACGGCGCGGTGCATGCTGGGGACGCCTCTCTTTCGGGGAAAAGCGCGGGACGCATAAAAGTACGGGTCCCGAGAGGTTGGTCGCGCCCTGGGCTCCAAAACGTGGTGGTGTCTCAGGTACAGACGGAACCCTGCAGTAGGCCGAGCGTCTATTTACGTAGTCCCTTCCCTGAGCACGAGGGGCCACAGTTGCCCTGTCCCCGCCGTTACGTTGTTGGGCCCTGCAGACCTACCTGCGACACGTGACCTGCAGGGGTTCCTGTCCCAAGTCTTGTACCACGGGGTCATAATAGCACCCACTTTAAAGGGTGTGAGGAATTAACGAGAAATGCCCGTACAGAGTGTTTAATAAAGAGTTTGGGCCGGGAGGTGGGGGTGCACACCTGTAATCCCAGCTCTCGGGAGGGAGGCAGAGGCAGGCGCAACTCTGTGAGTTCGAGGCCAGCCTGGTCTACAGAGTGAGTTCCAGGACTACACAGAGAAACCCTGTCTCGAAAAACCAAAAAAAAAAAAAACAAAACCAAAAACAAAAAGTTTTGTATATAGGTGCCGGTGTTTAACTGTTGAGTAGGATTCGTGAGTTTGGTTTTGGGGGTGGGTGTGTGGTGGGCGGGGGTGTTTTGTTTTTGTTTTTTGAGACGAAGCTAAGCTGACCTCAAACTCACAATCATCCTATCTCGATCTCACAGGTACTAAATTTCCTGGCCAGTGCCACCAGGCCCTGTCACATTACTTCAGATTAATGGTTTAGGGTGTCTTGTCCCCAGCAGCCAACACAGTGACGGTTAACGAATGCCGGTTCTTGCAATTTTGGTGAATCTTTCTTGGAAACGATTTTTCTCCAAATGTCGGAAGTTTAGTGTATGCACTTTTGATGTTTGTTCTTGTGTGATTCTTCACGTTCATGGTTTGAATATGTAAAACATCTCAAATCTAACACCACTGTCTTTTTCTTTTTAGATAAGAATACAGCATGCTTTTAAACATTACAGACTAGAGAAAAGTGAGGGGGGAAAAGTCTAAACATGAAGCCATTTCTGACCACGTGCAGGTTACTTAGAAGTTTAAACGGAGTTTCCGTAAAACCAAGCCCTCTTGTGAGTCTCTCCACTTCCTCTTATTTGTGTGGCCAGAAGAAAAAGAACTCTTACGAAGCAGTAGACCAGGCCAAGTATTCTCGTTTAGTACGGTCCGTCTTGTCCAGAGCCCCGGTCCAGACCCCGGAGTCATTGTTCAAGGAAGACGCTGTACTCTATGGTCCTGTGAGTAAGCGTAAGGCTCCAGGGCAAGAGCAGCAGGCAAGAGTTCCACAGAACTGGTTTCCTATCTTCAATGAAGAGAGAAATGTGAAACCACACACAAGTGTTTCTTCAGGTCCTTTGAAGATCCCTTTGCAAAGAAATGTGATCCCCAGTGTGACACACATCCTTCAGCAGACCATGACGCCAGAGCAGAGTTTCTTTTTGGAGAGATGGAAACAACGGATGGTTCTGGAGCTGGGAGAAGATGGATTTGCAGAATATACTTCAAGTAATTCTTTTATTTCTGGTTATGTGTGGTCACTGGTTTCTAGGATATAGCGCATTCCTGTCTAAAAAATATGAGGCTTAAAAAACAACTGAAGAACTATTTTCAAATAGCATTAAATAGCATTTCATGTCTGAAAGGAAGAGTATCGGCTCAGGACTCCTAAGGCCAAGTTCTAAGCACAGAGGAGATTTATTTGCCCCAGAGGGATAAAGGACAGAGAATGAGAGACAAACACAGGAGGAGGGAAAGGGGGCAGGAATATTTATCCAGGAAGGACAAAGGACTGCCTCTGAATAGAGAGGAGACAGATGTGGCCCATAGGAAAATGGCAGTTTATAAAGGTACAAGGGGAAACCCTGTGTTTAATTTTAATTGGGCATGTTAATTAGGCAAGCCAAAGGGGGCTTTTGATTGCTAGACTTCCCATACTTTGATAGCTGGACCTTGGTAGTCAGCCTCAGGAAAAAGGAAGTGTCCAAATAAGAGAATAGACCTTGGTGGTAGCTTTAGGAATGTAATCTAGTGGGAGAGACAAGCAAGGCCTGCCAGAACCATGCCCACCATATCTTCTAAATCACTTAATCCCTCTGTTAGCTGCTATTAACTGTATTTACAGAAAAGGAAAAAAAAAATGGAAGTATAGAGGTCAAGTTACCTGACAAACTTGCATAAAAATGCATTTGATTTGTAAACAAACTATCATTTTTTTCCATCTCTTGACAAAAGTCTACTTTTTTAGTAATTTTTTTTCTCAGAATCTAATTATTGCCTATTGTTCTACTTATCAGTGTCAATTGACCAGTTAAGTTTAAAGACCGGCTACAATCCAGAACACATGATCCCCACTTATATTTTGACTAATTGGACTGATCAAATGTTCTTGACTTGAAACTGGTTAAATAAACTTTAGCCTTCAGCTTTCTTATTTTTAAATTTTTTACTAGTTCTTAGAGACGTTTGTGCAATGTGTTTTGGTCATATTCAGCAGCCTTCGACTCTTAACTTATTAGACAAGTGAGGGTAGCTTCCTTAAAGCAGATCCTTTTAAGCCAGACATAGTAGCACATACCTTTAATCCCAGCACTAGGGTGGTAGAGGCAGACAGATAGACCTCTGTGAATCAGCCTGGTCTACTGAGTGAGTTCCAAAGCAGAGTAGTGAGACCCTGTCTGGAAACAAAGAAAGCAGATTCTTTTTAAAAATAGAATTTGAGTCAGACATGGTGGTGCAAACCTGTAGTCTCTTTCCTCAGGAGACTGAAGTAAAATCACATGTTCAGGCCAGGCTGGACTGCATAAGGAGACCCTGCTGCTGGTGGAGCTGGGAGTTGTGAGCAAGCCATTGGCATGGGAGGATGAACTGGTCTCATAAGGATTATATAGATGTCTTTGGTTAATACTGGTGCTTACATAAACATTCCTTAGCCTTTGTCTCCCCAAGAATATTATATGTACCGTTGTAACGACATTCTAAGTTTTTTATTTGTGTCACTAGAATTTAGAGTTGATATTTTCCTCATGATAAATTGTTTTGGTTTTCTTAAACTAAGAATGGCTTAGTTGTCAGGAATCCTAAAATTATTAGTAAGAAATGCAAAGGCAGCGTTAGCAAGATGGCTCCACACGTGAGAAGGCACTTGCTGCCAAGCCTGAGGACTTGAACTGGATCCCCAGAATTCTCACTGTAGAGAGAACCATTTCCAGCAGGTTATCCTCTGAGCTCCACACGGGAGTGCATACATACACACACACACACACACACACACACACACACACACACACACACACACAAAAACCAAAAACCACTAAGTTAATTAGTTAATGTTTTTAAAAAATGAAAGACAAAGCTCCTGGGTCATATAGATAGGCCTTGACAGAGTAAAGAAACACACTGGTGACCTGCTTGATGAGGGAGAAGGCTTCTATTTGGAACTGGCTGAACTTACTGTCCAGTCAGACAGTTTCCTAGTCAGCGGTAGACTAAGGCTCTGCTGTGTTTCTCTGTTAACTTAGTACGGACTTTAAGCAATGAGCAAATTCACTTTCAAGTAAGGGGGTAGTCATATGGGTTCCTGCAATGGTAGGAGAAAGGAAGTTGACCTTAATCTTGGGATCCTCCTCCCTCCTCCCAACTGCGGGGATCACAGGCACACACCATGCCCAGCTAACCTATTTTTAAATGTTTTTAAATTTTATAAGTTGAGTCTTGTTAATGTTTTCTGAGCCTAAAATTCATGGGATCCTCAGATCTAGATGTTCATGGCTACATATATGTGAAGAATCTAGCCAGGATAGGTCTGTAGCTGGGAATGACCTATTTGCATGGCAATGGATGAAGTAATTTTGTATTATTTGATAGTGCTGATGGTTAAACTCATGGCCTTGTTCTCTGCTACTTAACTACCCGCTCCTGTTTTAACAAGGTTGTCTTCTGATTCATTAAGTAGTGTGCAGGCTAACACTACATCTTTTTAAATTTTAATTCCATCAGGGTTACATTTCTTGTAGGCCTTTCACATGCAGATAATTTCAACAGGGCCAAGGATATGTGGAGTTAGAATAGTTTACCTCCTAAACTGAGTTCCATTTACCTCTCCGGTAATTTCCCAGGAGCAATTTTAATTTTTGCTTTTGTAGAACTAGCCTTTCAAAGTCTGTAAACTTGACAAACATAGTATGGTTTACTATGACCCGTTTGAATGAGATTGTTTCCTCTTTCTGTGGGTCTGTCTGCAAGCTTGTGCCTCTGTGCGTATCTAAATAATACTCCCTGAACTTACTTAGCTCCTTGCTCTGCTAGGAAGAGTCTTGTGCCAGGGTCCTCTTGCTTTGGGTAAACAGGACAGCCTAGGCTAGTGGAGGAGCACATTTCATTATCTTGCTGAGTTGTATGCGAATTAAGTAATGCCTGAAAGCACCAAGCCACTACCTAGCCTAACAGTGCACCCTCTTTTTCCTTCTCCTTTTCCAACGATCAAGTGACAACATAGCATTTCTTGTGTTTATTAAATATGTTTGTGTTTCCTTTTTTTTTTAACTTAAAAGAATATAAAGAAGGCTAGGGAGATGGCTTAGCTGTGCCTGCTAGGCAAACATTGTAACTGTAGCCTTAGTCAGGGCTCCATTAAGGTCTACTAAGTGAAAGCTATTTCCTTCTGCTCAAGAGTATGAAATCTCCCTCCCGCCTGGGTGGAAACCTAGTATTACAACCTACACAAAACAGAAGAATTTATTCAGCTGGACTGGTCAGTCAGCTTGACTAAGGGACCACTCCTCAGGAAGGTATAGTCACCCAATACTATGCTAAGAAATGGAAGGAATAATTATCCCCTTAATGAAGTAATGTATTTTTCCTTCCCAGAAGCCCATGGTCTCCATGCAGTCTCCACTGAGCTACTATGAGGCTCTGTGAGATCTGCCACCTTCATGAATTCTGACTCAAAATTTAAAATTTCCCCCGTGTGTGTGTGTGTGTGTGTGTGTGTGTGTGTGTGTGTGTGTGTGTGTGTGTTTTGGACACTGACCAGAGACTATGTATGCTTTTTTTCTGGTACTTTTGGCTTTTTCACTCTTTCATGGCTGCTTGCCAAACCTCCCTGGCTATCTCAGAAAGGAATGGCTGTCCCTCTTCCTCTTCCTCTCCCTCCCTTCTCTGGGCAGCTGCCAAGATTTACAACTTGGGTACTGGAGAGATGCTTAGTGTTTTAGAGGACTTGTTGCTCTTCCAGGGGACCCAGGATGGATTCTCAACACCCATGTGATGGCTCACAACCACCTGTAACTCCAGTCCCAGGAGTTCCAATGCCCTTTTCTGGCCTCCATGGGCAACAGGCACACATATGTGGTACACAGATATTAAGGCAAAATATTTTTTTTTTTTTTTGGTTTTTCGAGACAGGGTTTCCCTGTGTAGCTTTGAGCCTTTCCTGGAACTCACTTGGTAGCCCAGACTGGCCTCGAACTCACAGAGATCTACCTGGCTCTGCCTCCTGAGTGCTGGGATTAAAGGCGTATCCACCCAGCCTTTTGTTTTGTTTTGTTTTTTTTGTATATTTTTGCCTTTTTTTTGTATATTTTTGTCTTTTTTTTTCTCAAAACATTCTTACACATTAAAAAAGGGAAGAAAGAAATTTACAGCTTGCCTGCCCTGTGGTTTTTCTTTTACACTCTTTCAAAGAAATTTTTTTAAAGATAAAGATAAGCCAGACATAGTGGCGCATGCCTTTAATCCCAGCACTTTCTCTGTGAGTTCAAGGCTAGCCTGGGCTACAGAGTGAGTTCTAGGACAGCCAGAGCTATATAGTGAGACGCTGTCTTGTGGGGGGAGGGAGGAGGGAGAGTGCATTCTTGGGTTTCACAGGAAACTGAATTTTGCAGGGTATAGTTACATATACCAGTGCATGATGCTTAAGTAAGGATCGCACGTTGAAGGCTAGCCTATAGTACAAACAAGACCCTGCCTACAAAAACCAAAGAGGTTGAAATTTTGTGTCTAAAGGGTTGCCCATTTAAAGATAACTTGTGTATAATATATATATTTATTATATGTATATATTTTAATCTTGCTTTGGTTTGGTTTTGGTTGGTTCAGTTTTTATTTTTCCTTGACTTTCTTTTTAGATACCTTTTTACAAGGCAAACAGTTCCATGAAGCTTTGGAAAGCATACTTTCACCCCAGGAGAACTTAAAAGGGAGAGAAGAGCACCTCCAGTGTGGCTATATCAAAAGTGTCCAGCATATTTTGAAAGAAATCAGTGGTGTGCAAGCTCTGGAGAGTGCTGTCAAGCACGAGGCCTTGAAGTATGTAGGGCTGCTGGACTGTGTGGCTGAGTACCAGTAAGTACAAGAGTGTCTCCATCAATGGGCAGTGTAGTGAAGTCCACCGGAAGATGTGTGGAGGAATTGTGGCCTCCACCTTTTTAAAGTAAGAAAGAAGTGAGAATAGGGCAGGAGGTGGGAGGATACAGCAGGGAAAGCCACATACTCTGTGCCATCTGAAAATCAAAGTGGTGAGGGAAAGGTGTGTTTTTCAATAGCCCCAGCATGGCTTATCTTCCAGCCTGTCCCTTCTCCCTTCTCCCCAAGAAAGATGCCAGCTGCAAGACCCGATTGGTTCTTGCATGCTCTTTTCTGGTTTCCCTTTTAATCAGTGTTGTTTTCTTTTGGTTTCCCTACCCCTCCCCACCTTTTTTTCCTGTTTTCCCAAAGATTGGACAGTGATCTGTTGGCCCTGAACATGTACTCTCTTCCTGGCTTCCAGGCAGTGGCTGATATGATAAGGATTCTGAACTGGCTACAGTTTCTAAGTTGCTGCTGTTAATGTTTTCCCCCCAGTCATTCCAGATTCCAAGGGTGGCTATCTTCTACAGATACCCCATTCCAAATAAAGCATGTGAGCAATAACAGGATGTGGGGGAAAGAGTGTAGAATCTGTGTGTGTGGCATTTGAACCTCTGATTACATAGTTTCTTGAGGCAAGGTTCTCATTATGTAACTCTGCCTGTCCTGGAACTCACTATTTAGACCAGGATGGCCTTGAACTCACAGAGATCCACCTGCTTCTGCCTCCTGAGTGCTGGGATTAAAGGCATGCACCATTACCCCCTGGCTTCAGGGGATTTTTAAATTACATTTTTTTTATTTATTTATTTATCGTGTGTGTGTGTGTGTGTGTGTGTGTGTGTGTGTGTGTGTGTGTGTGTGTGTGTACACGCGTGTGCACTCCCACACCATGGTGTGCATGTGGAGATCTGAGAACAACCTTGGGAGTTTGCTCTCCTACTATGCCTCTCCCAGGCATTGAACTTGGGTTGTCAGACTTGGCAGCAAGGCGCGGTTTTCAATTTGAATTGTTACTTACAAAGACTTCCTCTGGATTCTCCTTAGAGGCAAGCTGTGTGTGATCGATTGGAAGACATCAGAAAAACCAAAACCTTTTATTCGAAATACATATGACAACCCACTACAAATTGTGGCGTATATGGGTGCTGTAAAACCATGATGCCCACTACAGTTTTCAGGTCAGAACCTTGAGCTCCTGCTTGATAAGCTTTTTGTGTGTGTTTTTGGGGGTTTTACTGTACTCACCTGTAGAGCACTTCTTCCCTTCCTGGACTGTTCCCCACCCCCATTCTTGCTTAATGAGCACAGTCCATTCTTCAGTGTCTTATCTACCATCTTTGTGTTCTCTGTGTCCTGGTGAAATCTTTAACTAGCCCATATTAGAAACTGATGTGGAGATACTACTTAGCACTGGATAGTTTGCCCTGAAACAAGAGGAAATACTGAAGCTGTGCTGTGTTTCTTTCTAGGTTCAGTGTGGCTTAATTGTGGTAGCCTATAAAGACGGGTCCCCTGCCCACCCTCACTTCATGGATGAAGAGCTCTGTTCCAAGTATTGGGCCAAGTGGCTTCTTCGACTAGAAGAATATGCAGAAAAACAAAAGAATCAGAGTATTCCAAAGCCAGACTAGAGGCCAGGATATTACTTGGGAACATTCAGTGAATCTGAGAGTTACGTTAACACAAACTGAAGATGTAATTTGTTGGGACTTATTGCTGCTGAGAAGCCAGAAAGTCTAGAAGTCAGCACTGGACCAGCTGTCGTACCTCTGACTGCTACCTACCTGAGAAGAGGGCACACAGGATTGGCAGTCACCTTGGTGACTTCTGGACTCTCTTGCAAATCTTTTTGTTTCCCTGGCAGAATGCCTAGTCTTTGAATTGAGATCAGAAGGCAGTGAAGCTTCATGTGCCAAGCATGTCCCTAGGGTTCTCAGGGAGGGGAGGGGTCACACACTGCCAGGGTGTGTAGAGGGAGAGCACATCAACCATCACCACTGTAACAGGTTCCTGCAAGGTGCTTTATACAGTAGGACTCCTGTGTCATTAGGGGAAAGCTGCTTCTTAACATTGAATTCATTCACATGTGACTGTTTGACCCAGAGTAAACCTGGCTGCGTAGAAAGCTGGAACACTCAGCACATCATTGGCCAGATCCTTTTCCATACAGATAAGCCCCAGCAATGGTCACCATTGTTAGGGTTTTAGTACCCTGTTTCTAATGTCAGTCAGCAGGCCATGTACTAGAAAGAAAAAAAAATACTATTGTGGGGTTTTTCAACTAAGAGCAACACTGATAATCCATTTTTCCCCCTGTGTTTGTAGGTAATCATTGATTGTCTTTGAATTTGGGAAAGTTAAATAAATGCCATTATTTCCCTGGGAGAGGGTTTTCTATTTTATAAAGTAAACCTCGTAGAGTTTAAGTTACACTACTAATTTAAAATTATAGGTTCTGTAATCACATTTACTTTTCATTAGTCATAAAAAAAAAAAAATAAAAGGTATTTAGCTGACTCAGCAGTTAAATGCTTCCTAGTCTCTCAGAGGACCAGAGTTTGGTTCCCAGTGCCCATGTCTGGCAGCTCACAACTGCCTGTAACTCCAGTTCCAGGGGATCTAGCACCCTCTCCTAGACTCTGAGGACACCCGTACTCATATGCATAGACACACACATACACATAAATAATGAGCTTTTTGTTTTGTTTTCTGAGACGGGGTTTCTATGTGTACCTCTGGCTGTCCTGGAATTCACTCTGTAGACCAGGCTAGTCTTGAGTAATAAGCTTTTTTTAAAGAAAAAAATAATAGTAAGAGTAATAAAAAGTTTTGTTTGTTTTTATTTAAAGGTGTCTTTATGGGATAATTTCATGGGCCTGAAAATTGTTTGAACTTTACTTTCATTTGTTTATCTATTTTTTGTGGTGCTGAGGAGCAAACTCTTGGCATGTGCCCCACTATTGTGTCTAATCCTTGCACTTGGTTTTTAAGTCCACAACTTTGCCATCAGCCCAGTAGCCTACTGAGTTCTATATAAATGCATGAAAGAAGGTATTCTAAGTGAGCTCTCAACCATAGTTACCTGACAAAGTCAGTAAGATGTAGATAGAAAAATGTGTTAGGTTTACTAGAGGAAGTGAACCAAGAAAATATAAGATTTATTGGGGCTGGAGAGATGGCTCAGAGGCTAAGAGCACTGCCTGTTCTTTCAGAGGTCTGAGTTCAATTCCCAGCAACCACATGGTGGCTCACAACCATCTATAATGAGATCTGGTGCCCTCTTCTGGTGTGCAGGCATGCATGCAGATAGAACACTCTACATAAATCTTAAAAAAAAAAAAAAAGATTATTGGTTTGACTTAAACTATAGGGCTCTGTATTCCAACAGTGGTCCATGCCAGAGGCCCAGAGAGCACAGTAGCTGCTCCCTGGAGAGTTACTGGTGTTGAGTTCTATTTGAAGGCTGACTTGGAAAATGCTAATGTCGGTATAAGTACTGCGAAAGCACAGCTCCAAGGCAGAATTCCTTCCTTAAGGGCTCACAGCTTGTTCCCATCGTCCACACGGGAGGACCCAGGCTTGGTTCCCATCGTCCACACGGAGCTCACAATAGTCTAACTGCAGAGTCAGGGAGTCTGATGCACTCTTCTGGCCTCTGAGGACACCTGTGCTCACATCTACATACTCACATGGGCATTTTTTAAAAAACTTAATTGGACATGGTATCACATATAAAAGTCCTGCTGCTCTGAAGGCTGAGGCAGGAAGATGTCTTGAACCCAAAAGGTGAGGGCCAGCGTGGGAAAATAGACTCAAGAAGAAATAAATGATCACTGTTAAAGGCATAGAGCAATAAAGCCAAACTTGAGTGACAATATTACTCATTTTGGGATGCCTCCTTTTCCTCTAAATGATATATATTAAAATCCAGTGGAGAGAGTTTTCTGAGTATAAAATGTTTTATATATTAAAGTTCTTATTTTGAGACAGGGTCTGGTCTCACTGCGTAGCCAGCCCAGTCTTGCTTTGGATATTCTATATAGTTGTACCTAGTTGAGCTTCCTGGGGGCTGGGAGTACAGGTGTGCACTACTATAGCACACTTATTGAAGGTTTTAAAACAGTTTACCCTTTGAAAACATTTGTCATGCTGTGTATGTGTGGTGCACACTTAGAAGTAAAGGACGTGTATGTACAGGTGCACACTTAGAAGTAAAGGATGTGTATGTGCAGGTGCACACTTAGAAGTAAAGGGCATGTGTATGTGCGGGTGCACACTTAGAAGTAAAAGACTGTGTATGTGTGGGTGCACACTTAGAAGTAAAGGACGTGTATGTGCGGGTGCACACTTAGAAGTAAAGGACGTGTATGTGCAGTGCACACTTAGAAGTAAAGGACGTGTGTATGTGCGGGTGCACACTTACAAGTAAAGGACAGCTTCCTGGCGTTAGTTCTCTTGCCACCACGTGGGGCCTGGGAAGTTTGTTCTTTCTGAAAAGTTGATTTCACAGAGCTGAAGAGATGGCACAGTGGTTAAGGGCACTTGCTATTCTTCCAGAGACGCAGGTTTTGTTTCCTGGAACCCACATGATGGTTCACAACCATCTGTAACTCCAGTTCCAGGGGATCTAATGCCCTCTTCTGACCTCCACAGGCACCAGACACACATGTGGTACACATACATACATGCAGGCCAAACACATAGAAAAGAGTCTAATAAGAATATTTGTAAAGTGTGTGTGTGTGTGTGTGTGTGTGTGTGTGTGTGTGTGTGTGTGTGCGCGCGCGCACTAAGTCTAGAAAAGGACGTTAGAAGCCTGGATCTGAAGTTACAGGTGGTTGTAAACCCATGTGGGTTCTAGAAACTGAACCTGGGTCCTCCACAAGAACAGTAAGTGCTCTGAACTGCTGAGCTGTCTATCTCTCCAGCCCCAGTTCTGGGAATCTTAGGTTGTCTGGCTTGATAGCAAGTGTCTTTACTCACTGAGCCATTCCAGCTTCCTTACAGGAATATAAGATATGATTTGGTAGTTCTTAGTTTTTGAGACATAGCTCACTATATTCTCTTTTCCAATATAATTCAGGGCTGCTGATATAGTTCCAAAGTGGAGCATGTACAAGGGCATAGGGTTAGCCCCAGTACTACAGCAACAACCTGATGTAACTCTACTCATTCGCTGCTTTAGAATGGGGGAGGCACTGACAATAAAGAACAATTTCAATTTAACGCAAAATTACCCTCCCTTCAGACCTGACCCCTTCATTGCAGCCATTAGCCTGTGACGGTCTGAGAACATTAACCTCTAAGAACCTATTTTTAAGTTATAGGGAAACTTGTCAGCATGTGACCCTGTGGTTTTATGTGTTGACCTTGGCAAATACAGGAAGAAGGTTGGTTAGTGAGACTGTGTTTCTAGGTAACCAATTTGCCTACCAAATACAGGAAGAAGGTTGGTTAGTGAGACTGTGTTTCTAGGTAACCAATTTGGCGCTAGAAGGGGGTAATTTGTTCTAATCACTCCAGCTTTCCACCTGAGCAATTAACATTTGATTACAACTTACCCTGCCCTCCCCCAGATGCAGAAAAGTGAAGCAGGGGAATAGCCAAACATCTATTTTTAAAGAAACGCTTAACGTGTTTTGCACTGGTACCTAAAGGAAACCTTTCCAAAGCAATCAGCCCTAAGTATCTCCTTCTGCCCCCTCTCCCCCCCCCCCCACAAGCCCGATAAATATAAAGGGACGTTCTGAGTTGGGCTTTGAGGTCCTCCCATTTTGCTTAAGAGCTATAGACAGATGGGAAATATGAAGTAAGAACACTAACAGATGAGTCCACTCTGTTTGTTTTCCTGACCCCACTCCCCTCCTCAGTGAGACAAACATCGGTATGTTTGGATCTTTCTAATGTATACTTTTATAGATTTAGGACATGGACTGGTCTCCATAAGGAAGTTTTACTTTATGTTTTTAGTACTTAGATTTTTTTTTTTTAATCTTTTCTCAGTACTGGGAATTAAACAAGGGCCTTTATGTTCTGTACAAGTGCTGTGCCCTGCCCCTCAGCAATTTGTTTTCGAGACCTATCCAGGTTGACCACATGTGGATATGGTGCATTTTTTATTATTATTATTGCTATTATTTTGAGAAAGTGTCTCTACATATCCCTGCCTGTTTTGGAACTCACTACATAGACCAGGCCAGCCTTAAACTCACAGAGATTTTCCTGCCTCTGCCTGTCAAGGGCTGGGGTTAAAGATGCATGCCACAGCCAACATTGGCATTAGTTTTAACTACTCTGTGGCATTCCCTCACGATTTACTGCCATGCTAATGAGTTATAAAGTTAACTTTTGAGAGCCGACAGCCCCTCAGTGAACACTTCTCTACATGCTTTCCAGTATGTGCAAAGCACATGCAATACAGTGTAAAGTAGAACATAGTCGTGACTCTCATTTACTAGGGCTGTGACCTTGGATAAGTTACCCAGGAACTTATTTAGGAACATATATAAATAAATATATATTATATGTAAATATAACATGTTATATGTAACATATTTATATGTACATTAACAAAAATTAATGAAAAAAGTTCATGAATTTGAAAGAGATCAAGGACAGGTATACGGAAGGGTTTGGAGGGAGGAAAGGGAAGGGGGAAATGATGTAAATATATTCTAAAAAATAAAAGAAATAATTAAAATATTTCTCTTCAAAATGACATTATCAACTTAAACACCTACAAACAGTGTCTAGTTTTCTGATTTTTCCATATCCTCATCAACAGAAAAGTTGCAAGACTTTCCCCCAGTCTGATAGGTTGAAAATAATCCATTTAAAGTACTAGCTAGTCCTAATCGCTTGCATGAAACCCACTTTAGAACGGGATTGCCATCTAGTGGTATCAAGTTGCACTGCAATTATGATGCAGGAGCCAGAAATGTGTAGACCTTCCGTTATCTCTGGGTAATTGGGTGGACAATATAGGTCTGGCTTGATTTTATTTACCGTTTTGTTTGGGTCTCAGAGTTTTTCAAGCTAGCCTCATACTACTGATCTTCCCGCCTCAAACTCCTGTGTCTACCACAAGGACCAGTTCTCTGATTGGAGTAGATGGACTAAATGAGTTTTCCATCATCTAGTCTCTATATTTTTAAGCAGCTCTACTTCTCATTTTTCTACCATGGTGGCAGGAAGCCTTTCCTCTAAGTCCCAGACGAGAGAAGTCCTGTCTTCAAACCCAGTCAGGCCTCTTTCAAATGAATGCATCTGGGTCACAGCTCAGACCAAGGATAAATTAGGAATGAGGCTATTTACCAAGTCAGCAGGAGACTGCAGCTCCCACCAGGGTGGGCTGTCACTGAGCACCACTAACCTGCAAATGGGGGGTTGCCAGTAGGGTACAACTCAGTGCTGGCCCAGAGAGCCTCACAGAGGCCTGAGCTGTGTTCCCAGAGAATCCTGGGTCACATCCTTCCAAATCAGCCCTAGCCTATCTGCTGTGAACACTTCATGTCATAGTCTGAAAGGGTCTGGGAGTGCTTAAAATGCTAGGCAACAATCAGAGGCACAGTACGGTTTACATTATTCATGTATTCTGTGTATGCATGCACCTGCATGCCATGGCACATGTGAGGTCAGAGAACAACTTTCAGGAGTCAGTTCTCTCTCCTTCCACTGTGTGGGTCCTGGAGATCCAACTCATTTTTTCAGCCTTTCCTACAGGCACCTTTTCCCACTGAGCCATCTTGTTAGCCCATAGATACATTTTTTTAAAGATCTGTACAAAAATGTTCATGGAAAGTAAGGTGTCAAAAGTGATATTGCCAAAATTCATATAACATAGCTTTAAATTCTGTGACTAAATTAATGGGATGTTAATGAAGATTGAGAAGAGAAAGAGGATCCACAGCAATTTAGAGCCATTTATAATTAGAAACATCCAATCCCGCCAGTCTGAACATCTCACTGCCAGGCTTATGCACATTTTGAAGCTTTTGCTTGTACCAAAGCCTTTTTTTTTCTGTGTATGAGTGTTTGTATGTATTTACCTGCATGTCTGGTATCATTGGAGGCCAGAAGACATCAGATCCCCACACTGGAGTCATAAAGGTGGTTGTGAGTTGCCATGTGGGTTCTGGGAATCAAACCCAGGTCCTCTGCGAGAGCAGCCAGTGCTCTTAACCACTGAACCACCTCTCCAGCCCCTGGGCTGGTGCCTTAACCCAGAATAACTTCCCTTCTTACCTTTCTCCAGCCACATCTGGACTATGTAAGTATGGTGTGAGTGAGTCCAAACTCCAGTCTTTCTTCCCTGCTCCGCTGGAAACACGATGGTGGAGAACAGGAAGGGCAGAGACAGACAGAGGCTCAAATCCCAGCCCTGTAATGGCGGGTTGCTTCTCCTCTTAGTGCCTGCCTTCTCATTGGTGGGTTAGGTAGCTTCTGACCTCAGCATTGCTGGAAGTTTAACATGGGAAGATGAACACTGGGGAAAATATTTGTCCCTTTCTTCTTGGAACTGGCTCAAGCCCTCACTGAACTCCAGTGGCGCCGCTGTTTTCACACTGTTTTTGTGCCCTGCCCTCTGTCCCTGTACCGTCGCAGGTGTGTGGCCTCCCAGAGCATGGGAAATGCCTACAGGGCTGGATAAATGTACAGCTTTAGTACATATATACTGTTTGCAGTATGAACCACACATTATACAATCTGTGTGTGTGTGTGTGTGTGTGTGTGTGTGTGTGTGTGTGTGTGTGTGATCTAAAACTTGAATAATGAACAAGTGAGATGACTTGTTTCTGGACTTCAACCTCCAGAACCATTCACAAGGAGAAGGAGAGAGCTGACACCACAAAATTGTCCTCTGACCTCCACACGTGAACTGTGACACACGCACACGCCCTATACTAAATAAGTAGTAAATAAATGTAAAACATAAAATGAAACGTGACTAACTACAGAATGTGTTGCAGGAGACATGTAGTCATAAATTGAAAGACTTGGGTATATTTTGAGTTCAAAGTCAAGTAAATAATAGACATAGTCAAAGCCACATAGAACAGTGTCTTAAGAGAATGATAAAAAGGGCTGGAGAGGAGGCTCAGTGCTTGAGAGCACTGGTTTCTCTTCCAGAGGACCTAGCTTTGATTCCCATCACCCATTTGGAGCTCACAACCATCTATAACTCCAGTCCCTGGGGATCAGATACCCTCGGCTGGCCTCCGAGGGCACCAGGCATGCACATAGTGCACAGACATACATGCAGATAAAACGTAAGAGATAAGAAAGGGGACAAAGAGCACAGGAAACAGCCCTGCCCCCAGACATCAGGGAAAGGTCTGTAGGCCAGAATGTCACCAGAGATAATGTATTTGATGCTGGTTAGTACTTGGGAGAGGCTGTGAATGAATTCATTGCCAACACGGAGATTTATACGTTATGTGCAGCACTAGAGACATCAGACAGTGAGTAAGGACATGGTGCGGGAAGTCGTAGTACTGTGAGTTACATGGGGAATTAGTCATGCTTTGTCAGAGTGACAGAATCAATAGGACATGTAGACAGATTTGAAAGGATTTAGTAGGGGAAATTGCTCACATGACTTTGGAGGTTAAGAAATCTCATAGTATGCCAACTTGAGCTAGAGAACCAGAGAAGCAGAACTGTGGCTTAGCCCAAGTTCAGAGTCCTGAGAGCCAGGGAAGCTCGGCCTGAGGTTGAGGGTCTGAAACCCAGGGGCACAGGTATTAGTCCTACAGTCCCAAGGCCAGAGAGCCTAGAGTGCTGATGTGGGACAGAAACTGGTCTTCCAATTCCGGGATAGACAGTGAATTTACCTGTCCTCTGCCTTTTGTTCTGTGCTGACCATCCAGACATCTAGACAGTGCTTCCTACATCCAGCAGTCCCACCCCACCAAACACACACAATCTATGCCCTTATATATACATACACCCCACATCTATTCACCACACACATGCAGACACACAATGGGTAAAGGCAGAACATCCTTAGGTCACTGATTCAAATGCCATACCCTCAACACCCCTACACAAAGCATCAGTTTACTAGCAATCACCAATCCAAATATCATCCTCTTACCACAAACCCAAGAATTTCCACCTCTAGGCCTTTTTCTGGGTACAGGAAAGGCCAAGGTGCCAAGGAGTTAGCACACCTGGCCAGATCTTTATGTTGTTGTTTACTTATTTTGACACAGCCCTGGCTGGCCTAGAGCTTGCTAGGTAGACACAGTTGGCCCCAAATTCATAGAGATCTGTCTGCCTCAGCCTTTGAAGTGGCTTTTTAAAAAATCTTGTGTGTCTTACTTGTATGGGAGTTTTGTCCGCTTGTGTGTGCATGCCACATGTGTGTCTAGTGCCTTCAAGGGGCCAGAAGAGGGTGTTGGATTCTCTGGCACTGGAGTTACAGCTGTGAGCTCTCCTGTGGGTGCTGGGAATCAAACCTGGGTCCTCTGGAAGAGCAGTAAGTTCTCTTAACTACAGAGCCATCTTTCAAGCCCCATTTCCCCCCTTGTCTCTTTAATTTTTATTTTATTGTTTTACAAGTATGAGTGTTTTGCCTGTATTTATGTCTGTGTACCATATTCATGCAGTGTCCAAGGAGACTAGAAGGAATTGGAACCTCTGGAACTGAAGTTACAGACAGGTATGAGCCATTATGTGGTTACTGGGAGTCAAACCCAGGTCCTCTGGAGGAGCAATCAATGCTCTTAATTGCTGAGCCACCTCTCTTGCCCACCTCGGCAAATTTTTAACCGATGAAAATTGGGAACCAGTAACTCAGGCTAGACCAAACCAACTTTGGGCCATGTTCTTTCTATAGTCACCCAGAGGTGCCCACAGCAATGACCTGCTCATTAGCCATCTGCTGTGGCCTTGTCTTCTCTTGTGACAGTGCCTGGGACCAGACAAATGACTATATCAGGTCAGCTTTGGGGAACCTCAAATTAATACAATGGGTTGGTGATAGCATTGATGTGTGGATGAGTATGCCTCACAGTAAAAAACTAAGCCAACCCACCGGCTGTCCCCTACCACACATGGATGCTCCCACAGCGTGTCTAGACTCCGTAGGAGCACGTGCACAGCCAACAGTTCTAGCACAGGAAAAAGCACTTCTCAGCTGGCCCCGCCATCCTGCTATTTGTCATTCCATCCATCTGCTGTCCCCGAGAAACACTCACCCACGTCAGCTAAAATGGTACACTGGGCTTGGAACTGGCTAAGGAAATGTCAGGCTGGCAGAAGAGAGAAGAAAACCAAAATAGCAATTGTGTGGACAGTGGGGGCAACACAGATCTGCCCTTCTGGATAGGGCAGAGGGAGCACAGGAGGCCTCTCATGGGGCTGTGTGGAGGCCTTGGAGTGAGCTTTGGGAACCTAGCTGCTAGCTCAGGACCTTAACACCATCTCCTCCCGGGCACCTGGGCACTCTTTCCTTGAACCAGCCCTTTACATCAGTTACTGCTTCTTGTCCCTCCGCAAGAGCAGGGACTTTGACAGAGAGGAAGAAGTAGGTTTCTATTTTTGTTTTTTTAAGTTTTTTCAAGACAGGGTTTCTCTGTGCAGCCCTGGCTGTCCTGGAACTCACTTGGTAGACCAGGCTGGCCTCGATTTCAGAGATCGGCCTGCCTCTGCCTCCGGAGTGCTGGGATTAAAGGCATGTGCCACTACCATCTGGCTGAACTAGGTTTCTTTAAGGTTGATGTTGACTTGTTTATAATCCCAGCACCCAGAAGGCAGAGGCAGGAGGATGGTGGGTTCAAAACTAGACTGGGTTACATAGCAAGACCTTATCTCTCCAAAACTAAATAACTAGCTGCTGTCTGTTTACCTGTTGGTTTTCTGGTCAGCCTTCCTTGAGGAACAAAGGACGTTGTTGAACAAAAATTTGTGAATTCTCAACTTGAAGTGAGTTGTAGGAGGTGTCCCCAGGTCAGTGTGCGCCCACTCCGAGGGCTGGAAATCTGGTGTTTATCTCTCCAAGGGAAAGAGTCATTCTAAACACACAGCTGTTTGGATCTTAGGCTAGATAATTATGCATTCATTTCATTCAACAAATATTTACTGAGTTCATTTTGAGCTAGATATTATTCAGGGCCCCAGCAATAAGGCAGTGAGTAAAACACACTAAACTTCCTACCATCTGGGAGCTCCCAGTCCAGCAGGGAGACGGCAGTTGACGGGTACAGCTACAGATGTAAGGCCATTGAAAATGCTGTGAAGAAAGGCAAAGGGCCGGGGTGTGGCTCAGTCGGTAGAGCGCTTGACTTGCATGCACAAGGCCCTGGGTTCAACGCCCAGCATGACAAAATCAGATATCTTCAGCTCCATAGCAGCCTGGGCTACATGAGACCACGCCTTGCTTTAGAAAGAAGGGAAGAAAAGGAAAGTAGTTAGAGGAAAGGAGGAAGGAAGAGAATAGGGAGATGAGCCTGCTGTTTTGAGCTGGGGTGGTCAGAGACCTGACTTCCTGTTGTGCTGCATGACAAGCCATCTGAGTTTAACAGCTGTGTTACATCTCAGGATTCCACAGTAACTGGGCTCAGGTGGCTCTTTGGTTCCTTGAGGGCTCCCGTCACCTGGGTCTTAATTGGCAATCCACTCACCTCTGAGGTCTTGGCAGAGATGGCTGGAAAGTAGCTCGGCTGGGGTTGCAGACCACTGCCCTGCCTTCCATCTAGTCACTGGGCCTCCTTCCCTGTAGTCTCAGGGTGTTCCCCTTCCTTTGGAGCCAGTCCGTGTGGCTTTCTAGCAGGGTAGGCAGACTTCCATGTGAGTGAGTATGTGTGTGTGTGTGTGTGTGTGTAGGCAGGATCTCACTACATAGACCAAGCTGGCTTCACACTCACAATCTTCTTGCGTCAGCCTTCCAAGTGCCGGGATTGTAGGCATGGATAGCCGCATCTGGCTAGACTTCTTATCTAGTAGCTCAGAGTTCCCGAAAGTCAAAGCTCCCAAGACATCTGGAGACTTAGCCTGGCATGGCCTTTTGCAGTATTCTGTGGGTTAAACTGAGTTCCAGGACTACATTAGAATTTGTATGGAGAAACAACCACACAAGGCAGGGAATGCTGGCAGGCATGGCTCACTCTGTACCAGCCATCCAGAAAGCCTCACTGTGTGTACAGAGGTCAGAATGAGGAGGAAAGCCATTAAGAGGCTGTGAAGAGGGCCTGAGACGAGGGTGTGTGAGGAAAGTGTGGAGAGTGAGCAAAGGCTAGAGAAGCTGGAGATGAGGTCAGCAGGCAGCCAGGAGCTGGATCGCCTTGGCCCCACAAGCCATGGAAAGGGATACTGGAGTTACTGTTAGTGTGGCAGTGAGGGGGTGGGACTTAATCTGCGGTTGTCACCCTACAAACCATGGAAGGTTTACACACTACTCTTAGTGTGGCAGGAAGCGGGTAGGGAGCTTAATCCATTATCATCACCCTCACTGCTGGGTTGAGTTTGGGTTAGAGCCGCACATGGACCTCTCATCATAAAGACCTCCCGAGGCCACCCGCAGCCTACTCTTGGAATTTTCCGCACTTCTCTGCTTGAAGCGTTCACCCTGGCATGTGGTATGGACTTCATATGGTAAGGATTTGTCTTAATGACTGTCCTTCCCCTCTAAAATGTAAACTCCAAGTAGTCAAGGGTCTTTGCTTCAGCTGTGGGCCCACAACAAATGATGGACTGCTGAAGTGGTCAGTCCACCTCTGCAGGCCTAGCTGAGTCTATCACAATGTCTGGTGCATGCCAGGGCCTCAGCGAATCATGAATGTCTCACTTTGCTCAGCAGCACAGTGGCTTTTAGAGTTCTGCTCAGCTTGTACAGAAGTCACCTTCCAGTAAGCAATTATGCAGGGCGAAAGAAAAAGAAAGAAAAGGAAGGCCTTGGAAGCAGTCCACACAGTGACTAAAGGCCACGGGACAAACCCTCATTCACCTGATTCAGGTACACTTGATAAGCTGGCTACCTAACAATGTAGCCGGAAAGCCCTCGTTGAAGGAGGAGGGGCCAGGACAAGAAGGAAAACACCAGCTGCCAGCCAATGGAGAGCAGAGAACCAAAATGGGAACAGGAGGCACTGTTTCCAAGCAGACCAGTACCGAGTTGCACAGTGGGGCAAGCGGCAGGCCTGGGAACCTCAGCAGCTCCCGAGGCTGTGCCTGCAAACTAACAACAGTTAATATCTGTGACAACCATTACATCCATTTGTTCGTTTGCTTGTTGTTTGTTTGGTTTTTAGACTGGATTCAATATGTAGCCCAGGCTGGCCTTAAACTCACTATGTATTCCAGGCTAACCTCAAACTCAGAATCCTCCTGCCTCAGCCCCTATAGTGCTAGAGGTATGCACCACCACCTGGATTCATTACATTAAGTGCAATCACACATAAAATAATACATTTTTAAATTTTGCATTTTATGTGTATGAGTGCCTGCATGTATGTAGGTACACCATCTGTGTATCTGATGCCCAGAAGCGGGAACTGAACCCTAGTCTTCTTTGAGAGCAGCAAGTGCTCTTAACAGCTGAGCCATCTCTCTAGCCTCCATTACACCACATATAAAAGAGCAAATTATGTTCAGGGTTCTCTATTTAAAACGAGGACAGGCACATATTTAAGGGGAAAGAAGTATTTGAAACAAAGAGATAGTAGCTCTGTGAATAGGCACTTACTCTGTTGTAGACAACATCGTTGAACATCTGACATCCCTGTCCTGGTTGGTTTTTTGTGAACTTGACACAAACTAGAGTTATCTGGGAAGAAAATCTCTAATGAGAAAATGCCTCCATCTGATTGCCTTTAGGTAAATTGTAGGGCTTTTCTTTTCTTTTCTTTTTTTCCTTTTTCTTTTTCTTTTTTTTTTGTTTTTTAGTTTGTTTGTTTTTTTTTTTTTTTTTTTTTTTTTTTTTTTTTGAGACAGGGCTTCTCTGTGTAGTCCTGACTGTCCTGGAACTCACTCTGTAAACCAGGCTGGCCTCGAACTCAGAGATCCACTTGCCTCTTCCTCCCCAGTGCCGGGATTAAAGGTGTGCACCACCATGCCCAGATTGACTTTTTCTTAACTAAAGATTGGAATGAGAGGGCATGGCCCATTGTGGGTGGTACCACCATTGGGAAGATGCTCTTGAGCTGTTTAAGAAAGCTGGCTGAACAAGCCAGTAATTATGTTCCTTCATGGTCCCTGCTTCAGTTCCTGCTTACAGATTCCTGCCTCAAGAGCCTGCCTCGATTTCCACTGATGATGGACTCTAACCTGTAAACCAAAAAAAAAAAAAACAAACAAAAAACCCTTTCGCCCCCAAGCTGCTTTTAGTCATGGCCTTTATTACCGAAATAGGCAGCAGGCTAGGACAGTCCCCTCCCAAATCCTACCACAACCCCCCTCCTCTCCTGCAGCAGCTCCATCTTACTGTCACTGCGAGTCCAAAAAAATGTCCATTACGATTGGAGAATGGTCTCCAAGGCTGTTGCTTTGGGAAGTGGAACCTCTAAGACATGGGCCTTAGTAGAGGTCTTTAGGTCATGGAGACATGCCCTTGGAAGGGGATGTGGAGCCCCCAGATTCTACCTCTGACTTCCTATTTGGTGACATGACCCACATACACACTTCCTCCTGCTGATGTGACAGAGCTGAGAGAGGGCTCCCTCCAGGTGAAAGTAGATGCCAACATCATGATCTTGAGCCTCTCAAACTTTGAGCTAACGGGGCATGGTGGCGCATTCCTTTAACTCCAGTGCTCTGGAGGCAGAGGCAGGCAGATCTCTGTGAGTTCAAGGCCAGCCTGGTCTACAGAGTGAGTTCCAGGACAGCCAGGGCTGCTATACAGAGAAACCCTGTCTCAAAAAACCATAAATAAATAAGTCAGACTTCTAGCTAAATAACCCTCTTTAGCATAAGTAGCCTGTGATCATTAGCCTTGATTGTCTGAAATCAACAGAGTCAGGCATCTGGGTAGGTCTGTGAGGACATTTCCAGAAAGGTTAACTGAAAGAAGACCCTCCCTCAGTGGGGGAGGCACCTTCCCATGACCACCCCAGACACAGAGATCTGAGTGTAAGCAGCGATTGCTTTTCCTTGAGTGAGGGAATCCATCCCTGCTTGTTGCTCCTGCCTTCAGCAGAATCCAGCTTTGGCTTCCAGTGTGGACTGAAAACCAGTCTTCCTAGGTATCTTCCAGGCCTTCAGTGCCAAACTGGGACTACTAAGGCATCCAGCTTCACAGACAGAGCAGCTACTGTGTTCTATAGTGTGCAGCCATCGTTGGACTACCCAGCCCCTCTCATGTAAGTCACCTGAGTGATCCCCCTTTATAGTACATATATACTCAATGGCTCTGCTCCCATCAAGAACTCTATCTAGCCAGGCATGGTGGTGCACACCTTTTTTTTTTTTTTGGTTTTTCGAGACAGGGTCTCTCTGTATAGCTTTGCGCCTTTCCTGGAACTCACTTGGTAGTCCAGGCTGGCCTCGAACTCACAGAGATCCGCCTGCCTCTGCCTCCCGAGAGCTGGGATTAAAGGTGTGCGCCAAGCCGGGCGGTGGTGGCGCACGCCTTTAATCCCAGCACTCAGGAGGCAGAGCCAGGCGGATCTCTGTGAGTTCGAGGCCAGCCTGGTCTACAGAGTGAGTTCCAGAAAAGGTGCAAAACTGCACAGAGAAACCCTATCTCGAAAAACCAAAAAAGAACCCTATCTAATACATGATCTATGACAGATATTTTACTATAACAACAAAAAGCAGACATTGCCCTTAACTGAGTCCACATTAACCTTCAGCTTCTGCATAGTGTGCTGTGCGCTCTTCTCACCCTGGTGTGAGAGCACCCAGCTTCATGGCATCATGCTGTTTATGCAGCACCCAGAGTCCTCTCTCCCCTTAGACTCCTGCCCTGGACTCCACCACCTGCTCAATGTGCCTTGGTGCTTATGAGGCACATTAGCGACTTGAAAAGATCTGAGCCCGAGCTGATTCACGACCTCGGTTAACCCAGCTTCCCTCAGGGTCATCCCATCTCGGGTTGTGCTGCCTCGAGTCTTCGGGTAGCTTCCAGTGGAAGGCCAAAGCTTTGGAGTCGTTTTGGAGTTCTCTCTTCTTCTCATAACCAGGGTAGCCACACGATTACATAAACCAGAACTGCCCCCAGACAAATAAAGCTGTATGGTCTATCCATTAACCCACATTCAACCCATCAGCAGCAGACGCAGCTAGTTCTATTTTTAAAAACATAGCCAGCACCCGGCCATCTCTCACCAGCTCCTCCACCATCCTCCTAGTCCAAGCATTCATTGTGTCCTGCTTTATTTTTGCAAAGGCTCTTTAACTGGTCTCCCCACTTCCACCCTTGCCTCCCACCCCCAAATCTGTTCTCTCAGCATCCAGAGAAAGTCCCCTAAAACACAAACAAGAACACGTTGGCCCTCTGCTCAGAGCTCTCCATGGTTTTGGCTCTAGTTTGAATTAGTGTTCCCTGAAGGCTCATATAGAAGAAAAAAAAAAAAAAAAAAAGACTTGGTCCCCAAGGTGGTACTGTGGGCCTTTATGAGGTGGAGCATTGGGGAAAGTCCTTAGGCCCTTGGAGCTGTGCCCTGGAGAGGACTTGTAGGACGGACCCTGCTGGTCTTCTTTCTCTTTCAGCTTCTGGCTGTGAGGTGAGCTACTTGCCCTGTCATGTGTTTTCATACTTGCCACCCAGCACCCCCTCCAAGGCCCAGCTAAATGGGTCCACCTGATCTTGGACTATGTACTGCCTATCCCCACCATCACCTGCTCCCGACCCTGAAACCTATTAATGTAGCCCAGGCAAGCCTCGACTCCCTTGGCCTCCCAAGTGCTGAGATTGCAAGACTGACCTACCATGCCTGGCAAAGCTTTTCTCCTTTGTAGGTTAAGTATCTCGGGAATTTCCTTGTGGTAATGTGAAGATGATTAATAGTTTCCTGATTCATTCAGAAGGAAAGCTGAAGTCTGCCTATAGCGGTAATCTGCTCCCCACCCCACCCCCATCGCCCGTTCCCATCTGTCTGCATGCTCCCCGTTGCTTCTCACTCCACACACGCTACACTCATCCTCGACGGATGTGTCAAGCACATCCCCACTGTGTCTGTCTTCCCGGCCTGTGTCCTCTTTGTTCCCTCTGACCGGAGCTCTTTCTCAGGTAGCCACAAGGCTTCTTCCCTCCTTTCTCTCAGGTCAGATGTCCCTGTCCCCCAAACCTCCAGTTTATGCCAGGCCCTCTTTGCCTTAAGGTGACAAACCATATTTTACCAAAAAATGGCCATAAGCTCTTCAAGAACCATTCCCCGATTCAAAAGGGGATGTGGGCTTCCTCCCCTAGAACATGGGCTGGCTGCACGGTGACGTGGCAGCCTTGTCAGGCTTGGTGGCGCACGCCTTCACTCTCAGCACTCAAAGGCAGAGGCAGGCAGCTCTCTGTGAGTTCCAGGCCAGCCTGGGCTACAGAGTAAGATCCTGTCTAAAAAAAAAAAAAAAACCAGAGAGAGAAAGAAAGAAAGGAAAAAAAAGGCAGTGGAGATGGCAGTGCCACAGGACTGGCAAGCTATAGTAACCTGTAATCCAGCCTCTCCCTCGAGCAGCTTCTCCTTCAACACTTACCCTATCAAGCTGGGTGTGGTGGCACACCCTTGTCATCCCAGCACTAGGCTAAGGCCGGAGTATAAACTCGAGGCCAGCCTGGGTTGAGAGTAAGACCTTCCTGTCTCACGTTTGCCATGTCACCGATGCGATACAGATCACAGGGACCACAAGGGGTGGTGCATAAGGAAAGGAATGGGAGATGCCATCCAGCAACCAGCATGGCCCACCAGGTGGGTGACGAGAGCCTTCAGACAACTCCAGGGTCCAGCCTTGGAGTCTCCCAGCTGAGGCCCCAGACGTCTGCAGGACAGAGAAAAGCTGTGCCTTGTCCACACCCAGGCCCACAGAATCCATAAATTTTGGATTGGCTCATTGCACGGTCATAGGAACTGACCACCTCAATTAGTTTCTCTGCAGCATCCAGCGGGAGATGTACTGACCTACTTGTTCGTCCGTTGTCTGTCTCCACCTTAGAGAATCAGGGACTATCCTGGCATGGTGGCTCACGTCTACAGTTCCAGCCATTGGGAGGCTAAGACAGGAGGATTGGCACAAGTTCAAGGCTAGCCTCAGCTACATAGTGACTTCCGGACTAGCAGGAGGAAAAAAACTAAGACTGTATCTCCACACAAGTAAACAAAGCACAATAAATGAAAGGACACTGGTCTGTTTTGTCTAGCCTTAGTATCTAGAAAAGTCCCTAGCATGCCATGGGGACTTGAGAAATATTTGTTGAACAAGTGAATCCATGCTAATTAAAGAAAACTGCTCCTTACTATAATTCGCACACCTTCTGCTGAGGCATGTGACCTTTTCCCGAAGAAAGTGTTCTCTGGTGTGTTTTGGACTAGCTCCCTGTTAAAAAATATCTCTTGTCAGCCATCTGGAAAATGATAAAGTTGGATCCATACCTCCCACTATACCCCAGGAAATAGTCCAAACAGATCAAAGATTTATATGCGATAAAATGAAGCCGTTACAGTCCCAGAAAAATGCATGGCAGAATTCCGATGTAACCTTGGAGTCGAAAGGCCTTCCTCCCTATGACTTGACCCCCAGCAGCAGTCACAGAAGAAAAACATGGCTCAACTCACACTAAATAAAACTTCTGCAAGGGGGGGAAATTCATGAGTGAAAGTCAAAAGCTAAATGACAATCTAGGAGGAAAAGAATCAACTTAAACCACGAAGGACTGAACTTCCTGGTACAATCACACATGTGAGTAAACAAAACACTGTAAGAAATCAAACAGAAGAAGGACCAAGAAATTAGGCAGTAACTGGCCGTTAGACTGCTCCCTGAAACAGCTTCAAATGGCTCTTGATAAGACAAGAGAGTCAGCCTTCCTCTCACACACAGTGAGACAAATGTCAAATAAAATGACACTGAAAAACTATTTCTCTCCTATCAGATGGGCAGAGAGCCAAAACCACAGCAATACAATGTTGGCACAGTGGCAAGGACATGGGTACACTCACCAACTGCAGACTAGCACCATCACCTTGTAGGGTAATTGAGCCCTATCCACCAATGTTAGAACACCCAGCAACTTACCCCACCAAGGGCCAGCCTTCTTTATATAAACATACACACACATACACATACACACAGACACAGACATATACACACACACACATACATACATACACATTTTTTTTAAACAAGATCTGTACAATTCCTAGAAGTTCAGTGGAGAGGCTAAGGGTGTAGCATCGTGGTAGTGTTTGTCTATTGTAGGCAAGGTCCTGGGTTCCATCCACACAGCACAGGATATGGAAGTGGAGAAGGCAGAAAAAACAGACTAATAACCTGTGGAAAACAGACATTCAAGCAGTTCACAGAAAAGGGAACTACAAATTGCCCTTAATGTATGAAACTATGAACACTGACAATTGCATTTCTGGAATTTATCCCAAAGACAGGATTGCATTTATGTGAAATGACACATATATAAAGTTACTCACTGTCGTATTCTCTACATAGTAGCAAAACATTGGAAGCCTCATAAGTGTCTATCACTGGAAAACTGATAATCTAAAGTATGGTGCATCCACACAACAAAGACAGGGTTTAAATTTTATTATAGTCATTCATTCATTGGAGTGTGTGTGTGTGTGTGTGTGTGTGTGTGTGTGTGTGTGTGCACATGCCACGCCATGCCTGTGAGGGTCAGAGAACAACTTGAGGGAGTCAGTCCTCTTCTCTTACCACGTGGGTACCAGGGACCGAGCTCAGTTAACCAGATTTGGTGCGAGAGCCTTCACACGCTGAGCCATCTTGCTGGCCCAGGTATGCACTGTTGGAAGAAGAATTCTGAGGTTGGAGAGGTGGCACAGCCGTTAAGAATGTGTACTGCTTTTGCACAGGACCCAAGTTGGATTCCCAACACACATATCAGCTGGCTCACTCCAGCTCCAGGGGATCCAACACCCTCTTCTGGCCTCTTCAGGCACCTGCACACATG
The DNA here is from genome assembly GCF_007827085.1 of Peromyscus californicus insignis. Classification (NCBI taxonomy): domain Eukaryota; kingdom Metazoa; phylum Chordata; class Mammalia; order Rodentia; family Cricetidae; genus Peromyscus; species Peromyscus californicus. Next base: position 118,961,949 of record NW_026294595.1, read on the forward strand.
TGATACACACATACACACACACACATGAATAAAATTTTTTTTAAAAAAATATACACATTAATGTTTGCCAAAAAACAGAGAAAAGTTATACAAAAAGCCTATAGTATTTACATCCTATTAGAGTTCCATCTATCTTGTAAAATAAAATCCTCTGTCTTGTAGGGGAGAAAACATTGGCTAACTATGGAAGAGAGCCTGGGCAGATGAGGGACAAATTTGGAGGCACCACATTTCTCTACATATATTATTATAAATATTTTAAAAACAACTTCTTTGAATGCCACATAATTTGTAATAACTGATATCCTTTAATTCTAAAAGTAGGTCCTTTATCAGAATGTGTGCATTCTGAGTAGGGTCAGAACCTGTGGACTTCAGCCATGTTTTTTTTTTTTTTTTTTTTTTAAGCTCTGAGAATCCATCAGTCTGGTCCCATTGTCCCACCCTGGACACCTCTGTGTGAACCACATTGGTTACAAGAGCTCACAGCTGCTGTTACTGAAAAGGCCCAGAGGTCATGCCCTCTGTGTCGGTCACATGGATAACTGGCCCCTTGCTCCAGGTGGCACTTCTAGGTGTCGTTCACACTCCAGGACCCCTTCTATGGGACTGTAGCTGGATTTCTGAGGAACCCAGATCTTCATCTTTTGTTTCTGCCTCTTCAGGTCTTGTTACCCTCACTTCCTTATTGGTTCCTCCCATAGCATCCTTCAGTAAGTCACCTGTCCCAGAAGCCCTGTATTATCCTGTGCTTCTAGGAGCCAGTCTATGACATTCATAAAATGAGTCACACTGCTGGACCCAGGAGTTAGATTCCTTTCTCCAAAATGAACACCCAGGAGGACAGCTGCCTAAAATCAACATGAGCCAGCATTCCTTCCCTGTGCTGACCGCACACTAACCCAAAGCCAGCACTGCTCAACAGACTCAAAGCATGTCAGACACTCACGAGTCCAGTCCCCGCCACCAACAGACCCAAGGCTTCAGAGCCGTCACCACTTGGACTAGTCCCCAAATCAAGCCTGGACACACTGGCTGAATTGCCTGACAACTGGCTGAGGAGGCCAGGCCTGGCTAGCAGGGTTGGGATGAGGTTGGGGTCAGAAAGTTGAGAGTGGACATCCAAGTTGAACATGGTGGGTGCATGCTTGTAACCCCAGCAATTGGGAGCCCGAGGCTGGAGGAATAGGAATTCAAGGCCACCCTGGGCTACATGAGACCCTGCCTCAAAAGCACTCAGTGGTTAAAAGAACTTGTTCCTCTTGCAGAGGCCTGGAATAGCGTTCATACACATCAAATCAAAATAAATTACTGAAAATAAAGCTGAGGGGCTGGAGAGATGGCTTGGTGATTAAGAGCACTTGTTCCTCTTGCAGAGGACCTGGATTCCATTCTCAACACCCACATGGCGGCTCATAACTGCAACTCCAGTTCCAGGGGATTCAATGCCCTCTTCTGGTCTCTGTTGGTACCAGGCATGCAAGCAGTGCACAGACATACATGCAGACAAAACACCGTACACACGAGATTTTATATTTAAAAAAAAAATGAAAGGGGGTGGGTGGTTTGAATGAGAATGGCTACACAGGGTCAAATATTGAAATGCTTGGTCCCCAGTTGATGGAACAGTTTGACAAGGATTAGTGGTCCTGGCCTTGTTGGAAGAAGTGGGTCATTGGATATGGGTTTTGAGGGTTCAAAAGCCCATGATACTTTGTCATTTCCCTCTCTCTCTCTCTCTCTCTCTCTCTCTCTCTCTCTGCCTCTTACTTGTGTATAAGGATGTAAGTTCACAGCTACTGAACCAGCTTCATACTTGCCTGTCTGCCTGCCGCCAAGCTCCAGACCATGATTGTCATGGACTCGCTCTCTGAAACTGTAAGGCCCAATAAACTCTGTATTCTGTAAGTTGCCTTGTTCTTGGTGTCTTATCAGGGCAATAGAAAAGTAAGGAAGACACAGAGTTGGGGAGATAACCCAGTCAGTTACCTGTCTGTTGAACAAGCCTGAGGACCTGAGTTCAATCCCCAGCTCCCATGTGGCATGCTGGAATTTACTTGAAATCCTGTCACTGGGGAAATAGAGACAGGTGGATGATCACCAGAGCTTAAGGGCCAGCCTAGCATAATTAGAAAGCTCCAAGTCCCAATGAAAGACCGTATCTTTAAAAACAAGACACTTGAAAAACAATGCCTCTGGTTCACCTCTGGCCTAGACATACACACTTCCAAAAAAAAAAACTCAACTATGATTTAAAAAAACTATTTTTAATGATTTATTTTCATTTCATATACATCAGTGTTTTGCCTGCATGTGTGTCTGTCTGAGGGTATTGGATTCCCTGGAACTGGAGTTACAGACAGTTGTGAGCTGCCATGTGGGTGCTGAAACCAGGTCCTCTGGCAGAGCAGCTAGAGATTGTAACCACTGAGCCATCTCTCCAGTGGCCACCCCTCTTTGAGACGGGATCTCTCTATGTAATCTTGACTGTCCTAGAACTCATTATATAGACCAGGCTGGCCTAGAACTCACAGAGATCTGCCTGTCTCTGCTTTCCAAGGGCTGGAACTAGAAATATGTTCTACCATGTCAGGCTCAAAAAAGAAAAAGTCGAGAGATGATCTTGCCTGTCATATAAAGACCACAAGACGCCCATCATAATCCATTCTCTCACTTTGTCACATAGAAGCTTTGTTAAGAAAGCTATACATCCCACCCTTGGTTGATGTAGCTGCATCCTCCCCAAGGATCCCCCACAAAGGAGTGTAAAAGTCACATGCTTTGTACAGCAAGTACCCTCACACAATGAAAGACCTCCTCCAGACATGTACAGACACAGATATCTCTCTCCTGTGGTTCATCAGCGTCTGGTCTATGGTCTGAAAGCTGCAGCTCTCCTGCTGGGGGAGAGAGGGGCTCCTGGTACAGCAAGTATACTTGGCCAGTGCAAGCATGGACAAGTTGGAAGGGCCCAGAAACAAACACCTTCAATGGCAGAAGACCTCAACCAATGATGGATGGGGAGTTCATGGGGTTTCCTCTACCTACCCCATGAGAGGGCAGCCAGGCGTGCTTTCTGCCTCCTAGGTCTCCAGTTGCCCCTAGCAGTAACTTTTCAGCTTCTGTGTCCTTTACCAACACTGTCTTCCTTTCCTAGCACCCTTGCCCAGTGCACACACACCCCAGGTGCTTCCTGGAATTACCTCCCAATCCCTGTAATCTGAACACTGGCCTCTGCATCAGTTTCCTGTACAACCAAGTCCAAGATGGCCACCCACGGTTATATTGACGTCAGCTAGCATGTATTAGCAACACCCTAGGACATGACAGAGTGAAGCAAGGAGAGAAATTGGGGTCCCTGGTATGCCACACAATTAACTGGGCATCTTTGTAACACAGTTGTCTGATTTTTAGAAAGAATTTGATTATTTTTAAATTGTGTGTGTGTGTGTGTTTAAATAGGTAATGGTGGAGGATAGTTTTGTGGGTGCCAGGGACCAAACTCTAGGCTCCTGCAAGAGCAGCTAGTGTGCTTAACTGCTGAGCCATCTCTCCAACCCGAGCTGTCTGATCTTAGCCATTACACCTGCCCAACATCCGTTTTCCCTTTGGGTCCCATCACCCTGGTTTTCTGCTGGGGAGCCACTTTCTTAGGACTGTAGCTAATCCGCTCACTACACCTGATTTAGGTGCAGTGGGAGCACGTGCCTCAAGTCTAGGCCAAGAGAGTAACATGTCCCAGGGCACAGTGCTGATCCAAAATGGGTCCCAGAACCAAATTTACCATGATCTCAGGTAAAAAGAGACAGTGTCCACTACGCTGCTGTACCGGTGGGATCGAAGTCTGGAGCTGTGGATGGCTATCAGAGCTCCACCTTGGAGCTAGAGTTTTCCTGCCTGGCCCACAGTCAGGACAAATCTCTCTCACCTGCCAGTCCCACAGCCTCTCAGACCCGACCAAGTAAACACAGAGACCTATATTGGTTACAAACTGTATGGCCGTGGCAGGCTTCTTGCTAACTTTCCTTACAGCTTAATTTAATCCATTTTATAAATCTATACCTTGCCACGTGGCTCGTGGCTTACTGGCATCTTCACATGCTGTTTCTCATCGTGGCGGCTGGCAGTGTCTCTCTGACTCAGCCTTCCACTTCCCAGCTTTATTCTCCTCCTTGTCCCGCCTACACTTCCTGCCTGGCCACTGGCCAATCAGTGATTTATTTATTGACCAATCAGCAACACACTTGACATACAGACCATCCCACAGCACCACCTGACCTTCTACAGAGCCACAAAAGGAGGCAAAGAAGCTCAAAGACAGAGGGCAGTGGTGGTACATTACTACCTAGATGCTTGGGAGACTTAGGCAGGATTACAAATTCAAGACCAGCACAGGCCATATTTCTAAAAACACAGAAAAGATGGAAAGATGACAGTGCTGTTACTTGAGCATTATATCTGCCACCCTGAAACTTGAGCTCTTTAAAAATGTTGCTTGTAGAGGGGCAGGGTGTGTAGGTGCCATGGTGTACACATGGAGGTTCAAGGACAATTTGTTGGAGTCAATTCTCTACTATGTGGGTAATAGAGGGTAAACAGTGTGTCTGGCTCAGAGACCCAGAACCTTATGATTTTCAGCCCTGATTCCAGCAGGTCTTTCTGAGGACAGCTTCCTGTCAGCTCTTGGTCATGAAGAAGTATGCAAACTATTGCTAATGCCATTTTAAACTGGGTTTCCATCACTTGCAACTGAGCAAGCTGTCTAATAAAAAAAACTAGCCCTAACGGGAGCATTCCCTTATTCACAGTACCCGTGTGACACCAGAGGCAGTCAGCCACACGCTTGTAGCCAGAGCAGCTCATTTTGTCACATCACTACCTGCATAACTGGGGGAAAGCAAGTCAGCTGCCTTTCACACTCTGTGGCAACAGTTTGTCCTCTGAAGTCAGGGTGGAGCCCTGAGTGAGGGCTGCACCCTGGGCCACATGAAGTCCCAAGTTGAGCCTCTGCCACTGCTGATGCCTTGACCATAGCTGTTCAGCTGTAGCTCTGAAGCTGTAACCCACCCACCTGGTGCTTCAGGGAAGGCGGGACAGACACCCCGGGATCTGCAGATGGCTGATGATCTGAGCATCCTCAGGCATCAGGAGGAGCAATGACCTTCAAAGCCACTCTTCTGACCTTGTGCCTTTCTCTGCATGGTCCCAGTTGAACCTGAAACCTTTCCTCTGCTTTGAAGGAAGAATGAGAAAGAGGCGTTTTGACCAGATCTGAAGATCTGAAGGTCTCTACACTGACTCACAGAAACAGGGTTGCTGACCCATGGGGTGTTTTACAGATGTTCCAGATGACACCTGCATGGTGAGGGGCACCCAGGTTAGTGCCTGGCACATCACTAGTGCTCCACAGAGCTCTCTTCCAGAAGCAAAGCCGGAGTTGGAAGAGAAACGGTAATGTATCTCAAGTGTCCAGGCCTTGGCATGATACCTGCCTCAGAGTACAGAAGAGAAGAAGGGGGAGAAGGTGGAACTCAGGGAAAAGAAAGTGAAGAGAGAGGGCAAGAAGGGGAAGGATGGAGGTACAGAGAGAGGAAATAAGAAAATGGCCATGTCATTCAAAAGTTCCCCTAGACCAGGGAGCTCAGCCAGGGTCTGGGGACAGGACTAGCCAATGAAAGACAAGGAGGACATGCGTCTGATCATCATCTCGTCCCGGTCAATTCAGGGGAAGTAGGCTGTCACACCGGCTGGCAAGGCTTTCTTGGCTAAGGGGCTTCCCAAGGGAGGGTCTGGGCCCTTCCTGCTGCCCAGTGGCCATGGAAACCACCTCCTTACCCACTCAGCTTGCAGCTTCCCTTTTTCCTCTGGTGTCCAAAGGTCGACTCGACTGTTAACCTCTCCTACATTTAGGAATGGAGCTCCAAGGTGAGGAGAGAGGGAGGTATTGCTCAAGGTTGCTGCATTCCCAGTCTGGCACCCTGAAGGAGGCCTGTCCCCTGCCCAGCCTCCCAGCAAGTATGCCTCAACAGGTGTACTTCATGCTTGGGCTAGTTTCTCACGCTCCAGGGTTTGTCACATGCTTCTCCTAGGGTCAGTCTCCAGGGAGGAAGCAGGGCCCTTCACCCAGCAAGTCCTAGCTCGTGAAGCCAAAGACCACAGGACCCCAGACTCACCGAGAGCAGAGAACGATGTGTTGCACCTCAAGGCTCATCTATCCAAGAGCCAGCCTCTCAGTACTGGTTTTATCCCACCAACCAATGATGTGTCCTACCCAACTGACAAGATTTGCCTCCTTAAATCCTCTCCACCAAGACAGAACCATCAACCTCTCTCCGGGTAACGGAGTCCAGTGTCACATAAACCCTCAACAGGATAGCTGAAACTCAACACTATTTTGTTTTTTAAAGAGAAGTTTCACATGAACATTTCATTTATTAAAATAGTTTCTGTAAACTCTTTCAGAAGAATATACATTTTCCTTGCTTGAGAAGCATTTCAAGGCACCATAAGATGATGGTCTCTTTAAGAACACCCCTCTATTCATGTGTGAAAATTCCATCAGAAAAAAAAATACACATAACACACACACACACACACACACACACACACACACACACACACACACACACACACACACACAAGAACCCGTACGTGATTTCAGCCACCACGAAAACAGACCTATGGTACAGGGCCTGTTGTGGCAGAATGACCGACAACTTTGGAGTGCATCTTACTGTTGATGTCCCAAAAGAAGAGGTGAACTGAATACTTGTCACTGAAAAGAACCCATGGAGCAGAGGAGAGGTACACCTCAGAACCTAAAGTCCGGGTAAACGTGGCACCGAGCGTCTCTCCTCCACTTTCTCTCTCTCTCTCTTCACTTTTTTTCCTCCTCTTCACTCAGGGTGGAATTCTCCTGCAGTGGGGACGTCAGCTTGTTCTGCAGAAGGGCCGCCAACTTTTTGGAAGTCTTTTTGAGAAATGTGCTACCCGGATGGGCACTGTTCACATGCAGGTACAGGTCCTCCTGGGTGGGGCCCGTGTAACCACAATCCTCACACACATAAAGCTTGTCCCGGCGCTGCTTGTAGGCATACTGCTGCTGCACACCGTGGATCTTCTTCAGGTGGGACTCCAAGGAACATCGCTGTGTGAAGGCTTTGTAACACACATCACATTTGTAGGGGCGAATGCCTGTAAGAATGAGGGGCAGACACGTCACCAGCTGGTCACAGCCAAGCCCAAGCTTCCCTCCTAGTAAACCATTGAAGCTTCCCATGACCAAGATCCTTGACAATGTGAGTAAGGTAGGGCCAGAACCATCTACAAGGGTCCCGGCATCTACACAAACAACCCTAATACAGGTGGGCACCAATGAGGCAGAGCCCAACACTTGACTCTGGGAGAAAGACTTGTATTCTCCCCACTCATCTGCCTTAATGGTTTCATCTTTTAGTGGCAAGGTAAGCCATGTTTTCATTTTTGGACTGTGGGTTTTTCTGGAAAGAGACACGGAGACAAAGATCCTAGAGTAAGTTTACTGGAGAGGCCATCCCAGGAAGCACGGGTCAGGCAATGAAAGAGAAAGACGTGGAAGGGAGGAAGCCAAGCAGGGTGAATTGTGCTGGACATCACAGGAGGCGGTGCAGAACACACTTACACTGTGCTAAGCATTTCAGGGAACAGACGAAGTGAAGAACTAGCAGTAGGTAGCTGTAGCTCAGCTGGTAAAGGACTGGATCTGGGGCTCAATCCCCAGGACCTATATTTACAAAGCAAGAGATGGGTGTGGTAGCTGTCAGGTCCACAGGAAACTCCATTTGATTAACGTTAAAATTCTGACCTTTAGAAGTCTTAATGTAACAATAGCACAGCGGGAGGGAAAGAAATTTGAAACATTTCTCATTTGCTCAGAACTATGCTTGTAGCCATGCTAAGTGCGAATGTAACTCATTTGCAATGGCACACACCTTTAATCCCAGCACTCAGAGGCAGAGGCAAACAGATACCAGTGAGTTCAAGGCCAGTCTGGGCTACACCATGAAACCCTGTCTACAGTTTCTAGGAATCAATGACAGGTGGATCCCTGGCACTTACTGGCCTGCCAGCCTAGCCTAATTGGCAAGTTCCAAGCCAAGTGAGAGACCCTTTCTCAGAAAAGGGGGCTGTGGGAGGTCGGGGGCACAGTGAGAGGACTCAATGACTAAAGTCGTTAGCCACCAAGGCTGACCAGATGATGCCAGAGTTTGGATACCAGAAATGGTGGAAGGAAAGAACGAAGTGGCTCCCATAAGCTGTCCTCTGACCTCCAAAACTCACACATGGCAAGCACAGGCAGACACAGACAGACAGACAGACAGACAGACACACACACACACACACACACACACACACACACACACACACACACACACACACACGGGGGTGGGGGTAGGGAGAAGATAGAGATCAATAGAGAAGGACACCTGATGTCACTGGCCTACCTCTGGCCACCTCACGCTTGTGCTCACACATAAAGATAACTCAGTGTGTTGTTTTTTAAATGAAATGCTGTGTGCAGTGGTGCCTTATAATCCCAGTTAGAGTGTAGGGGCCACCTGCGCTACTCTATATAGAGAAATTTCATCAGACAGAAGTAGGAGGACATTTAAATCTAAAATCAACATCAGGTTCAGAAGCCCATGTCTGTAATCCCAGGACCTGGGAGGTGGAGACAGAAGGATCAAGAATTCAAGGCCAACCCGAGTCACATGGCTACGTGAGAGAGATCTCAATAATAAATAAACATTTAAAAAAAATCTAAAAAGGTCTCCCTCATCTCATACATGTCTCTTCCCCTAGCTCAGGCAAGAGTTTCTTGAGATTGTTCTGCTTTATACAAAATAAGGAATACATATGTATAGGTACATATTGTTAAATATATTTTTACATGTATTTAATTGCTCTGGACATGGTCTGAACAAGGACTGGGGTTGGTCTGGGGTAAGAGAGCTGCTTGGGGTATCACAGCAAAAATGCTCACCAGTCACCAGAAAGAGTATTGTTAGCCAGTGAGGCAATGCAAGCCTGTAATGCTAGCACGGGCCACACAGTGAGAGGCTGTCTCAAAACCAGACCAAAGAGCAAGCAGACCCCAGGTTCCGATGGGGCAGAGCTGAGAATTGGTCCCTTGTTGTTGCTGAGATAGGGTTTCACCTTGTCACCCTGGCTGGCCTGGAACTCAGAGAGGTCCATCTGCCTCTGCCTCCTGAGGGCTGGGACTAAAGGCGTGCACCAAACTTGGCCTTCATTATGATCTCTTCAAGTGCTGGAGAGATGGCTCGGCAGCTAAGAGAACTGGCTGCTCATCCAGAGGCCTCAGGTTCGGTTCCACCATCCACATACGCAAGAGACCTAAAACCCTCTCCTGGCCTCCATGAGCACCAGACCTGGGCTGTGTGCTACACAGACATACAAGTAGACAAAACACTCCCCACAAAAACAAAACAAACAAACAAAAAACCCAAATACACAAATAAATAAACAACTTTTCCATACACACCTAAAACCTGCTTTGATCCTATTCACACCCCAATGCTATTACCTACTTTTTAATCCTTCCCCATTGCCTTCCTCGTCTCAAATGGTCCACTTTCTACCTTAAAAAAAGCCAGTCGGTGGTGGCACACACCTTTGGTCCCAGCAATTGGGAGGCAGAGGCAGGTAGATCTCTGAGTTTGAGGCCAGCCTGGTTCAACAGAGTGAGTCCAGGACAGCCAGAAACCCTGTCTCAAAAAACAAACAAACAAAACAATAACAAAAAACAAAGCCAAACAAACAAAAACCAACCTAGATTCCACATAAGAGAGAAAACAAATATCTTCCTTTTGAATCACTTATTTCATTTCACAATTCCCAGTTCCATCTTCCCGCAGATGACATAATTTCGCTTTTTTTAACAGCTGTATGATACTCCATTGCATGTATATATGCAAGAAATGAATGCTCCTGGTCCTAGGCATGGAGCTTCCTACTCCAGGAGTGACCTAGACTACACTGGGCCTAGCATGTGCAGAACCATATCAACTTTCCTGTATGTGTTTAACACATAGTCTGCACATATTTTCTATGGGCAGAGCACCCAGCAAGGGCTGAGAAGCCAGGGCTAGGAGATTTTGGGAGCGCTGCACTACCTGGCCAGTAAAGAAAGGGGCTGAGTAGGAGGTTTCTTCCAAGAGGATATAGTGTAGGCGCTGACACGGTTTTTGTTGTTGTTGTTGTTGTTTGTTTGTTTGTTTTGTTTTTCCAGACAGGGTTTCTCTGTGTAGCTTTGCGCCTTTCCTGGATCTCGCTCTGTAGACCAGGCTGGCCTTGAACTCACAAAGATCTGCCTGCCTCTGCCTGCCTCTGCCTTCCGAGTGCTGGGATTAAAGGCGTGGGCCACCACCGCCCGGCTTGACCCTGGTTTTGAGCCTGGGTGCCTCATGATGCAGACACAGGAGACAGACCATAAAAGCTCTAGTTACGACACGTCTAACTTATAAACCTGACCCCTGCCCCAACATTCCTGCTTCCTCTTCTGACTCTGTAATCTCATTCTTGCAGACAGACGTCTTGTCAAAAAAGCTCCTTCCTGGGCTTGGGAATTAGCGCCTCGATCCCGGGGCATGGCTGTTTTCCACTCCTTCAAGGGAGTGAAGGTAGATTGGTGTAAGGGGGATCGATACTAAGTTCCCCTCCCCCACACTGAGACCTCGCCCTTCATCTCACTCTGTAGCAGAAGCCAATCTTGTCCTAGTCAAAAGAACAGGTTGGGAACTGAAAGCACCATCTGTTGCCAGACATAATTAACCTACTGACACCTACCTGAGTAGTTCCAAAGTCCAAGGCCATTGAAAAGCCAGGCACTGCACATCTGCCACTCATTAACGGAGTCCACGGTCAATCTGTTAACCCCTCCGCAGCCCAGTCTCCTCACCCACAAAACGCAGATAGTACTCACACCCAGGGATGGCTGGTCCGAGGATTAACTGGATAGCACAGGCACAGGATCTGACCGGGCAAACACTAAGTATTCAGGAAGCTAGGACCTCAGTGTTTAGAATCCAGCTCAACACAACAGAGACACGCCACACAGGCAGGAATCAGCTGCCATATCCCTAAGTAGTATTTGTCTTTCAACTACACCTTTCTTATGCATTATGTATTTCACAACAACAAAAAAGGATTTTAAAAAAAAACGTGGCTCCTAGGTGACTATTAGAGATGTCCCTCACCGACTGATCTTTTGAATTCTCTATCCTAGGCCTTTATTACCTAGTTCAAAAAAAAAGAAGTTTTTTGGGGGGGCTTAACAAAGAGCTTTGAGTTGTTTATTCCTAACCCTAAGCTGAGTTCATATCCCACATCTCCAGGTAAATCCCTCACTGCTGGAACTTTCTGCCTGCTTCCCTGCCTCAGGTCAAGTGCTCCTTTCCTGACTCTGATCCAACTGTGAACTATAGCAAGAAACTTTGACACTGGCCTCCTTGTGGGAGTAGACAGAGGGCAGGCAGCCTCCCAGGAAGGGAAGCAGGCAATACCTACCCATAAACCCAGGCTGTTCCGGCCCTTTGGCCTAGTAAGCTCACTCATGGGAAGTTACATTAGAGACAGACTCACATTGGTGGGGAAAGGATATACAAGAAAATTCATGGTGGCATTGTCAGAATTAAATAAAACAGAAGGGGATGGGGGCGGAGACAACCTGAAAAAGGAAGCAAGCAGTTCTATTGGGGAGCTAGAAAAGGTCTGTGCCTCTGTGATGGAAATTTTGTCGTGATTTCGTTTAAATGGACAGTGATGAAAAGGAGTAAGGTACATCCACTAGGTAGATACCAAGCGAGGCCCAAGGTCTAGTTCCCATGACAGCAGCTGCATGCCTTAAAAACTTCTAGGAGAAAAACAAAACAAAAAAAACAAAAACAAAAAACAAATGGCAAATCGCTTTCAGAAAGGAACTAGGGTTGTATGGAGGCTTGCTTTTTTAAAATCTTATTTTCAATTTCCCCCACACAAATATATTATCTTTTGGCTGAAAAAAATATAAGTCAAACTAAAAAGGAAACCATCAAGGAGGCAATTCCGCAGGCGCGCTGGGGAGTGGATTCCACGCTTCTTCAGCTAACAACCCTGCCTTAAACTTCTGATCTGCATTTTTCCCAATCCAGTCAATCCTTCTCCTTAGGCTCCAAACAAAGACACCATTGTCTTCTCTGCTTTAGTCAGGCTGCGGTTTGTTTGCCTTCTGGCCTCTCTCAATGTAGCCCCTGATGGCAGATAAGGCAAGAGGGCCCCTGTCTGGTGGGCAGCCCCTCCCCAGCCCTGACCTCAAATTGGAATTCCTCAGGTTCTCTCTATGGAACTCAGTCCACAGGAAAGGCATGAGCCTCTTACTTCATCTGGAGCTCCAAGGTTCTTCTTAGTTTTTTCCCTCTAGCCCAGGTTGGCCTCAAACTCACTGTGTTTGGGGATAACCGTGAAGACCTTGATCCTCCTGCCTCCACTTAGGAGTTTGAGGCCTGCCTGGTCTACATAGTGAGTTCTAGGTCAGCTGGAATTACATGGTGAGAACCTGTCTCAAAAACAAAACAAAATAACAACCACAAAATGTATTTATTTTTATGTGTATGAGCCTACATGTATGTACATGTACCACATGAGTGCAGTGCCTGCAGAAGCCAGAAGGCATCAGATCCCCTAGAGCTGGAGTTACAGATGGTGGTAAGCTACCATGTGGGTGCTGGTAACTGAACCCAGGTCCTCTGCAAGAAAAACAAATGCTCAGTCTGACATTAAATTTCAGTAATCCTCCTGCCTCAGCCTCTGAGTGCTAGGATTATAGGCACGAGCCACCACCCTCTCTCCAAGACTTAGCAGAACCCCACTGATGTGCTTGACCTTGCCAACCAACCATTTATGATAGTGGACACTTGCTACAGCTTTTTACGCCATCTGACGTCTCCAACAGCATAAACATTCATTTTACTGAACAGGAAAATAAAATACTTTCAACAAATACTGTATCTGAACAATGAGGTCGGCACCTCGGGGCATCAAAACGTGTGGCTGTACATGCCCACCAACTCCCAGGTGCTGCGGGTCCTCAAACCCCACTGAGAAGTGTAGGTGTGGGCACTCGGGGCTGTGGAGTCCAGCACGTGTAAGGGTTGGTCAATATTTTTTCACTCACACACACAGCTCTCTCTCCCCCAAACAAATCATTTTTGCCAACAAACAGGCAGCCCCTCTTCGGAAGTAACCTAGCTGGCCTAACTGTAGAACATTCGAAAGAACGAGCTATAAAAACAGATCTGTGGTATTCTTCTCAGGCTGTGAACCGAACAAGCATGGTTTGTTCCTTTAATTGCTCAGGGCTCCTCTGTCTGTTCTGATGTAGGTGAGTCTGGCTTCTGTGATCCTGTCCCTGACACCAGACAAAAGCGGTCATCTCTGTCAAGTACACAGAAGACAGTGTTGGCTTCCCACCCAGACTTACTTCTTGGCTGACAAGTAGCCCCAGTGGCTGTGTGAGCTGGGGGCTAACAGCTCCTGGGTGTCCCCTTCTCCAAGGATTGAGCACTAACTAGCAACTAACTTTCCCAATGCCCAGGAGTGAAAAAGTCTTCAGCTTTGTCTAATTGAAGTGGGTACAGAAAGGCCAGCCCTCCACAAGCCTGTGGACAGGACAGCACTGAGGCATCCTTCAAACCCCAGAGCCGTCTGGGATAGGGCTGAGGCTAGCACATTTTTCTCTTTCCCACTTGCCTTCACTGCTTGACAAGTTCCTCCCAGGAGCCCTCCTTCATAAATCGTTTTAATACAGAGCTGCTTCCAGGGCGCAGGATCCAAGACTGTTTAGAACGACAACTGCCACTCATTTTTTTGTTGTTGTTAATTCTGGTGTTTGTTTGTTTGTTTGTTTTTGGGGGGATTGTTTGTTGCTTATCTAGAACTCACGATGTAGCCCAGGCTGGCCTACAGCTCACAACCCTCCTCTCTTCACCTCCCTAGTGATTACAGGCATGTATCACCACGGCCAGCTACTGACACATTTTTTTAAAAAAAATGTGATGGAGGCTTTCCTCTGCATCACCGGGTTTATTCCAGTGAGCCATCATCTGGACCGTACCCTCACTCTCTAGCCCGGTCACACACACAAACCATGGAGAGACCGAGACACGGTCACGGAAAGAGAACCCTGTAGTTACTTTTTTCTTGGTGAAGCCATACTCCGCCCCCCTCCCCCAATTAAAAAAAAAAAAAGAATTCCTAATCTTTTCTTTCATCTGCTTGGATATTAATGTAAGACATTTTCAGGTTCTGGTTTCCCTGAACCTTTTTCAGAAAGTTTCCTTTGTATTCTGAGTCTTTCCTTAGATTGCCCTCCCCAGTTTCCAGAATGAAAAGAGATGCAGTTGGTGGTGGGTGAGAGGCAAGGTTAGCGCCGATTGTCCGTTCCTGTCTTTGCCAAACTTACCAACATTGCTAACCATTCTCTAATGGAGGTTCCTAGCATTCCAGCTAGGTTTTTAAAACGCTAAGGCTTGGTCCTTTTGGACTCCATGCAAACATATCCCTCACTTAGCCGCCCGTCTGCTGTATTTGTTTTTTTTTTTTTTTTTTTTTTTTTTTTTTTTTTGGTTTTTCGAGACAGGGTTTCTCTGTGTAGCTTTGCGCCTTTCCTGGAACTCGCTTTGGAGACCAGGCTGGCCTCGAACTCACAGAGATCCGCCTGGCTCTGCCTCCCGAGTGCTGGGATTAAAGGCGTGCGCCACCACCGCCCGGCTGTCTGCTGTATTTGTGTTGAGTGTCTGTATCTTTGTTTCTGACCTAAATATACTTAGAATAGTCAATAGCTGAACTGTGATGTTCACAGCTCAACCAGAGGCAAAGAACAAATTCCCGCTAAATTCTAGGATGATCTTTTGGAGTCGGTGAGATTGGATCACATGAACTAACACATCTGAGAACTTTCAAATGTGGTTTTTGTAGTGAAATCACGCCTATGGCAAAGCCCAGGAGACAATCATAGATAGCCTGGCCTCCTCCTCCTCTAGCCCCTAGCATCCATCGCTGCCTGCCGAGGTCAACGATGACTCATGCTTATCACCAGCTAAGACCAATGTAAGCCCCCAGCTTTATGGTCTTTTGAGGCATACCTCCAACCAGAAAGGAAGGCTGGCCATGGAAATGGGTTCAAGTCATTTTCACAGTGCTACTCACTGATTACTTTGAAGGCAAAAGTTATAATTAAAATTCTAGAAATGTCTACCCATCAATTTCAATTATTATAGTGCTGTCCAATAAAAATTAAGAGGCACACCACTTTAAAATTTAGAAATTTCTAGAAGGAGCCAGGTACAGTGACATGCACTTTGAACTCCAGTACTCAGCAGGCTAAAGCAGGAGAATGTAGAGTTCAAGGCCAGCCTACGCTACAGGAGACGCTGTCTCAAAACATAAATAAGCAAACAAACAAATAAATAGAAAGAAACAGGTAAGATTCTTTCTTTCTTTCTTTCTTTCTTTCTTTCTTTTCTTTTCTTTTTCTTTTTGAAACAGGGTCTCACTGTATTTCCCTGACTAGCTTAGGACTCCATATGTTGACCAGGTTGTCCTAGAACTCACTGAGATCCTCCTGCCTCTGCCCCCTGAGTACTGGGACTAAAGAGATTATCTTCAATGAATCATTTTAAACTTTAAAATTTGAGACTGTTTTTCTTACTAAGTCTTCCAAATCCAGTGTCTTAAACCACATCTAGTTGTTACTCGTCCCAAGGCACGGAGGGGCTCAGCAGCCACGGCCAGTGGCTGTGGTCCGGACTGGTGTGGCCCCAGATTTCCACCTCTGGAGGTGCCTGTCAATCACTAGAACTGCTGGTTCACAACTGCCCAGGGCTCAAGTGAGTTCAAGGCCAGTCTGGCCAACTTAGTGAGACCCTTCTCGAAATAAAAAGTTAACAGTGCTAGGATTACAGGCTCGGTGTTAGAGAACTTGCCCAGCGTGTTCAAGGCCCTAGATTCAATTTCCAGTATATATAAATAAATTAATGAATTAGTCTTTAGAGACTGAAAAAAGCCTGCAGCCAGATTCGAAGGGGGTACAGATCCCATTTATATCATATATTAAAGTTAAAAAACGGTCATATATTAATTAGAAGTCCTGAACCCCCTTGGAAAGCAGATTACTGGGAGAGGGTAATGACTTCTAGGTCTAGAAATAGTCTGATTTTTTTTTTTAAACTTGATTTTAATTGCATGCATCTAGGCCTAAGGACTTGTAATTTATGCATTTTCTAGATATGTAATTTGGGGGTGTGTGTGTGTGTGTGTGTGTGTGTTTGGTTTTTTTTCTGAGACAGAGTTTCTCTGTGTAGCCCTGCACCCTAGAACTTGCTCTGCAGACCAGGCTGGCCTCGAATTCACACAGATCCACCTGCCTCTGCCTCCCAAGTGCTGGGACTGAAGGCCTGCACCACCACCACGACTTGGTTATGTCATTTCAATGAAAAGTTCAGTTTAGGCCGGGCAGTGGTGGCACATGCCTTTAATCCCAGCACTCAGGTGGCAGAGGCAGGCGGATCTCTATGAGTTCAAGGCCAGCCTGGGAGCCTGTTCCAGGACAGGTACCAAAACTACACAGAGAAACCCTGTCTCAAAAAAACAAAAAAAGAAAGAAAGAAAGAAAAAAGAAAAGAAAAGTTTAGAAAAAAATAATTTTTTCTAGAGGGAAGGTATAGCCAGGCTTGGTGGCAAATGACTTTAATCCCAACACTCCAGAGGCAGAGGCAGGTGGATCTCTGAGTTCGAGGCCAGTCTTGTCTATAGAGTGAATTCCAGGACAGCCAGAGATACACAGAGAAACCCTGTCCCACCCCCCACCCCCGCCACACACACACACACACACACACACACACACACACACACACAAAAACAAACCCCCAAAAGAAAAGTATCTTTTGTAGACCACCTCACTTTGTAAAGAGGGGGACACTCTTGCCAGGCCAGGGAGGCAGCTCATGTCACCACTCTAAGAAAAATAAAGCATAAGAATTAGGAAAGAAAATGGAATAGACAGGATCTAAGAAGGTCCCTGGGTGAGACTGAAGAGCTGAAATCTGTCTAGTGGGAGAACCCTAAATTCTGAAAGAATTTGAGGGATGGGGGCTATGTACACAGTGTGAGAGGCTATTGGGAAGGTGGCTGGTGGGTCAGGACAGTACTTAATACTTTAAGATGGATTGTGTTTGCCTGGCAGTGGTGGTGCACACTTTTAGTCCCAGCACTCAAGAGGCAGAGGGAAGCGGATCTGTGTGAGTTCAAGGCCAGCCTGGTCTATAGACCAAGTTCCAGGACAGCCAGGGATACACACAGAGAAACCCTGTTTCAGGAGGAAAAAAAAAATGATGGGTCATGTTTAAATGGGATGAGATGGGATGGCATTGATGGAAATTTGATGACAAGACCCACATAGCAAGAGGCCTCACATGAAATGGAGGTGTCTGTATCTACTCTACCTGGAGTTGCAGAATTTTGAGCAGAGAAGTGGCATCCTGACAATTTTCCTTCAGGACTTACTGGGCCAAAGGTATAAACTGGGCCTCAAGTGGAGAAGCCTAGAGGCCAGATGTGCCTAAGGTAAAACTAATGAAGCTTGTGACCAATGAGCAGGTTTTGGACTGAGGCAAAAGGTCATCCCCCAGACTCTCTGAAACACACAAGAGGAGGTCTCCGATCCAGACTGCCGGAGTTGGAAAATGGGCTCAGGGTAGTTCAGTGGTGGAGTGCTTGTTTAGCATGTGCAAGGCCTTAGGTTCCATCCCTTGCATTTAAAAAAAAAGAGAGAGGAGGAAGAAGAAAAGTTGGGAGGCCAAGGAAGAGGCCCCGAGGAAGCTCAGGGCAGCTGTTCTGCTGCCTCAGGAGGATCAGGAGCCCTGAGTCAGGCTTACTTTAGGAGGTTAGCCAGGCACAGCGGTGCACATCTGTGATCCCTGCACTTGGGAAGCACAGGAAGGAGGACAGAGAGTTCATGACCAGGCCTTATCTTAAAAAACCAAAACCAAAACCAAACCAATGACAGCAAGAGTCAAATAAGAGGCCCAAAAGGTTTGAAGCTGGTCCTAAGCATCCCATTCTGCAGCCAGACTACGGGGGCTGCGTTACAGTAGAGACTTCCTGCGTTAGCCTCCCTCGAACCTGTACATCATGTCCATCTTACAGGAGCAAGATCAGACCATGAGAGGTGGCCTGCATGTCCCGGGTGACAAGGCTGGCAGGTGGCAGAGTCAGGGGGTGAACTCAGCTGGGATAGCCCCAAATGCCTCATCCTGGGTCCATCCTGCTCCACACTGCAAACTTATTTCTTGCGTCGGGGTGGGGTTGGGGGTGGGGGTGGGAGTGGACAGACCAGAAGTGAGCAAGTCACGTGTGCAGCCTCACCTGTATGTGTGCGTACATGCCTCTTTAGGTCGAAGGTGTCGTTGAAGCCCTTGCCGCAGAAGGTGCACAGGTGCCTCTTTACCTGGTTGTGGCACTTGAGGTGACGGTTGAGCATGCGCTGCAGGCGGAAGCTCTTGCCACACAGTTCACAGTTGTGAATCACGGAGTCATTGCACGTGCCTGTGGTAAACTGGGAGCAGAGAGAGAGAGTGTGTGTGTGAGATCACAGGGGCTCCCTTGGGAACCCGGCCATGAGTTCTCTCAAGGCTGAGCCTGACTATGGCTTCTGTTCCCTCTAAGCAGGCTCAGCTTTGGGAAAGGTATGAAGACACTGGTCCTGGGAAATGTTTTTGCACAGCATCCTGCCTTTCTCCCTCCAGCAGATCTCTGATTCCTATCTCTGCACGGTCTTACAGCAGCTTTTTTGTTGTTTTTCAAGACAATAAAAGTCCCGGGTGTCCTGAAACTCTCTGTGTAGACCAGGCTGCCCTCAAACTCACAGAGATCCGACTGCCTATGCCTCCTGAGTGCTGGAATTAAAGGCATTTTACAGCAGCCTTTTAACAAGGCACGGACATGTGATCACCTGACTGATGAAAAAGACATCCCCTTAAGGGAGAAGAGAGGATCCCAGTAGCTAGAGCCCCAGCAGCCACCTGGACCATGAGGAAGAAGCAAATGCTGAGGACGGAGGAACAGAAGAAGGAAGGGGTCTGGGTCCTGCTGTCAATGGTTTCCAAAGACAGCACAGTCAACTCTTTTTTCTGTGCCCCTGAGTACTGTTCCAGACACCAAGAAATAGAAACAGGGCTGGAGAGATGGTTCAGCGAATAAAGGCACTTGCTGCCAACCTTGATGACAAAGATTGGTGACCCAAATTCAATCCCTGGGACCAACATGGTGGAAGTAAAGAGCCAATTCCCGAAAGCTGTCACACACTGTAGCATAACCACGCACAATAAATAAACGTAATTCAAAATTTTAAAAAGAAGTAGGGGAAAGATGGAGATGATTTCTCTTCCTCTGAACCTGGGCAGGGCTCATGACTAATGGAGAGCAGAAATAATGTGTTAATTCTGGGATACGGGACACCTGGAAGCTTCATTGCCTCATTCTCAGAAGCCATGTCTGAAGCCAAGGAAGCGCAAGCTAGTCATGTGGAGAGCCAGAACCCCATGCAGGGGCACCACGGGGCTAGCTCTGCATAGGTGGATCTTCCAACCTAACCCAGGGTCACCACCACCTAGCCGACTGGCCCCGGACAATGCCATTCAGGTGAGAACTGCCTAGCTGGGCCACGCCCCAGGTCCAGACACCCAAATTGTGCACAAATAAAATCATCACTTGGGAAAAGTGACTCGGCCAGGATTCCAGAGCTTTATTATCAGTGAGAGCACGACAGAATTCCAGCCTCCGGACTGTCCCCATCCCCAGTGCAGGATTCTCTCAGCGACATTTGTTGTCTCCCTGGACAAACACTGGATTGACCCTCTGTGGGATGTGAAACACCACACCTGATATGCTCAAAGGTCAGATGTGCCACCAGGTCAGGTCCTGTAGGTGGTTCATTTGCTCTGCCAGAACTATCTATAAGAAGCCCAAGGACTGGAGCATCAGGGCACTCACCTCCACGTGCAGGTCCTGTGGGTATCCTTGGTACTACCAAAATTAAATAAATAGCTGGGTGGTGGGGGATATACCTTTAATCCCAGTACTTGGGAGCCAGAGGCAGGCAGATCTCTGAGTTCTAGGCCAGCCTGGTCTACAGAGTGAATTCTAGGACAGCCAGGGCTACACAGAGACACCCTGCCTCAACTAACTAACTAACTAACTAAATGGATGAATGAATAAATGAATAAATGGGGGGGGGTAGTGGAGCGGAAGGCAGGAAGAGGAAAAAGAAATGAGGCTAGGCACTAATCCTTGGAGTTCAGTCATCCTTGGCACACAGAGATTGGTAATAGGATCCTCTGCAGATACTAAATGCTTCAGGTGTTCAGGCCCCTGATCTGAAACACTGTGGCTTTGGACCCAGTATGCATATCATATACAGCTGCATGACCTAAACAGATGTCTATAGAACCTTGTACCGATGTAAACTCTATGTGACTAGTGTCAGGCTGTACTATTTAAGGAATAAGGACAAGAGACAAGAAAAAGATCTGGACATGTTTAGCATAGACACTGTGTTCTTTTCAAATGGTTGAATCCACAGGATGTGGAAGCCATGGGTATAGAGGGCTGCCTGTATGTACTTCACTGCCCTTTATTCCAGAGAGCATATTGCATTTATGCTTCTAAGAGTTCATGTGGACTCCTCCATTCAAGGCCTTAAGGACAGTCAGCACATGTCCACTCACACCGCTGCCTCCCATTCCTCCATGCCTGAGGGCAGCACACAGTGTGCCGGGCAGCCGGGAGCAAGTAGTAGGATGCCAAAGAGGCTGTAGGATTGCAGGACAGGGTTTCCTAGGCAGTTTCCTCTTTTATTCATTCTCACTGGTTCAGAGCTTAATTTGTCTGAATTAGCACTGAAGTGACTGATGGGCCCTATGGTCAAAGCACCACTACCAAAGTGGCTTTTTCCCAAAAAGACGCCATAGTGGCTGGGATGTGGAACACCAAAGGAGAGGGCTGCAGAGACACTGTCAAGCAGAAATGAGAGGGGATAAGAAAATGGTGGGGGGGGTGGGGTGAGGATTTAGTTCAGAGGTAAAGTGCTTGCCTAGTAAGCGCAAGGCCCTGGGTTCGGTCCTCAGCTCCAGAAAAAAAAAAAAAGAAAGAAAGAAAGAAAAAGAAAATGGTGGGAAATAACAATCTGTGTCTGGTTCAGTGTGAGCTGCCAGGCCTGGGAAAGCAGTTACTAGACTGTGGAAAAGGGCAGTGTCTACCTTGGGGACCAAATGGGTGGGATCTATTCCAAAGGCAAGAGAGAGCCCTGGAAGACAAAGGAGGAAAGACTAAGTGAGGCCCACTGAGAACTCTAGGCTTCTGAATGACAAGTCTACAGAGGGCAAAGGTCACCTGACTACGTAAGGAACTCTCAATCAAGACAGAGACAACTGAAGTGTGGTAGTATACTCCTTATTCTCAGCTCTCGGGAGGCAGAGGCAGGCAGGTCTCTGAGTCTGAGGGCAGCCTAGTCTACATAGTGAGTTCCAGGAGTCTCAAAAAAAATATAAAAATAAATAAAAAAAGAGTTGGCTGGAGAGATGCCTCAGGGATGTTAAGAGCACCTGTTGCTCTTCCAGAGAAAGGTCTCAGCACCCACGTGGTAGCTTACAACTGCCTGTAACACCAGTTCCAAGGGATCTAATACCTTCTTCTGACCTCCTTGAGCACCAGGCACACACATGATATATGTACATACATGCAGCAAAACATTCATAAAACAAATAAATCCTAATTTTTTTAAAAGAGAGACAACTGGCTAAGGATCACTGCCAATAACTAGTTCCTGCTGTATTATATCACTCCTCATAAGGGAAGGGGTATTTGGTTTGTGGGGGTATTTCATGTGTGGTGCTTTAAAAATTCGTTCTAAGCCAGGCAGTGGTGGCGCAGGCCTTTAATCCCAGCAGGCCTTTAATCAAGAGGCAGAGGCAGGCAGATCTCTGTGTGAGTTCAAGGCCAGCCTGGTCTACAGAGAAAGTTCCAGGACAGCCAGGACTGCTTCACAGATAAAATCTGTCTTGAAAAAGCAAAATAAAATAAATAAAAATTTGGTCTATAATAGCAAGAGATTGGACACTAGCTGACTGTCTATTAGCACAGGCGTCAAAGGAAATGATGGGAGTACCAAGCGGTCCAGTGGGGACATCTGGCTGCAACCTCCAGAGAAAGCCGGCAAGAACTATCCAGCCAGTCCACAGACATAGAAAATATGATATACATTATTTTAGCTACTAAATTTGGGGTTGCTTGCACCGAAGAAACGGAATAACAAAAACAGTAACCGTGGGCTGGAGAGATGGCTCAGCAGTTAAGAACATTTACTGCTTTTGCAGAAGACCTGAGTTCAGTTCCCAGCACCCATGCATGACAGGTGACTCCAGCTCCAGGGTATCCGACACTGTCTTCTGGCCTGAGGGCACCTGCACTCATGTGCACACCACCCTCAGCTGCACATAATTGGAAATAAATTGACCAGAGAGATAGCTTGGTGGTTAAGAGCATTGGTTGCTCTTCCAGAGGACTTGGGTTTAATTTCCAGTACTCACATAGTAGCTCACAACTGTCTGTAACTCCAGTTTCAGGGGATCCAGGACCCTTTGCTGGTCTATATGAGTACCAGGCACTTACATGGTACACAGACAGCCATGCAGCATAAATTCCTCTACACATAAAATACATTTAAAAAAATAAATAAATCAAAATAAAATCCTAAAAATCAGTAACAAACAGATTTTTTTCCAGAATATATCAGCTTTGTCATACTGCTTGCATTATTTTCCTTGTTAATTTTGGAACTGGAGATGGAACCCAGAGCTTTTGTACATTAAGAACATAGTCTTATCACACAGTTGCATCCCCAGCCCCAAGGTGCCATTTCTCAGTCCCTCTCCCATGACACAGACCACATGATTCCTGGACCAGTTCTCCCTCCCCAGGTCCTGTGTCTGCTGTCTGGGCTATCTTCATTATGCTCACACAGGTAGACAACTAACATCCTCTCTCTTCAGTGTTCAAAGCAGAGGTATCCAGTCTGATTTCTTTACTCAGTTCTACAAGTAATAAGTTACATCATGAACCAAAACTTAGACCAAAATTACATCTTACCCACGTTAATTATAAAATGACTGTGGCAGACCGGGGAGCTAGCTCTCACTAAGCGAAGTGCTGACAAGCATGAAGACTTACTTAGATGCTCAGAACACCTAAAAAGACAGATGGAGTGGTGTACGGTTGAATCCCAGAGCTGAGGAGACACAGAGGAGGATTCCTCGGGTAGGCAGTCTAGCCTCACTGGTGACCTCCAGAACAGGGAGAGACCCTATATATCAGAGAAGGTAGATGGTATCTCTGAAGATGACACCTGGGGTTTCCTCTGACCTCCACAGGCTGCACCAACACTTACATGAACACGCTTGTACCACCCCCACATATTCCCAATAAACAATCATAGAAGATAGAGAGGCAAGAAATGCCAAGAAATTGAATAAATATTTAGCTCTGATCATCTGTATGATATGAAATGCCATTTGATATCCTGGGTCATGCCAGGCGTGGTGGCACATGCTTTTAATCCCACCACTTGGAAGGCAGAGTCAGGGGGATTTCTGAGTTCAAGGCCAGCCTGATCTGTATATACAATGAGTTCCAGGACAACAAGGGCTACACAGAAAACTCTGTCTTGAAAAACCAAAATCAAAACCCCGGATCACAGTTCCTCTACGTGTAAACATACTAAGTGGTACCACACAGTCCCCTCAGGAGTGTGAGAAACTAAGACCAGAGCCGGTTTTCCAGCTCCCCAAATTCAACACGTGCTCCACTTCCCACAATCCGAGAATGTAAGCAAGTAATTTAACTCCTCTAAGCCTTAATTTCATCACCCATAGAATATGAATAATGGTATTTGCCTCTTGGGAGTAAATTAAAGAATTAAAGAAAAGAAAGCTACTTATTTAAAAAAAAAAAAAAAACACAACAAAAGTAAGTCTTATGACACTTAGAGCAGTTCCAAATTTCTATAATGCTAAAACAAAAGTAACCGAGGGCGGGCGAGAGAGATGGCTCAAAGGATAGTGATGCTTGTAGCCAAGGCTGGTGACTTCTGAGTTTGATCTATGGAATCAATATGGTGAACGGCAGAAGAAGAACCAACTCCCGCAAGACATTTCCTGACATACACACACACACACACACACCCAACACACACACACTTTAACCACGGCAAGAAAACATACACACACAAAGATAATTGGTCAAAATTCCCTGTTCCTTAATCTGCTTTTCAATTTTGCTCTCTCTGATGGGAGAGAGAAATCACCTTTAGTGTGAGCCATAAGCCCCGTGTCCTTCACCCAAAATTCTGTAATCCAAAAAGCTGTGTCCACTGACCTTCTTTCCTGCCTTCCGGTAGAATCTGACCCCAGCAATGTGGAAGTAAACATAGACTCTGTTCCCCTCAGGGTCAGTATCATTCCTTCTTAAAAAGGATTTGATTATTAAAAAACCTTTTTAGCCGGGCGTGGTGGTGCATGCCTGCCTTTAATCCCAGCACTCCAGGAGGCAGAGGCAGGTGGATCTCTGTGAGTTCCAGGCCAGCCTGGTCTACAAAGTGAGTTCTAGGACAGTCAGGGTTACACAGAGAAACCCTGTCTCAAAAAAACAAAACAACAACAACAAAAAAAAACTTTTTAGATTTAATTTTTAGTCTACGTTTATGGATGTTTTGCCCGCATATATGTATGTGCACCACATGAGCATCTGGTACTCTTGAAGAGAAGAAGAGTACAGAAGAGGGCATCACATCCCCTGGAAGTGGAGTCATCGAAGGTTAGAAGTCACTTTGTGGATGCTGGGAGCTGAACCTGGGTCCTCTGCAAGGGAAATGAGTGCTCTCAACGATCGACCGAGCCATCTCTCCAGCCCCCCTACAGAAGTTACTCATGTGTTTAACTACCGGGTGCTGTTTCAGGTCTTCCAGGGGGAGATCTTATGGAAATGCTCCCTGGTCTCACCTTATCTGAAGTCAACACTTTGCCAGGGCTTATTAGTGAAGGAGAGAAACTACCACAGAGGCTGGGAAATGACATCAGCCTGGAAATTAATTCAGAGCAAGATAAAGAGAGGATGAGCGATTCGCCAAGCCTGGGACTTGGCTTGTCTCTGCTCACAGCCCTGTTCTCTGTTGGATCTCAGCTTTCATTTAATAAAAGAAGCCAAATTCCAACTAAGTTCTGAAAAGCAGGCCTCTGTGGCCAAAAACAAAACAAAATACAACAACAACAAAAAAAACCAACCCACAACAAACCAATCATTGTGTGAGGACTTCTGGAAGTGTCCGCAGCATCCAGGGAGGCAAGGACCCAAGCTGGATCTGACACCGACTTCCCAGGTGTCTAAGATCATTGCCTGCCAAACTGCTAAGGGAAAACCCACTCAGAAGGGACAGCCCTTTATGTTCTTGTGATGCTTCCACAGACCTGGCCACTAAATGAATGCCCCTCTATCCGCAGGAGAATCCTGAGTCCACAGATACTCTCTGGTGACCATTTGGGGGCCACTGTCATATGTGTTAGCTACACCCACCTGCTCAAAACATGCTAAATACATTTCTCCAACTCCTTTGGTCCTCCTGGGTCCATGTACCATTCATTACCTAAGGCTCCTCAACTTCTGCACATGACAGAATGGAGCACCTCCTCAAAGGAAGAGATGATAAAGAGAATGTCTCATTAGCCAGAAGTGGAGCTAGAGAGATGAGATGGTTCACCAGTTAAGAGCACTTACTGTTCTTGCAGAAACTCAAGATTCAGTTCCTAGCACCTACAACTAACTGCCTGTAACTCCAATCCCAGATGATACAATGTCCTCTTCTGACCTTGGTGGGCACCTGCACACACATCGTGCACATAAACTCACACAGGCACACACACATACACATAAATAAAAATAAGCAAATAAATAAGCCAGCCTTGTAGATAACAAGTAAGTAAGAAACCAAAACATGCCCAGCGGTGGTGGCGCACACCTTTAATCCTAGTACTTGGGAGGCAGAAGCAGGCAGATCTCTGTGAGTTCAAGGCCAGCTGAGTGAGCTCCAGGACACCCAGGGCTACACAGAGAAACCCTGTCTAGAAAAAACAAACAAACAAAAATAAGACTCAAGGAAATGGGACTGACCTGTGGAGATATGGCTTATAGACGCCAAGTTGAGATTTTGAATGTCTATTCCCCCAAATTTCTGTGCCTACATTTTCCTCAAGACAAGGATATAGATCTGGCCATTTCTTATCTCATATCATGGTAAGGAATACTCTCCATAGTCCTTAATCTAAGACTCAATAAAGGCTCAAGTGTCAGAGCTTCATGTTGACTATGGCAAGGCACTACTGTAACACTGAAATGATGCTTGTATTGAGCATAGCCACTAGCAACTATCAGGAACTTAGCGAAAACTCTCTGGTTCCACAGTTCTTCCCCTGAAAGGGAGTCTGGGCCATAGAAAATCCCCATAGTTTATCCTCCAAATCTTCATTCATAAAGGAAACCAAGTCTTCATGTTGGGTTTTTTGTTTTTTGTTTTTTTGTTTGTTTGTTTGTTTTTGATTTTGTTACCTTTTTTTTTCCAAGACAGGGTCTCACTGTGTAGCTCTAGTTGTCCTGGAACTTACTATGTATATCAGGTTGGCCTCAAACACACACACACACAGATCCGCCTGCCTATGTCTGCCTCTCAAGTGCCTGGATTAAAGGTGTGTACCACTGCGCCCAGCTGTGGGTTTTTCTTTCTTGTTTTTCGAGACAGGGTTTCTCTGTGTAGCTTTGCGCCTTTCCTGGAACTCACTTGGTAGCCCAGGCTGGCCTCGAACTCACAGAGATCCGCCTGGCTCTGCCTCCCGAGTGCTGGGATTAAAGGCGTGTGCCACCACCGCCCGGCCTCTTTCTTTTTTTTTTTTTTTTGAAACGTAGTTGTGTGGTTCCACAGTTTGGCTTGCCAGAAACTACTGTCCTCGGCTCCCCAGTTGCTGGGACTATCGGTGTGCATAACCACACCAAGCAGGCATCAAGCATCCTTCTCCCCTTCCTAACAAACTATCCCTATGAAACCAAACAGAATGTGAGGGAAAATCTGTCTCTACCAAAATATGCCATCTTGCCAGGTGGTGGTGGGATCCTAGCACTCGGGAGGCAGAGGCAGGTCAATCTCTGTGAGTTCGAGGCCAGCCTGGTTTACATGTTAATTCCACGGTAGCCAAGGCTACACAGAGAAACCCTATCTCAAAAAACCTAAAAACAAAAAAAACAACAAAGAAATATGTCTTCTGAAAGTCTCCTAGGGTATGGCTTAGTGGGAAAGCATGTGATTAGCATGAGCAAGGCCTCAAGGTCAATACTGGCCACAGCTAACTGATGAACAGAACTGGAATATCACTATTTTGCAATACCAAAATATTTATGCCCTAAGCACCAACAGCTCCTATCACCACAGAAAGGTAACAAGCATGCACTGCCTCTTTAGAGAACCCAACCCTTCACCCTCTCACACACACTGTGACATAGTCAAGCCAAAACCAAATAACTGATCAAGGATACAGAGCAGTGCTGTCCCATATAGCTTTCTATGATGGGAAATCTTCATCCGGAACTGGCCAATTCAGCAGCACTATGGACTTTCGCTTTTAATCCTATGTGACTTAAGCTACATGTGACAAGGACTACCCTAACCTGTTGGATGATGTACCCTTATCCCTAAAATCCACTTGGAGTTAATAGAGACTGAGAAACACCCAAGGTGACTGACTGAGCAAAATCCAGATTGTTGGGACCTCTACAAAGCGAATGACCCACTGCTCCAACAATTAGCTTGCAAGTACATAAAAAAGGGGAGGAAAAAATATGTAAATTAAAAGCAACTAAAGGCCATGCCAAATGTCAATCACAGTGTGTGGACATTACGTGGACCTGATTAAACAAACTGGAGGAGGAGAGTAGGCATTTACAAGCCATTTAACAATGTGAACACATAATTCAAGTGGGTGTGATTGGGGCACATTTGGAACCACTTATAATTGAAATACAGTCAGTCATTGCTTAATGATGGATCCATTCCGAGAAAGCTGGGTTAGGCAATTTTACCATTGCACGGACATTACAGAGTGTATTTACACAAGCTGAGCCGGCTAAGACGTCACCCAGCATTATAATTTTACAGGATCACAGATCTATGTGTGGCCCGTAGTTATGTAGAACATGACTAGTATATCTGGAAACTGCTTCAGAGTCTTGTATGGGAAGGTGGGGGATAGAAGCCAGTAAGGATGGACTGAGACCAAGTGACAGATGCTTATTCTTTTGTCTTTGAAACTCTTCATAATTAAAATTGTAGGGAAAAAGGACACATATTTGACACATACGGTCACCACCCACTAGAGAGCCAAGTGAAAGGTGGACCACTTTTCTTTTTTATTGAGACAAGGTCTCACTGTGTATCCCTGGCTGACCTGAAACTGCATATGTAGACCAGGGTGCCTTTGAACCCACAAAGATCTGCCTGCCTCTGCCTCCAGTGCTGAGATCAAAGGCGGTCGCCACCAAGCCTGGCTGTACTTCTTCAGAACTCACAAGGGAGGGGAAGGCCAAAGGAAAAGAGAACACATTAGGATGGGGTAAGAACAGAAATTCGCCTGCTAGTTCCTACTTGCACCAGGGACCTGCCAGCCATAGTGAGTCAACTCACAGAGTTCACTTTAGATTACTTAGACTTAGAAGACTTAGAGACAGAAGGCACCTGCATTTCCAGGGTTTGTCCAGCCCACAGTTAGAGATCTGCAAATGAGGTCCTTGATTGGACCCAGATGTATGTATCTCCCCACCACAACCTGTTTTTTAAATTACAGAAGTCTTAGTCTTAAAGAGATCACGTCACAACCTGCCCCAAAGCCCACAATGGAAGGTCAGACAAGCAGGGATGAACTACATCTTCCCAACCTGGTTCCAATCCTTCTTCCCAGACGCACTCACCACAGCCAACCAGGCTGTCAAACCCCAGGTTCCTGCTGCAGGGCAGGGCATTAACAAAACCTTCACCAAGGGGCTGTCGGCTGACTTCCTGTTGGGCAGTTTGTGATGGCACAAGAGTGCTAATGGTTCCCCACTCATTTTTTTTTTCATGTAACTCACACAGTTCTTCACAGTGAGGCTTTGAGGAGCAAGATGTTCCCAGTCAAGTCTTCCCTTCTCAGAAGCCTTCCAAAGCTGCTCCTCTGCCCTTGGAGGAACACTCTTCTTGGGTTGGCCATTCTCATCTTGTCCTAAGCTTCATTTCCCACTCCATGCTGCCAACTCCGCCCCTGATCCTAACGGGTACATTTCCTATCCTTTGCTCACCAGAACATTGACTCCTTACTCAAGCACAAGGCTCAGCCCACATCACCCTAACACCAGTCACTCTCATTCCCACAGCCCTCCTATCCATATCAACAACCCTTCCCAACTTAGCGAGCACATCTTGGCTGGTGCTTCCGGTTGGGTCCTCATTCTCCTCTACGGAGATGCTGCAGGTGTTTCCCCCACCAGACCAGAGAGCATCCATGGTTAATGAGCATACACCATGCTGCACCCTTTGCTCATTCCACCTCACACTGAAGTAGGTAGAGATCATGAACACATGAATACGTTTTACAAATAAGGAAACCGAAGCCCAGAACAATGAAGAACTGCTCAAGCTCGCACAGTTCTGAAGAACTTACAAATGCAGGTCTTCGATACTTAATCTCTACTGCCAGAGTGTTCTGGAAGGAACACACTGAGTCGGAGTGTTTTATCTCTTGGCTGTCTTGTACACAGCAGACATAATGTATGCTGCTGGATGTTTTGTGTCGTGTGTCATCCGTCCGTGTCCCGCCCCCCCCCCCCCCAGGCTCACACTTGCCCTTTCTTTGGTCCTACAAGCACACTGACCAATGTGTGTCTTCAAGTTTTAAAACTAAGTCATTAAAGCAGTACACATGGCTGGGGCTGCAACTCAGTTATATAGTGCTTGTCTAACATGGAAGGTGGGGATGATCAGCTCTATGGGGGCAAAAATATGCCATGCCATGAGTGGACCTCATCCTTGAATGGCTTTCTTCCTCTTCCACTCAAAAAAATCAAACCTGTTTGCTTGTTTGTTTGTTTGTTGAAATAGGGTCACCCTATGTTGCCCTCTCTGGCTCGGAACTCCATTATGTAAACCAGGTTGGGCTGTAACTCACAGAGATCCATTTGCCTCTGCCTCCTGAGTGTTGGAACTAAGGGCATGGGCCACCCCACCAGGCTAAGAAACTAATTCTTAGAGGAAATTCTTTGAGTTCTGTATGCCTTATGAAATAGTCACACAAGGTGCTAAGAGATGGGCAATTTGATCAGCCATTTGAAAACTGCTAATACCGGGGCAGATATTTCCAGAGGCTTTGGTGATTCTCATACCAAAATGTCTCCATTGCTGGCCTAGAAAGGCCTTCAGACACCTTCAGTGAATACTCCCTAGGAAATGGAAATGGAAAAGTGTGGGGAGCAGGTTGCTTGTTAACGGTCTGCAAATATGCCCGAGCCCCTCCCCCACCACAGAGGCAATTTATCTTGGAAATGGCTGGTTTATTGACTCCCTTAATCCAAAATTCCAACACTTGTGTCTGCCTAAGGCAGAAAATAGATCTTCCAGAATCTCATGAGACTGGCTTTCTCTCTTTACCAAGATGGGGATGGAGGAGGGCAAACTAACGAACTACTGTCCCTCCCCAAACAACCTGACAATTGTCTTTCTAGCCAGGTGATAAATATGCAAGTGGGGCACTTTGTAGAATCTCCCAAAGGGCAAGAGCTATTCACTTCAGGAAAAACGTTTCCCTCCCACTTAACCCCACCTGGCCCAGAAGCCTCCAGACTACTCACGCCAAACCTCAGCGCACTCTGTGAAGTATAGTCCCCCAGCTTGCAACATCCTAGAGTCTTGCGGGTGCTCTGGCTTCAAATCCTAATTCAGAACCAAATGCGCCCCGGCCCACCCCCGGGGGGGGGCGGGGGGAGGAAAAGCTGCTTTCTTTATCCCCATCTAACCCCTGGATTCACCCTTCCCTCCCCGCATCGGCCTGGGGGCCTAGGTAGCCGATACTCTGGGGCGCCCTAGAATTATGGCCCACTTTATACAAGGTGGCACTACAGCCGGCCAGGCTAGGACCTGGGGTTTATGCATAAAACAAGCCGCCTCCCCTCCCCCTCTAGCTATCTGTGAGTCAGCGGGGCAGGATTCCTTAATCCTAGGGGTAGCGGATACCTTTGAACAGGTGGTCATGGAAGTTCCACCCAACAAAGCGCTGATGGCCATCCAGATAAGATGTTGCCTTCTATAGCTTTTGAGGGGCACAGACATTCCAATCCACTAGGGGAGGAACGCTAAAGAAAAAAAATCTGCTGGTGAGCCCTTTTATCTTTTACCCACTAATTTAATTCTTGAAGATTTGAGAGAAAAGGCAAATCTAAAGTGCCCCGCACAAGCTTCCCGTCTAACAGGCTCCACCAGGGCACTGGAAATAGCGGTGACTGCGAGGCCCATTGTGTCACAAAAAACAAGGAGGGAAACAAAACTCTCAGGACTTCAAGGTGCCAAGGACTGCGTCCCAGAGCGCATCACGTCTAAGACCGCGGGTCGCGCTTTTTCTCCACCCGAAATCTCGGACCATCTTAATAGTCTGGCCTTGGACACGGGGTGGGCAGCTGAACCGGGTAGTTGGGCTCGATCTTAAGTGGTTCCCGAAGCCACTGCCAGCGTCAGACAGGGCCACCACCCTGGGGGTTGGGTCCGCTTAAGATGTTGGCAGCCCGGGCACCGTGGTGCAGGGGACAGGTCGCGCGGAGCCTGGCTGCCGCCCAGGGGGCAGGTGCAGGAGTGACGGGCCGGCGTGCGGCGCCTGGGCCCCGGTGCGCGGGCGGGCGCGGCAGGGAGGGGCGCCGGGGCTCCGGAGCCGGACGCCAGGGCGTGGTGCAGGTGGCGGCGGGGGCAGAGTCGACACCCTACCTTGATTTTTGACCTGGCAACCGGCCGCTGCATCGCTGCCAGGTGTCCATCGGGGCCTTCGGCGTCGTGGAGCTCTGGAGTTTCAGGCTCCGGCGCGCGCGGGGACGAGCTGCTCTCGGTGCCTACGGGCTCCCCGGCGCTGCTGCTACTGCTGCTGCTGCTGCTGCTGCAACCGCTGCTACTGCCGCCGTCGCTGCGGCAGTCCTCGGGGGGGTCGGAGAGCAGACAGCCCAGGCTCACTGTGGAGGAGGGGGCCGCACCCCAACACTCAACCACACGCGGCGTCACGCCCGGGCGCCCACGGCAGTTTGACCTGCGGGCGGTGCCGCCGCCCCGCCCCGGACCTGGGCACCACGCCAAGTGGGCGACGTCCCGAGGGTAGACGAGTCAACCGGGCGATCAGCCCCTCGAACTAACTTAAGGTGCCAGGAGACCGGTCCTCAGGCCACCCCGGCGCCCACGAAGCACCAGGGGCCATGCGCCGCGGAGAACCCCGCGCGCCAAGTTTCCTCTCGCGCCCGCGGAGGCGGGTGTGCCCTCGCCTTGCCTCGTTCCAGAGAGGTTAGCGGACCTTCACGTGCGGCTTAGAGGACGTAGGGTGCAAGGGAACCCCCAATGCCTTCCACCCCCTTCCAGGGCCAGCTCGGCCCGCGCTGCAGCCAACGGTCCCGCCGCCCCGCAATTAGCCCTGTCTAGGGAGAAAGCACCAGGCGTCCCAGGTTTCCCAGCCTGGTCCCCGATTCCCCCTCCCTCAAGACCCCCCACGACCCCAGCCGAGAGGGGGAAGGGCTGGGAACGTCAGCCCTGGTAGCGATCAGGAGGGCCGCAGTCACCCTGCCCCCACCCGGGAGCCCCGCGCCCAGGCCGGGCCCCCCGCGCTCCTCACCTGGGATGTAGGTGTCTGCCCTTTTGTCATCCGGGAGCTCATCCCAGCTGCGGACCGAGACTCCCGGGCTCCTCCTCTTCACCAGAAAGACTTTGGGCATGGTGGGATCCCCTCTTCCGACTGCGGCCCCCTCCTCCCCGCTGCTCCCCGCTAGTGGCGGTGGAGGCGCCTGAATCCCCTGGCTCCCGGAGTCCGGAGCCCACCTTCCCGCCTTGTCTGCCCTCTTCCTGCACCTCCCGCCGCGCTGCCCCGGCCTTTCCCCTCACTCCGGGTGACTCGCAGCCTCCGGGCACGGCGACACCTATGCCTTAAATCGCGCGTGAGACCACGCCGGGGAAAAAGTTTCATAAGGTGGAATAGAAAAGGCACCAGGAAACTTGGGAGTGAGCATGCGCCCTGCAACATAACGGTGTCAACAAGCTCGCTACCTGTCCGACCGGTTCCGGCGGCCGGGGCTGCCTGATCCAGCCCTTCCTTAGGCATGAATGTTTGCAAAAGAATTTAACGTCTGATTCTTCCCCCCTCCTCTTTTTAAAAAAGGAAGAACATTTTTAAAATAAACCCTCTGCCTCATACCTCCATCACACGCACTTTACAGGATAAACTCTTTAAAACAAGCCCCAGGTGCACTGCCCCGGGCACCCTCCTACGAGTTGGGGTCTCCCATGAATTGGCCCCCACCTCCGAAGTGGATTTGTCTCTGTCAAGCAAGCCAGAAATTGGCTCTGGACCTTGTGGGACTGTTTCCAGGCTTTCTGGAACCTCGGTGGTCGGATGTGGGAGGGTCCTCAGGACGCTTGTCAAGTAAAGGGAGGGAGGGGGGCTGAGAGCTTCGGTTTCCTATCATCTGGAACATCCCTCAATAATAAGTCTAAAAATCTTGCATCTTTGGAGCACGTCGCTTTACTGATCTGTGCCACTCAATCTAAGAAAATAAGGCTTATTCTACCAAAGCAGCTTCCACCCCGAAACCTTGCACCCCAGGAGTCCCTTCACCCAAGATAAACGCACAATCAAGACAAAAGCCAAGTGCACGTCATGAGAACGCTTACTTAAAGCGAATCTCTAGTCCTCAGCCTGTCCCATTACTTCCTACCCTAACCACTGGATTCTCAAATTCGGAGGCAGGAAAGGATCCATCCAGGAAACCAAGGATTGAAAAATGATACACTCTCTCTCCTCCTCCATCAGCAAAGACGGCTAGTAAGCTTTGAGGTCTTTTATTTTTTTCCTATTTACCTTCCTTCCTGGAGGGAAGTGTTGGGGGGGAGGGGTCTGGTAGATACTAATTTTATAGGGTTGGTCTGTTCACTTTGGGGGACCCCGACCCCTCTATCCCAAGGCCCTGTTGCGCTGCGCCCAGAACAACCCGCGCAGCTGATGTCGTGGGCTCCCGGCTCCAGGGAGTGGGCAGACGAGTGCCAGCTGCTGGAGGCTGCCGGGGCGCGTCTGGCCAGGGGTGTTCCGGCGTCTGAGGTTTACGGAACCGCCAGGCTCACCTGCCCATAACACGACCCGATGCGCTCTCAGCCCACATGGCCCGGGGAATCAATATAGGGGCTGTCCCCGTCTTCTTCCGCCTTTGGAATGGCCTTTAGGGATACAGCAGCCTGGTAACGGATTTTCTGGACTTGGCTGGCGTATTCCCAGGGAGCACAGAGAGGGGGCGCAACTCCGGCGAGGCTGTGCAGGGGAATAAGGCGTACGCACCATGACTACCCGTCCGCCTTCAAGGATTGACCCCACCTGAGATCAACTCTGAATTCAGGTTTCCTCCGAGAAAACTCGTCTAAGAATGAAAAGGACTTTGATCCTGGTAAACTAGAGGAGGGAGACATGTCTATAGCGGCATAAGAAAATGAGGCTTGTTGGCTACAGAGTTGATGGCGCAGCTTCTGGGCAACTCTGCAGATGTATTTTTATCTGCCAACAAACTGGAGACTTGCTAGAAAGAAGGAGCGTGGTGAATGAAAGAGTAAAAATAAAACCACGAAGCCACAGAATTATCCTCCATCTTCAAGAATCTTCAAAACTTCATTCAAAATTCCTTATTTTTATTCAAGAACCGGTCAATTCTATTGATAACGCAAGCCTTTTCTGCCTTCCTCCCTCCCTCCCTTCTTCCGGGTTTCAAATCACTGAACACCTGGGTCATTATTTTTGTTCTTTAAAAAGATCACATAGACTTGTGGTTTATATGCTTAGACACCTCAAAAGGCTCTGCAAACTCCAGGGCACTGAGAATGAGGAAAACATAATTGCTTTTAGTCTGCGATTGGGGGGGGGGGTATACATCTATGATATTTGCTAGATGTTTCTTTTTATTGAAAATAATTATTTTTCATATATTCTGATCATAGTTCCCCTCCCCCAACTTTGCCAGATCCTAAGAAGTATTTTATGGGAAAAGAATCCTAATGTGTTTTTATTCTTTTATTTTTAAAACTCAGTCTTGATATGTGTTTATCAATATCATTAACATACAAAGGACCAGTCTTGCCTTTAATGCAGCCTCAAAAGCAGTACACAAACCCTAATTAAAAAACAAAACAAGCCGGGCGGTGGTGGCGCACGCCTTTAATCCCAGCACTCGGGAGGCAGAGCCAGGCGGATCTCTGTGAGTTCGAGGCCAGCCTGGGCTACCAAGGCGCAAAGCTACACAGAGAAACCCTGTCTCGAAAAACCAAAAAAAAAAAAAAAACAAAAAACAAAACAAGCCAGGCGGTGGTGGTGCACGCCTTTAATCCCAGCACTCGGGAGGCAGAGGCTCTGTGAGTTCGTGGCCAGCCTGGTCTACAGAGTGAGTTCCAGGACAGCCAGGACTGTTGTTACACAGAGAAACTCTGTCTTGAAAAACCAAAACAACAACAAAACAAAACAAAACAAAAACCAAAATCTCAGGCTTGAAAGTCTTGTATGGGATCCTTAGATTGGATATCCAGCTCAGTAGAATGCTTCCAGCGGTAGGTACTCACCATCCCCAGCAATTCTGTGGTCTGTAGCTAGACATATCTCCTTCAGCTTGTGTTTCCATCTCAACTCTTACTCTGTCCTGGAGGTGGCACACTATTCTTTTTTCTTTCTTTTTTTTAAGATTTATTTATTTATTTTGTATACAGCATGTATGACTGCAGGTCAAAAGAGGGCACCAGATCTCATTACAGATGGTTGTGAGCCACCATGTGGTTGCTGGGAATTGAACTCAGGACCTCTGGAAGAACAGTCAGTGCTCTTAACCTCTGAGCCATCTCTCCAGCCCGGCACACTATTCTTGAAGTCCCCTTCCCTGTCTCCTCTTCCCATGGTTCAAGTTCTGGTCAGCAGATTTACATAGTCTTAGTTAAGGCTTCTTTTCTCTAGAAACTACTCTCAGGTTGGAAATAGACAGGTACAGACCTGCTCAGTGGTACTCGTAGAACCCACAGCCGCAGGAAATAGGATGCTGCTGGAGGAATAGTCCAATGTTTAACAGACAAGTCAGAAGTATCCCCCCCACATTTGTCTGTCAGTCTGATCTGAATTTCAGATCAGCTGGGATTGCAGAGACTCTGAAAGAGTGTGCTTGTGTGTGTGCATGTGTGTGTGTGTGTGCGTGTGTGTGTGTGTGTGTGTGTGTGTGTGTGTGTGTGTGTGTGAAAGAAGACTCAACATTCCCGAAGGACTAGTGTGTGGACTCAATGTAGGCAGAGTTTTTCCGTCGGGACTGCTGGCTCCCAAATAACCACACAGAGACTTCTTATTAATTATAAAATATCAGCCAATAACTTAGGCGTGCTTTTAGCTAGCTCTTACAACTTAAATTAACCCATTTCTATTCATCTATGTGCTGTCCTGAGACTCATTTACCTCATCTACATACTTTTCATGCTGCTTCTTCTGCCTCTGGCTGGCAACTCCCCCAGCTCCACCCTTCTTCTCCCCAGCATTCTCTCTGCCCCCAAAATCCTGCCTAGCTACTGGCCAGTTAGTTTTTTTATTAAACCAGTCACAGTGATATATATTTACACAGTGTAAAGGAATATTCCACAACCCAATGGACCAGATGCCAATAGAAATGTAAAAGAAGTGGCATGAATGCTCCCAGGCTCTCATCTAGGATTCTCTAACTTGTGCAAAGCTCCCAGTAGGAACCAGCAGGGACTTTCCCACTTGAGCCAAGAGTCCCAAGGGAAACCTCACTGCTGTCTACTCGGTCTGCAAACAGTGGAAGTTTCCTGAGAAGGTCTCAGTGTCTCCTCCTCTGAGGCATGCCACAGTCTGGAAAAGGCAGGAGAGTTTTCTCACCTGCTCTAGGGCATGCCTGCCCTGTAGTCTTTCTCCGTGGCAAATTGCTTCTTCCAGCTCTAAGCCTATGTGGTTCTAGACAGGCTGGCTCCACCCCTCCTGTGGGAGGTGGACATCTCACCCAGCTAATTAGAGCCTCTGTCAACTTGGCCATAGCGACTACCTCGGTGTCAAACATGAGAGCCAAACAGAACCAGCTCTGAAGATGAGCAAGGGATGAGACCCCTATAAGAGCACATTTCTGGGTTTATTTATTTACTTTGTGTTTATGTGTGCCTGTGTGATGTGGGGATGAGTGGGGGTGAGAGTATGCACCTATGCTCTTCAGAGGTCAGAGGAGGGCTGCAGGTGTCCTCTTCTCTTTCTCTTTGTTCCTTTGAGGGTCTCTCACCAAACTTGGAGCTTGCAAACCTCAGAGACCCTTCTGTCTCCATTTCGTCAGTGCTGGGGTTACAGGTGTTCGTAGGACCATTCCCAGCCTTTCACATGGGTGCTGGGATCCGAACTCCAGTCCTCTAACTGCTGAGTCATCTCTCTGGCCCAAGTTTCTGCTGTTTTAAGCCACCAAGGTTGTGGCAGTTACAGCAGCCACAGGGAAGCATTGCTCCCATAACCCCCTACTGCTCCCTCACCTTCCTTTTGGGCCTCCTCTTCTTTCTCTGTTCCCTATTTTCCCCCTAGGACTCCTTACTAACTCTGCAAAAGAAGAGTTAACTTGATAATGTCCCTTCCATACCTCTTTGTTAGGAAAGTTTCTGTCCTTGAATGTCCTCTGTGTTATTAGTCTCATTCGTTTTTCTTTTCTTCAAGATCTGATGCCAGGCCGGGTGATGGTGGTATACACCTTTGATCCCATTGCTTGGGAAGCAGAGGCAGATCTCTGTGATTTTGAGGCCAACCTGGTCTACATAGTGAGTTCCGAAACAGTCAGGACTATGTAGAGAAACCCTGTCTAAAAAAAAAAAAAAAAAGATTTGATTTTTATTTATAGAGGATGGGGATGAGGGTGGGATATGCACATGTATGCAGCTTCCTCCTGGAGGCCAGAAGAGGGCGTCAGATTCCCATTAGTCATGCCATGTGACATTGTTTCATCCAGTGATTCACATAAAAAACTCTGCCAGGTACAATGTATGGATGTTCGGCAGCCACCTTGTAGCAAGGAGGATGTTAACATGATACTGAAAACCCCAAAGCAATAGTTGGCAAAGCAAGAGAGTGAGCCTTCGAGGGCTTGAGCGGCTGAAAGCAGGCTGCGACTATCGAGTTCAGAAAGGGCGTGGAAGAAAGTGTTCTCTGTTGTGTAAGCCAGTTCCAGTTGTGCAGCAATGCGTACCCAGCACACTCAACACGTAAATCCTGATGAAGCCTGATTTAGACGACACTGGAGAGAGAACTTCCTTCTTTCCAGCAAACTCCTAATTTTCATTAGCCATCTGACACGTGTAATTTATTTTATACAGATATCGAGAAAGTTCGTTATCTCAGTCTTTTCCTTAATGATACCGGGTTTCGTGGTACATCAGCTGTGCAATGCGTCAAAATGGAATTCATCTGGGAACGGGAACGCATACCTCTAATTTTAGTGAGATCCAAGAGGGTCACAAGTTCGAGGCCAGCCTAGAGTACAAATAGTGAGACCTTGTCTCGATAATCCTACAGCCAGGAACTAGGGAGATGGCTCAGCGGTTAAAGCGCTGGCTCTTCTTTCGGGGGACCTGGGTTCAATTCCCAGAACCCACATGGCAGCTCACAACCGTCTATAACTTCAGTTCCAGGGGATCTGACACCCTCTTCTGGCCTCTGAGGGCACCAGGCACACACATGGTGCATAGACATACATGCAAACAAAACGCCCATACACATGAAAAATAATAAAAAGTTAAATCCTATGGCTCGGGAGATAACACGGTAGTCAGATGCTGGCCTAGCAGGCGTAAAGCTACAGGCTCAGGCCCTAACTCCTAGAGTTACCAAATCTCCTCCAATTATTATTATTATTATTATTATTGTTGTTGTTGTTGTTATTATTATTATTTTATTTTAGACAAGATCTCACTCTGTAGCCTGGGCTAGCCTCAAACTCATCTGCCTGTCTCTGCCTCCTGAGTGCTAGGATTAAAGTCGAACGCCACCACACCTGCCAGATTTAAAGACTTATTATTAGTAGTACATGTATATGATATATGTATGTTTTTGTATGTTTGTATTTGTTTGGCGCGCGTGCGTGTGTGTGTGTGTGTGTGTGTGTGTGTGTGTGTGTGTGTACATGAGTGGGCAAGAAGTAGCCTGCAGGTGGAAGTTAGAGAGAGGGTGGCTTCTGGGAGCTGGTTTCTCCTTGCACTGTGGGATGTAGGGATTGAACTCAGGCCATCAGGCTTGCGCAGCAAGCCTTTCACCAGCTGAGCCATGTGCCTGGTGCTGAGTCCTCACCAGCACTGCTGAGTAGCTGCTGTACTCAGATCAGTGCAGAGCCTCGGTTATTTGCTTCGTTATCCTGGGAAATATTTGTCATGTGAATGTCTGAAGCTCCTGTGTAGTGAGCAGGGCATCTTGATCAGTCTAGGCACAGCACAGTTTCCCATCTTCCTGGATCAGTCTATGCACAGAGCAGTTACCTGTCTCCCTGGATCAGTCTATGCACAGTACAGTTACCTGTCTTCCTGGATCAGTCTATGCACAGCACAGTTTCCCATCTTCCTGGATCAGCCTATGAACAGCACAGTTATCTGCCTTCCTGGATCAGTCTAGGCACAGCGCAGTTTCTCATCTTCCTGGATCAATCTATGCACAGTACAGTTACCCGTCTTCCCGGGTTCTTCATGTTCCTTCTGTATGCTACAGACACGTGCATGATCATTTCTCAACTCTGGACTTTGGAGGTGCTCTGCTGCTTCCTAACTACTGAAAATAAAGGTCAACTTAGAGGCAAGCAAAGCCATTCCTTCCATGGGTGACTCCAGGATTGAGGACACTGGTATTTGGTGGCTCTGCGCTTACTAGAATCTCAGAGTTCTTTCTTTCTAGCCAGTAGAACGACAAGATTTGGTGTTTTCCACTCACATTTTAAATTTTCCAACCTAAGGACTGGAGAAGTGGCTCAGCAGTCACGAGTGCTCAGTGTTGTTGCAGAAGACCTGGGTTTGGTTCCTGGTACCCACATGGTCACTCAAACATACCTGGAACTCCAGTTCCAGATCTGACATCCTCTTCCGACCTCCATGGGCTCCTCTCCACACTCCATGCCTATATTGCTCACGCAGGTTCACGCACATACATATTAAATAAATTAACAGTAAAAAAAAAAAAAAAAATCCCAGCCGGGCGGTGGTGGCGCACGCCTTTAATCCCAGCACTCGGGAGGCAGAGCCAGGCGGATCTCTGTGAGTTCGAGGCCAGCCTGGGCTACCAAGTGAGTTCCAGGAAAGGCACAAAGCTACACAGAGAAACCCTGTCTCGAAAAACCAAAAAAAAAAAAAAATCAAAAAAAAAAAAATCCCACCCAGAAGTGGATGGGAAGCCATCTTCAAGAGACAAAACCACACTATAGGATAGATAAGTAGTGCAAAGTTTCCAGGGTCATCTCTGCTGGGATAAGAAGAGGTCAAGAAGCACAAGTGGGAAGCCAGGCTAGGCAAGATTTGGGAGATCCTTAAAGATGAAAAAGGATTCCAGACTGGGTGTGCTGATGGCTCATGTCCATAATCTCTTGTTGAGTGACTTTTTCTGGGGAGACGTGAACACACGTCTGTTCACCCT
Source organism: Peromyscus californicus insignis (assembly GCF_007827085.1). Taxonomy (NCBI): domain Eukaryota; kingdom Metazoa; phylum Chordata; class Mammalia; order Rodentia; family Cricetidae; genus Peromyscus; species Peromyscus californicus. The sequence continues at coordinate 119,003,063 of NW_026294595.1, forward strand.
AGGTAGGGCACCAACGACAAACCAAAAGTGATTCCACACAGGTCTAGTTTTGTGAATCAGGGAGTTAAGTGGGGTTATTTACAGGAGCAGGGGTGACTCAAAGGCAGCTTTGTCACAAAGAAGACCAGCCAGAATGCTGTTGTGGTGCTGAGTATCTTGTGGAGTCCTCCAGTGTCTTTGCTACTGTGGTGTTTTGAATGAAAATGGCCCCCATAGGCTCATATATTGAAAAGCTTAGTCCTCAGTTGATGAACTGTTTGAGAAGGATTAGGAAAATTAAGAGGTGTGGCCTTGTTGAAGGAAGTGTGTCACTGGGGATGGGTTTGAGCTTTCAAAAGCCCACACCAGACCCAGTCTCTCTCTCTCTCTCTCTCTCTCTCTCTCTCTCTCTCTCTCTCTCTCTCTCTCTCTTCCTGTTGCCTGTAGATCAGGATGTAAAACTCTCAGCTACTGCTCCAGCACCATGCCAGTCTGCTTCCTGCCATGATGATCATGAACTGACCCTCTGAAACTGTAAACAAGTCCCCAGCCAAATGCTTTATTTTATAACTTGCCTTGGTCATGGTGTCTCTTTATAGCAATAGGACAGTAACTAAAATGACCACATGGAGAAGCCGAGGTGAAGCTAAAAGGGTGATTATCTCTGCCCTTTGTGCTGAGTCCTTCATGTCAGAGATGGGCACAAACCAATGAAGTAACTCACTCTCAAGATTGCCGGCCCTGCCTCTTGTACCTCCAACCACTTGGCCTGCACCCACAGCCAAGGTCATCCACAACAACTTTGGCATCATGGAGGAACATATGGCTACACTCTATGCCACCACTGCCACCCAGAAAACCATAAACAACCTCTCTGAGAGAGGTGGTGAGATGGCCATGGGGGCTCCCTATTCTATCATACCTGTATGTTCTGGATTTGCTGAGCCATCCCAGAACTGAATGAGAAGCTTGCTAGCGTAGCCTTCCATGTTCCTACTCTTACTGTGCCTGTTATGGATCTGACCTGCTGCCTGGAGAAAGCTGTCAAATACAATGACGTCTAGAAGGTGGTGATTGCCGGGTGTGGTGGCACATGCCTTTAATCCCAGTATGGGAGAGGCAAAGACAGGCAGATCTTTCTGAGTTCTAGGTTAGCCAGGGCTGTATAGTGAGACCCTGACTCACAAAAACCAAAACCAACCAAACAAAAAACCCACACAAGTGACATGAGCATCTGAGGGTCCCCTGAAGTACATCCTGAGCTATACCAAGGGCCGTGTTGTCTCCTGCAACGTTAACAGACACACCCATCTTCCTTTGATGCTGGGGCCAGGATTGCCCTCAATGGCCACTCTGTCAAGCTCATCTCCTAGAATGACAATGAGTTTGGCTGAAGCAACTAAATGGGAGACCTTGCAGTCCACATGGCCGCCATGAGTAAGGAGCCCTGCAAGGACCACCACCCCAGCAAGAACACCAGAGGAGGGGGTGTCCCTTGACTGCTGGGGAGTTCCTGGCCCATCTCAGTCCCCAACACTGAGCATGTCCTGTAGATGTAACAGTCTTATGAAATAAGAAACACAGAGTCAAATGCAGAGTTAAAATCCCAAGAGGTCAGAGCAGTACCTAAGAGCTGAGACTTAAAACCACCTTCTTACCCTTCACTGCCACTGCCGTCCTTCCTCTGAGAAAGAGACCTACTTTCTGTGTGTCTGTCTTTTTATTGACTTTCTGTTCTGCCTTCTTATTGGTTGTAAGCCAAACCACATGACCTCCTTGTCACTGCCTGTCTATACAGACCTCCAGGTCTCTATGGTTGGTATTGAGATTAAAAGCGTGTGTCTCCATGCTGGCTGTATCCTTGAACACACAGAGATCTGCCTGTCATGTGATAGGGATTAAGGACGTGTGCAACCACTGCCAGACTTCTGTTATGGCTTGCTATTAGCTCTGACCCCCAGGCAACTTTATTTATTTATTTATTTTTGGTTTTTTGAGACAGGGTTTCTCTGTGTAGCTTTGTGCCTTTCCTGGAATTTGCATTGTAGACCAGGCTGGCCTCGAACTCACAAAGATCTGCCTGCCTCTGCCTCCCAAGTGCTGGGATTAAAGGTGTGCACCACCACCGCCTGGCTACAACTTTATTTATTAACATACAAATAAAATCCCATTTCAGCACAAATAAAATATCACCATAATCTCCCCTTATAGTTCCCATCCCAGACGCCCACAAGAAGGGGAGGGGAGTAGGAAGCACTACTTTCTTGCACACCATCAATAGTGCTCACTGCACCACCACACCCCCCAAATTCACACTTGATTCTATGGGCAGCAGAAAGGTGTCCAAGAGGCTTTGAGCTGGAGGGCAAATGGCTAGACCCTTTTTAGAATGAACTCTGCAAGTGTGAGAGAGGTGCTAGAGTTTGAATGTGGAGTTCCCCTTAAAATTCCTGTTGAAATATGATTCCAAATATAGGACTGAGAGGTAGGGTCTTTTTTTTTCTTTTTTAAAGATTTATTTATTTATTATGTATACAGTGTTCTGCCTACATGCATGCTTGCAGGCCAGAAGAGGGCACCAGATCTCATTACAGATGGTTGTGAGCCACCATGTGGTTGCTGGGAATTGAACTCAGGACCTCTGGAAGAACAGCCAGTGCTCTTAACCGCTGAGCCATCTCTCCAGTCCCCGAGGTAGGGTCTTTTGGAAAGTGATTAACTTCGATGGTTCCATTCATAAATGAATAGACGCCTCTAAAGAACAGACCTCAGAAAGAGATCACTTATGCTGTCCTCTGATGTGAGGATGAGCCAGCACACACCAGTGAGAACATCCTGCTCTCAGGCCTCTAGAACAGTAGGTGATTGACTTCTGTGCTTTATAAATCATGCAGTCTGTGGGATTTTGTTATAATAGAACAAATAGACTAAAACAATACTGTATTTGCTATATCCAGTACTGCCTCTTTAGATGGTGTTTCAACACAAACCCTGGCCTGGTGGCTTCAACTCAACTATCACCATTCCTCCCAAGTCCTCATTTATCTGTCTGTCTGTCTGTCTGTCTACACCATTTCTCTTTTGTAATATGAAGTTGCCTCCATTTATTTTGAATCAGGGTCTCATTGTGTAGCTATGGATGGCCTGAAACTCACTATGTAGACACCATTGGCCTTGAACTTGTGGCAATCCTCCTGCCTCTGCCTCCTGGGCACTGGCATTATAGGCATGTGCCACTATGCCTGGATTCCCTCTAAATACTTGTCCAGTTGTATTCCAAACACTGTATCAAGATGATATCTTCATTATATTCCAATTTTTGTTTCTTTCGGTAAAATTTATATATGTTTTCTGAATTTCCTAATATTTGTGTATTTTTAAAGCTCAAATACCTCACTTCTCTCTTTTCCTACACATCCACTGGCAAGAAATTCTGCTTTTGATTATAAGGAAACATCTTATTTTACCTGCATCTTTAAACAAGTGTTTCAATTGAAAGTGGAATAGTTGGTGGCCACTTCCTCTTAGCTCTTTAAAGAAATCCCAATGCATTCAGGCTCCCATTGTTTCGGTTGAGAAGTAAGCTGCAAGTCTTCTTGTTGTTTTCCCGAGGCTGTAGTGTCCTTTTGCCCTCTGGTTGGTTCCTAAGATCGTGTCCTGATATTTTCTTCCATTGCATAGCTGCATATAAGGTGTCCATGTATCTGTGAGCAACTCTTAAGAAAACTCATTGCACACCCAACACACACACACACACACACACACACACACACACACACACACACACACACACACAGCTAGTTGGGAAGAGGAAGGTGAGGGAGACAAGTGAGGGAAATGGGGAGGGGGATATGATAGAAACACATCCCATGCACGTGTGAAAATCTCATAATGGAACCCATCATTATGTTTAATCAATATATGCTAAGGAAACATTTTAAAATGTGTGTCTTTAGTTTTCAACAGCTAAATGAGAAAATACTACTATGTAGAATTTTTTTTTTTTTCAAGACAGGGTTTCTCTGTAGCCCTGGCTGTCCTGGAACTCATTCTGTAGATCAGGCTGGCTTCCTCAAACTCATAGAAATCCACCTGCCTCTGCTTCTCGAGTGCTGGGATTAAAGACAAGCACCACCACCACCACCACCTGACTGGACTTCTTTACATTTGAGGAGCTTCTTAAATTCTATGACATTTCTCTTCTATTTTGGAGAATCCTCAGCCATTATTGATTCAATATTGCTCCTGTCCTGTCTTAGTCACTGTTATATTGCTGTGAAGAGACACCATGACCAAGGCAACTATTATAAGAGAGAGCATTGAACTGGGGACTGGCTTACAGTTTCAGAGGTTTAGTCTACTGTCATCATGGCTGGAGGAGGAGCTGGAGCAGTAGCTAAGAGCTACATCCTGATCTGTAGGCAAGAGTGAAGGGCTCTAGCAGGCCCGAGCATGGCAAACACCCCATGGCAAACACATCCTGGCAGGTTTTGTCCTTCCCCTTGCTAAACTGTTAGATTACATTCCTAAAGCTAGCCACCAAGATCTATTCCCTTATTTGGCCACTTTGTTATGCCTGACTCATTCCTAAGGCAGGTCACCAAGGTCCACCTATCAAAGCATTCAAGGTCCAGCAATCAAAATTATTTTGACTAACCTAATTAAAATACCCAACCAGAACTTACCAACACACCCTAGCTCATTCTAACACAGACCTCCCCCTTTTCCCTCTCAAAATTAACACCAGTAAGCTGGGTGGTGGTGGCATACGCCTTTAATTCCAGCACTTGGGAGGTAGAGGCAGGTGAATGGATCTCTGTGAGTTCAAGGCCAGCCTGGTTTACAGAGTGAGTTCCAGGACAGTCAGAACTGTTACACAGAGAAACCTTGTCATGAAAATAAATAAATAACACCTGCAAAGCCGTTTACTGCTCTTTCTGCCTGATTCTGGTTCAGCCACCTCATCTCTTTGCCTTGCTTAATACAGGATCTCGTGTTTGGTTTGTATTTGAAAATTGGTGTTTGGGTGTGGTCTGTGCCTAATCCAGGGTCCAGAGGGGAGGATCCGAAGTATGTACAGGTCCCTTCAGAGAGACAGGGGACTTGGCATGGGCTTTTGAAACCTCAAAGGCCACCCCCAGTGACACACTTCCTCCAACAAGGCCACACTTTTTAATTCTTCTAAACCTATCAAAGCGTTCCGCTGGCTGGTGACTAAGCCTTCGAATCTATGAGCCTACGGGACCCATTTGATTCAAACCACCACAGACCCATTCCACCTTTCCAGCTTGTTTGTGGTATTCCACTTCAGGACTTTTCAAAATTTTTCAACGTGTGTCACATGTTCTATGCTTTAAAAATGATTTTTTAAAATGTCCCTGTTATTTTTGTCTCTGTATTAATTTTCTCTTCTTGAGTCTAATCCACATTTAAGACTATCCATTGGCTTTCACTTTCAGTTATTACATTTTCCAATTCTTATTAGACTCTTGATTTTCAAAGATTAATTTTAGGGGTGTGTGTGTGTGTGTGTGTGTGTGTGTGTGTGTGTGTGTGTGTGCCACATCACAGTGTAGAGGCCAAAGGACAACCTATGGGAATCAGTTTTTCCACCATGTGGGTCCGGGGATTGAGCTCAGGTCCTCAGGTTAGACAGCAAGTGCCTTTACCCATTGACCTACCTGGTCAGCCCCTTGACTCTTTTCCACAGATTTCAATTATTTCTTGAAATTCTCTGCCATTTGTTCTCTCTCTTTTTTCTTTTAGGTGGCAAAGCATGTTCTCCAGGAACAAAAGAGTTCAGGTCTGATACTACAGAAGAACACAGTGCTCACATTTGTTTTTTGAAACAGGGTCTTGTGTATCCCAGGCTAGACCTGAACTCCTAATTCTCCTGCCTCTACCTCCTAAGTGTGGTGTTGACGTTGCATCTCTTCCTCTACCTCCATCTCTTCCACTTCACTGATGACCACCATATCATCATATTATTCATATATTCTTAGCATTCAAGAGCCTGGGTTCTAGTATTAAATACACTAGTATCTAGATTATTCATTTGCTAGGCTACTTCCTTTTTTTTTTTTTTTTTTTGGTTTTTCGAGACAGGGTTTCTCTGTGTAGCTTTGTGCCTTTCCTGGAACTCGCTTTGTAGACCAGGCTGGCCTCAAACTCACAGAGATCCGCCTGCCTCTGCCTCCCAAGTGCTGGGATTAAAGGCGTGCGCCACCATTGCCTGGCCTGATTTTTTCTTGACTTTCAGTCATATTGAGTACATACTAAGATTTTGTTTGTTTGTTTCTGGAAAGGTTATCTGCCCTGGAATTCACTATGTAGATCATGTTGGCCTCAAACTCCCAGAGATCCACCTGCCTCTGCCTCCCAAGCAATGGGATTAAAGGTGTGCACCATCACACCATCACAGCCAGCCGACCTTGAACTTCTGATCCTCCTGCCTCCATCTCCCCAGTATTGGAATTACAGGTATGCAATTACATACATAAAAAAATTACAGTTTTATGTGGTACTGAGGATTGAACCCAGGGCTTCCTGTATGCTTAGCCTACCACTCTATCAACTGAGCTACGTCTCCACCCCTGAATGACAGGTATTGTGCATGGAGGATTTAGAGGCTTCGGGTGATGGGTGTATTTCTCCAGTGTCTCTCTAGTGACCTGTTTCAAAGGCATAGCCCTCTAACGCTTTCTTAAAGACCTTTTTTGGTTTATTGAGACAGGGTTTCTCTGTGTGGCCCTGACTGCCCTGGAACTTGCTTTGTAGACCAGGCTAGCCTTGAACTCACAGAGACCTGCCTGTCTCTGCCTCCCAAGTGCTGGGATTAATGCCACCACCATGCCTGGTGTATGTGTTGAGTAAATGTCAGTGTCTATGGTTGCCAGAGAAGACCAGAAGAGGGAGCTGGTAGTTGTGAGCTGCTCAAAGTGCGTGCTGGAAACTGAACCTGGATCCTCTGCAAGAGCAACAGGTGCCCGTAAGCCATCTTTCCAGCCTGCCTCCAGTACTTCAACTGTAACTGTTGTATGTTCTTCAAGCGCTGACCTCGGGAAGATCTTATACTCCCCCCCCCCTTTTTTTTAATGTTGATATTCTGGGGTTTTGCTGTTTGCTTTTGTTTTTGTTTTGAGGCTGGGTATCCCTACGTGGAGGTCTCCCCTTCAGGCTGGTCACAAACTTGTGGTATTCCTCTTACCTCAGCCTCCCAATTGCTGGGATCACAAGTGTGAGCCACTACATCATGGTTGTATGAGGCTCTGGCTGATTATCTGACAGCTCCGGAGGTCAGAAGTCTAACAGTTCTCTGCGGTTTTATGTGGATGCTCTTGGACAGAATCAATATCCTTTCCTGTTCTGGAATCTTCATCTTTTCAAATATTTATTTATTTATTACATATACAGTGTTCTGCATGTATGCCTGCATGACAGAAGAGGGGGCCAGATCTCATTACAGATGGTTGTGAGCCACCATGTGGTTGCTGGGAATTGAACTCAGGACCTCTGGAAGAGCAGCCTGTGCTCTTAACCTCTGAGTCATCTCTCCAGCCCCTGGAATCTTCATCTTTGGTTGGCTTGCTTTCAAAGCCATGATAGTTAGTTCATCTCTCTCATACTTATCAGTCTGGCCTCTTCTTCTACCCCCTCTTCTACTTCAAGGGCTCCCCAGGATCCCCTTTCTGTTTTATATACATTTGCCTAGCTCCATGCCAAGAGTGTGCTCTGTGAGATTCCACAGCAGCCAGCTAAGCCGGAGCAGATAGCCACAGAGCAGAGGGCCGGCTTGAGCTGTAGAACCGGAGTCGGCCACAAATTCCAAGCCACTAAGCACACGTCCTGATCCTTCTGGCATGGTTCATAGGCCATTAATATGCTTATAATTAATTCAAAGGCAAATAATTCAAGTTTGTATTTGAGAATTTGCCTTTATGCTGGTTAAAGGAACGTAGATTTATGAACCTTTCATTTTAGGGTTTCCTGACCTCGATTGCTCCTGAATCATTGTGGTTATTTCTTAGCTGATCTTTCCTCCTTCATTCTTAAATGCTTTTATTTCATGGTTGCTGGGAAGCAAGAGAAATAAGAAAGGACATGGGAGAAGGGGTTGGGTCTCAATGTCCACTTCAAGGGCACACACACCCTAATGATCACCCTTCTTTCCAGTAGGTCCTGCCTCCTAAACTTTCCAGCCAACAGTACACAGGCCGAGGCACATAGTCCCTTTGGAGAACAGTATAGATCCACACTACAGCAGACTGTAAGCACTTACTGTGAGTACCTGCTCTTCACCTCTGCAGCCGTCCACCCTCAAAGCCACAGCCCTGGTGTAAGGAAACTTCTACCAAAGACCTGCGTAGCGCTCCTCAAAGTGGCTTAGGTCATTGCAAAGCAAGCAAGTAAAACCTCAGAAACAGTAGCAGTGTAGACATACTTAAAGAAAAGCCAGAACTAACAGTGCTTGACTGGCCTGGTGGGATCACAGAACAGAGAAAAACTGATGAAAACGGAATGAAATATAGACTTTAGCTAACAACAGCATATATATATATATATATATATATACACACACACGCTGTTTCAAAGAACAAACAACAACAACAAAATTCTAAGTTTTCATTTTAAAAGACAAAGACTCTTGGTTGGTTTCAATGTCACTAATAACATTGATTTAAAAATGTGATAGAAATTGTTTAGAATTGGGGCTGGAGAGATGGCTCAGTGGTTAAGAGCACTGGTTGCTCTTCCAGAGGACCTGGGTTCATTTCCCGGCATCCACATGACAACTCACAACTGTCTGTAATTCCTGTTCCAGGGTATCTGACATCCTCACACAGACATACATGCAAGTAAAACACCAATGCACATAAAATAAATAATCTTTTAAAAAGAAAAAAGGGAAATTGTATAGAATAAAATTATGAGAATGAAAGTATAAACACGGGGGTTGGGGATTTAGCTCAGCTCAGTGGTAGAGCGCCTGCCTAGTAGGGGCAGGGCGGTGGAGCGGGCGGTGGGAAGAAAGTATAATCAGGGATAGAAAGATGTTCAATTGTCACATGCCACAGACTCACAGACTAATTCGTATGTTGTACATCTGCAGATATGAGTTGCATGGCTTCTTGGCCTTTGGTTATGACCCGGTGTGGTAAACACGAGCCCCTATTGCAGCCACGATTGGTGGGAATTGTGGATCCAGCAGCTTTCATGCATTCTGCCTTGGGAACCACTCTGATTTTTGTTTTTCCCACTCATCTTCCATGACTGTTTCATCTGCTACTCAACAGTAGAAAAGCAACAGGTTTTTAGCAGCTGCCATCAACTAACTAAACCATACATAGGACGTAGGACATTGAGGAAGGAGGATGGAGGAGAAATGGATGTTGCAAAGGCATCTTGAGTTAGGTCCTTCCTTCCTTCCTTCCTTCCTTTTCTTTACTTTGGTTTTTCAATACAGAGTTTCTCTGCATAACCCTGGCTGTCCTGGAACTCCCTCCATAGACCAGGCTGGCCTCGAACTCACAAAGACACCCCTGCCTCTGCCTCCTGAGTGCTGACATTGAAGGTGTGTGCCACCACCACCGGGTATGGGTCAGGAGAAGCAGAAAATACTGTATTGAGGAACGCTCACAGGGAAGCCTGGAAATGAGGGCAGGAGGAGGAAAGGCCAGAGCATCCGGCAAGTCCAGGTTCAGCCTGCAAAACTCTACCGGGTTTCAGTCAGCTTTTCACCCGATCATCTTGGGGAGTACGTGTGTGTGTGTGTGTGTGTGTGTGTGTGTGTGTGTGTGTGTGTGTGTAGTGTGTGTGTGGTTTCTTAGTGTCAAAGCTGTGTGGCAGTACCTGTTACCCAGTGGCAAGCTCTGGGTCAGTGGTTCTCAGCTTTCCTAATGCTCCAACCCTTTAATGCAGTTCCTCATGTTGTGGTGACCCCCAAGCATAAAATTATTTTGTTGCTACTTCATAACTGTAATTTTGCCACGGTTATGAATTGTAATGTAGATAGCTTATATACAGGATATCTGATATTCAACCCCTGTGAAAGGGTCATTTGCCTCCTAAGGAGTCGCGACTCACAACTCGAGAAAACGCTGCTCTGGGTGAAGGTGCAGGTGTGAGTCTTTAGCAGTTTCACCCGTAACAGCTGAGACTGTAAAAGGGATCCCAGGGGAAGTGGGCAGGGCAACGGTAGGTAGCTTCTGCTACAGAAGATGACTAGTTCTTCCCATGATTTATGACAATGATAAAATGTAATTTGCATGCGCACCTACAAGAATGGCTGAAGTGTTACACATGCATGTGGGTCCTAGTGCTTCCTAAATGTGGGTGGAGGCAGTGCCTGGAAGTATCTTACGTTTCTAGCTCAGCCACTTTGGAAAACCATTTGGCTGAACTCACTATAAACATACGGAGACCCCACGATAAAGTAGCTCTACCCTGTGAATTTGCCCAATAAAAATGACTGCTCAAATCCACACACATCAAAAGTGGGCCTGGTTCTGTCTGCCGAGAATCCCAGCGCTTGGGAGACTGCAGCTGGAGGACTGTGGATTCAAAGGAAGCTTGGGCAAATTGGTCAGACCCTATTTCAATATTCAAAGTATATTTTAAAGTGACGGCCATCTATCTCGGTAGTATAGTGCTTGGCTGGCATGCTCAGGGACCTAGATTTGATCCCTAACACTGTCCACCAAAGAGACAGAAGCCAGCATCTACTGGTTACATGTGATAAGTACATGATTCCATAATTATGTGATTATTTTTAATGTTTTAATTTATTATTTAATAATTTTAATTAAAATGTAATTACATAATTTCCCCTCTTCCCTTTTCTCCCTCCCATCCCTCCCATGCCCTCTTCCTCCATCCCCTCTTAACCTCCCCTCAAATTGATGGCCTTTTCTTTATTATTTTTACATATATATGTGCATAAATACATAAATACAACCTGCTGGGCCCATTTAGTGTAGCTTGGGTCTATATGATTGGATAACCAATTAGGGGCTTATCCTTGGGAGAGGCTAATTCTCTCTCTCAGCCGTTATTAATTGCCTGTGGTTATTTGTCTGAGTGTGGGACACTGAAATTTTCCCCTTCTACATTAGCATGCCTGTTGGTGTTATTGTTCAGGTCATGTTTAGGCAATCTTATTAATGAAGTACCATGGGTACAGCTGCCTTGTCATCTCCAGGAGATACAATCTCATGGACTTACAGTCTTATAGTTTCCCCTCCCCCAAGATGTCCCCTGAACTTTAGGTACAGCAGTTTTGTTGAAGCAGTTTTGTTGAAGATGTGTATCCATTGGGGACACTCTTTTTTTTTTTTTTTTTTTTTTTTTTTTTTTTTGAGACGGAGTTTCTCTGTGTAGCTTTGATGCCTTTCCTGGGACTCACTCTGTAGCTCAGGCTGGCCTTGAACTCACAGAGATCCGCCTGCCTCTGCCTCCCAAGTGCTGGGATTAAAGGCGTGCGCCACCACCGCCCAGCCACTTATTTATTTTTGAGACAGGGTCCCTTTATGTAGCCTTGGCTGTCCTGGAACGCACTATGTAGACCAAGCTGGCCTTGAAGTCACAAACACCTGGTTGGCTCTGCCTTTGGACTGCTGAGATTAAAAGCATGCGCTACCAGACCCAGCTTAATTTTACTTTTTAGTTATGTATATGTGTGTGCATCTGTGTGAGCATATGCCGCATATGTGTGGGTCACTATGGAGGCCAGAAGAGGGCACCAGCTCCCTTGGAGCTGAAGTTACAGGTAGTTATGAACGGCTCAAACAGAGATGCTGAGAAAGGAAGTCTGATTCTCTTTGAGAGCCAATGCTCTTAACTGATGAGCCATCTCTTCAGGCCCCATGTGCTCTTTTTAAAAAAATTTACTGAGTCCACTAGCATTACCAGCATGTGAATGGGGGTCAGGCTGCCTACTGTGCAACCTTGAAGGCTGCATCCCTGAAGAAAATGCACTCTCCCTCCATTTACAACATCCTCAAGATGATCAGAGTAGAGTGATGGAGAATATAAAGACTGGGGTGAAAGGGAGGGTGGGACCACACACGGATAGCCCTAAGGAGCTTTTGTGGAGGATGGAACTATAAGATTTTTTAATAGAGATTACATACATCTACACATGTTCAAGTCTGTAGAATTTTATAACAAAAAGATCAAAATAAAAACAAGGTTTTGTTTTGTTTTTAAGATATTATTAAGGCCGGGCAGCGGTGGCACATGCCTTTAATCCCAGCATTCGGGAGGCAGAGCCAGGCAGATTTCTGTGAGTTCGATGCCAGCCTGGTCTACAGAGCAAGATCCAGGACAGGCACCAAAACTACACAGAGAAACCCTATCTCAGGAAAAAAAAAAAAAGATATTTAAAAAAAAAGATATAGCTGGAGAGATGACTCAGTGGTTAAGAGAGGACCTGAGTTCTGGGCCTAGTACCCATATCGGGTAGTTCTAGCTCCAGATAGATGCCTTTGAGGAGAACCTACAATACCACTTTACTAAACCAGTACAATCCCTAACTACATTGTAAATATTTGTCCTTCTAACACAGGTAAGTACAGTCTTCACCCCTAATCAAGAAAACTTCTCTTTGCAACAGACAGAGACAGATACAGAAAACCACAACCAATCAAAATGCAGAATTGTGGGATCCAGTTGCAACTGATACATCTACAACACAATTCCTGTACCTAAGTCTTAGGGATCATTGCAAAAGACAGAAAGACTGTAAGAGCCAGGGGTACGGGGAATTTACTGTGAGACTGAGTCTCCTAGGAATGTCAGAAGCTACACCCACAAAGTCTCACCAACATCACTGCCTAAATAAGAGCTGATAAGAACACTAATAGACATGCTAATGTGTGTGCGTGGCGGGGAGGTGATCACAAGGCCTCAATGCTACACAAAGAGAAAAGAACTATGGGCAGTGGAAGAATGGAAGAACTAGTCTTACCCAGGGAAGAGCACACCAGTTGGTTTTCCAATATCAAATTGTCAGTCCTGAAAACATGTGCATTCAAGTTAACGTTATACCGACCGAATAGGTTGCATTTATGTATTTAGGAAAACACACACACACACAAACACACACACACACACACTTGTATCAACAATTAGGGAAAACAAGGAGGCCCTGAACTTATTTGAAAGAGAACAATTAGGTGAATCTGAGAGGATTTGAGGGGGACTAAGAGAGGAGGGAAATGATGCAATTATAATTTCAAAAATTAAAGAAATAATTTTAAAAAAGCCAACAATAAAAGGGCTGAAGATTTGGCTCAGCAGTTAAGATTATGAACTGCTTTCCCAGAATCTTAAGTTAAAAGAGTGTGCTGGGTGGTGGTGGCACATAAATTTCTTGCTTGTGACAGTCATTTCTATGTCTCAATATGTCACCAGATTAAAACAAACCCTTGGGAACACTTCCAAACAAACATTACCCACTTCACAAGGCTTCTGAGCACTCGCGAAAACCTTCCTCCTATTCCCCCAGTTCTTCCCCATGGCCCTTGAGTAGCTTCCGTCTTGGTTTTCTTTCTTCTTGTTTTCTAATTCAGTTCTTATTCATAATCATAGACTTAACTCTGCAATGCAGCTAGACTTGGAGGGGAATGAGGAAAATATGGATCACACAGGACTACAGGGAGAGCACCAAGATTGCCGGATACCGCCTGCGGATGGGGTGGAGGGTGTTCTCCTGAGCTGCAGGAGTGGGCTGGTGGTGAAGATGCACACGTGTTAGAAGCATTGGCGCTGTCCACAGTCCTCGGTGGAGACCTTCCTGCCGGCGTGTTATTCCTGGGCCTAAAGCTCCACCGCTCCACACTGAACATTTCAATTGTGTGCTATTTTTAAAACAATCGTTCAGTTTTAACAGTTTTGCACAGATTTTTGCATATTGGTCCTGTAGCAGATTTGTCTTTTTCAGTTTTCTGCTAACCCATGGCTAGTCATTTCATTCTCTTGATGGTATCTTTTACAGAGCAAAAAGTCTTTAATGAAATCCAGCTCACCGATGTATTCTTCCAGGGAATTGGTACTGTATCTAAAAACGCATTACCAAACCCAGAGTCCTACATTACCGTCTAGCAATTTTATAGTTCTGCACTTTTTGCTTATGCCCACAACCCATTTTGAGTCGATGTTGGTGAAAGGTGGAAGTCTGGATCCGTTTTTCCTGTGGGTCCACAATAGTTCTGCCGCCATGCCTCGGCCATGTTTGCCTTTGTCCACAGCGTTTTCTCTGCTCTTCTCTGCTCATATCTCTTGACTGTGCTTACATGAGTCTATTTCTGTGCTCACTCCTCTGGCCCATTGGTCTATTTGCCCATTCTTTGACCACCATCACACTGTTCTGATTACTGGGGCTTTTTTTTTTTCTTTTTTCTACTGCATATTGAACTTAGGGCCTCACACATGCTAGTGATGTAGTCTACCACTGAGCTCTGTTATCGCCAGCCCAAAGATTTTTTCTTGTTCTGTTTTTCTTGTTTTTATGTATGTACATGTTGTGCACCTTTGTTTTTTTTAATGATTTGTTATTATTACTATGTGTGTGTGTTTAAGTGCAACAGTGTGAAGAAGTAGACTCTTTTCTTTGCCTGCTTACATTACTGGGATGGAAGCTATTGGCTCACACAAGCTTGGCAAGCGCTCTGTGTAGATGTATCCAACCTTCCCATCAAACAATAAACACAGAACCAGTGCAAAGAAGAAAGCCAAGAGGTCAGAGCCAAGAGCCAAAACCTTACCCTTCCTCCTGCAGTGTCCTACCTCTCCGAACCAGAGCTACCCCTGTGTTAAAGTCTTTATATAGAGTTCCTGTCCTGCCTTCTCATTGGTTGTAAACCCAACCACATGACCGCCTCCTCACAGCCTGTCTGTATAGGCCTCCAGGTTTTCCATGATTGGTATTAAGATTAAAGGCATGTGTATCCAATAATGGCTGTATCCCTGAACACACAGAGACTTACCCAGCTCTGCCTACTAAGTGCTGGAATTACAAGCATACGCTACCACTGCCCTGCTTTCCTATGGCTTGCTAATAGCTCTGACCCCCGGGCAACTTTATTTATTAACATACAAATAACATTTTAATACAAATAAAATATCACCATATTTCCCCTTTTCTATTTTAATAAAAAGGAAAAAAAAAGAAAAAGCTTATAACTAATATAAGAAAAACTATATACAAAAGGACAATAACTATATACAATATATACAAGTAATAAATACCTAAACAATGTCTAGTCCATTTGTATTTGACAAATTCAGAGAAAATAATTTCATTATCTATCCTATTTTTGTAAGTCCAAAATGTATCCTAATTAATCTTCAACTATAACTAACTAACCTTCAACTATAACTAACTAATCTTCAACTCCCTCAGAGATCCAAGAAGGAAATAATATTAGCTAATAAAAACAGGAAGTGCACATAAGCAACCTCCAAAAAATTTGTGAGTTGACAGAAACAGACAGCTGTCTGGACAGTCACCTGAGGTTTCTCCGAAGTGCTGGGGCATCATCTTCAGCCTATAGGCCCAGCATATCCGACAGACTCATTTGTGAAGCAGGATGTACACAAGGTCAACAGTTCAACCTCACATTGAGTGAGAGTAGTCCATGTACCAGAAACACCTGAATTCCACCAGTGTCATGTCATGATTCAGGATTTCAAATTCTGGAAATTGCTGATGGTTTTCCAACTCAGCTGTCCATTCTTCCTGGCTGTGTATATATGGCTTCATCTCAGCATCCCATTCTTCTCCATATCCCTCCATCAAATGCCAGTCTACTATTGAGAGGCGTGAGCTTAGTTACTCTTCAAGAATAACTGTTTCAGCTGCTGTTCCATTGCACATCAGAGGCCATCGGCCCATTGCCTGTTCAGCTGCCTTCGAAGAAAAGGGCACTGTACCTTTTTCGAATTGCGAAGGCCACTTCAGAGATGGTGCCATATTGTCCTGGCCTCTGAAGATACCTTTTGATAAAGCCATAACCACACTTGTTTTGGCAAGAATCAGTAATCCTTTGTTTTATGTCCTGTTTGTCCATTTTGTCCTGTTGATTCGAGGATACTTTGTTGTCCAGTGGCTAACTTTTGCCACAATGAAAGTTAACTCCATATGCAGTTTCTTCAATGCCCATATTTTCTCTGAAGCAGATTGGTACTGCCAGGAGCCGACATGTCTCATAGTCATAACAAAAAAGAAAAATTTTCTAAGTTATTAAAACATTTTAAATGCCATATTCTGTAGATCTCTGAAGGGTTTGAAGATAACCTGTCTATCTAAAATATATCTACTCAATCTTGAAAACATACCTAATATAACTACAAGTTCTATTATAATATCTAACTACTAACTTTCATTTCTTTATATCCTAATAGTTGGTAATAACATTCAAGGATCAGAAAATTGCATTACATTGTTAGATGAACGGTACAATTAGAAAAATATATATAACATTTTCTAACAATATCAATTTCAATATATATAATTTGTATACAATATAAAACAATCCAATCCAATGTAAAGTATTTACAATTTTCTTTTCTTTCTTTCTTTTTTTTTTTTTAATAAGAACCTTAAATCTAATCTCCTTTGCTTAGCCTTTTTTCTAACCCTTGACAACAACTTGTAACCAACCCCCCAATCAATGAAAATTATCCCAGACCCAAAACCCATTAAAAGACCAAAAAAACCAACCACCCCACACCACCTCTTTGGGAATGTGGGCGTCGTATTCTTGAAATTGCTTCCTGCTGGGTATGGGCGAAGGTATCTTTATCCTGAAAGAAAATTTTAGGTTAATTGTCAAATTCTAGGAAAGGAAAATATATCCTTCGTTATCCAGTCTGTGTATAATGCCAAAATTCAGGGTTTATCTCAAATCTTTATTCAAGTAGTCTTTGAGACTGGATCATCTCAGCTAGCTCTTCTCAAAATTGCTCTGAGCACTTTGTAGTTCAAAGCTGATCTGTAGATGATGTTTGTCAGCTTAGTGATGTTATTATTGTCCACGTGGAATTGTTGTTGTTGTGGGGCCCCATCTTCTTCCTGGAGACTTCAGTTGATGTTAGGCCTAACCGTGATTTCCTGCAAAAAACTGATAAGAGACTCGAACACAAAGACTATATATGCGACTTTTTAGAATTAGTTAGTACTCTATATGACCATTTATATCTTAACAAAGTTTAAAATGTATATATATCTATATATATTGATCTTGTAAATTTTGATATAAAATTCATACTTTAAGAAAAGTTTAAAGAATCAGAATAGAATCAAAGAGTTGAGATTCGTAATAGAATAGTCCCTTAATTAATTTGGCTTTTCTCCTGTCCCATAGCAGAAGATGGCTCTTTTCCTCTGGCATGATACAGGGAGTTTGCATTTTCCTTTTAACAACATGCTTGAGTTTAAAGAAGGAGAGAGCCATTCTCCAACTCCAAAGTCAGCTTTAAATTTTAATTGAACTGGGACTATTAGAAGTTAAATAGTGTTAAATCTTTAAAGAAAAGCAGAAACAAACATTTAGGAAGACATAAAATTTTTTTAGATAACATACCCATACGCCATTTCACTCTGTTTCTTAGGATAGATGATTTGTTCCTTTTCTTCAGTTGTCTCATTTGTCCAGTGTTCTTCAAATTCGTTAACCTTCATTCTCCTAAAAGACAAAAACAAAAACCTTTCCCCAAGGTTTTTTTTTTTTTTTTTTTTTTTTTTTTTTTTTTTTGGGGATGTTCCTTTTTGACAAGTTATCTGATTAAATGAAAAGGCATGTGTTACTGGTGTAAGTTAGTTTAAATTGGATGTTTACGATAGTTGATGAACTATCACCTCCTCTAATTAAGAGGTCTCTCTTGTTCAAATCGAACCTTTATCAATTTTGATGGTACCCACAACTTATCTTCTCCTGTAGAAATAAAAGCAAAACCTCGTCCCCAATGTAACACATACCCTGGTTTCCATTCTGAGGTCAGCACATCCTTAAAGTATATAGGTTGATTTAATTCTGTAGTTTTTTCTATTATCCAATGTCTCTCTGCAGCTGTTGTTCCTTTCTCATTGGCATTGAGAAAATTCAAAGTTAATAGAGCATTATGTAGTCTATTTCTGGGGGTTTTTGTTACTCCTTTTTGTTTATTTAGCATATCCTTTAGAGTTCTGTTTGATCTTTCTATAACTGCTTGACCTGTAGGATTATGTGGTATACCTGTAACATGGTTTATATTATAATAAGCAAAAAACTGTTTCATTTTAACAGAGACATATGATGGAGCATTATCAGTTTTGATTTGTGCAGGTATACCCATAATGGCCATAACTTCTAGCAAATGAGTGATTACAGAATCAGCTTTTTCAGAACTCAAAGCAGTTGCCCATTGAAATCCTGAATAAGTATCGATAGTGTGGTGTACATATTTCAGTTTTCCAAATTCTGCAAAGTGAAACACGTCCATCTGCCAGATTTCATTCCTCTGAGTACCCTTTGGGTTACATCCTGCTGGTAATGGTGTTTGATTGTAGAAGGAACAAGTAGGACATTTCTTTACTATTTCTTTGGCTTGTTGCCAGGTTATGGAAAAATCCTTTTTTAAACCTTTACTATTTACATGATGTTTTTTATGAAATTCTGAGGCCTCCAGCACATTTCCTATCAATAATTTATCAATCTCATCATTGCCTTGTGCTAGAGGGCCTGGCAGACCAGTATGGGATCGGATGTGAGTTATATATAAAGGATGACTCCGTTTTCTGATTGTATCTTGTAATTGAATAAATAATGAAGTTAATTCTGAAGCATCGTGGATAAATTCTGCAGTCTCAATATGTAATACTACTCTTTCAGCATACTGAGAGTCAGTTACTATATTGAGAGGTTCTGAAAAATCCATTAATACCAACAGAATAGCATACAATTCTGATTTTTGAACTGAATTATAAGGACTTTGAACCACTTTACTTAAATTTTCTGATTTGTAACCTGCCTTTCCTTGTTTGTTGGCATCTGTATAAAATGTACGAACTCCAGATATGGGTTTTTTCCTCACAATTTGAGGCAAGATCCAATCAGCTCTCTTTATAAGATCAATTCTATTGCTTTTGGGATATTTGCTGTTAATTTCTCCCAAAAAATTACTACAAGCTTTTTGCCAAGCTTCATTTTCTATCCATAATTTTTCAATGTCCTCCTTAGTTAAAGGTACGACAATTTCTGCTGGGTCTATTCCTGCTAATTGACGAAGTCTCAATTTTCCTTTCCAAATCAAGTCAGAGATTTTTTCCACATAAGTTTTTAATTTTTTATTTGGTTTATTTGGTAAAAATATCCATTCCAATATAATATCTTCCCTTTGCATTAATATTCCTGTTGGGGAATGCCTAGAAGGTAAAATAACCAAAATGCAATCCAGCTTTGGATCAATACGATCTACGTGCCCTTCATGTACTTTCTTTTCTACCAAGGCCAATTCTTTCTCAGCTTCAGGTGATAATTCTCTTGGACTATTTAAGTCCTTATCACCTTCTAAGGTTTTAAACAAATTATTCAGTTCATCATTTTTTACCCCAACAATAGTTCTTAGATGAGAAATGTCTCCAAATAATCTTTGAAAGTCATTAAGAGTCTGTAGTCGATCTCTCCTAATTTGCACTTTTTGAGGTCTAATTTTTTGAAGTTCTATTTTATATCCTAAATAATTAATAGAATCTCCTCTTTGTACCTTTTCTAAAGCAATTTGTAATCCCCAGCAAGGCAAAATTTTCTTTACTTTTTCAAACATTCTTTCTAAAGTATCTGCATTTGAATCAGCTAATAAAATGTCATCCATATAATGATAAATTATAGATTTAGGAAATTTTTTACGTACCACTTCTAATGGCTGTTTTACAAAATATTGGCACAAAGTTGGGCTATTCAACATTCCCTGTGGGAGAACCCTCCATTGAAATCTTTTAACCGGTTGAGAATTATTATAAGTAGGCACTGTGAAAGCAAATCTTTCTCTGTCTTTTTCTTGTAAGGGTATTGAAAAGAAACAGTCTTTTAAATCAATAACTATGAGAGGCCAGCCTTTTGGTAACAGAGTAGGTAAAGGAATTCCAGATTGTAAAGAGCCCATTGGCTGAATTACTTTGTTAATTGCTCTAAGGTCTGTTACCATTCTCCATTTACCAGATTTTTTTTTTATAACAAATACAGGAGAATTCCAAGGGCTGGTTGATTCTTCAATATGATGAGCATTTAACTGTTCTTCCACCAGCTCTTGTAAAGCCTGGAGTTTCTCTGTTGTTAAAGGCCATTGCTGAACCCATACAGGCTTGTCTGTTGACCATTTTAAAGGTAGAGCTGTTAATGTTTTTGGAAGATTATCAGTTGTTGTGCCCTGTTCTTGTATGACATGGATGGCTGGTGAGCACTCATTAGAATAATATCTTTTAATATTTCTCTCAGAAACATGTACTAATTTATGATTTGTTTCTGAGATTGGAGGGATATTAATCTGAGTATTCCACTGTTGTAACAAGTCTCGACCCCACAGGTTCATAGCTATGTTAGCCATATATGGTTTTAATTTTCCTTTCTGTCCTTCTGGACCTATACATTCAAGCCATCTTACACTTTGTTTCACTCTAGATAATGTCCCAATTCCTAAGAGTTGAATGTTTACCTCCTGAAGAGGCCAAGTTGGATGCCAAAATTCTGGTGCAATTATGGTAATGTCAGCACCTGTGTCTACCAGACCAGACAACAAAACACCATTTATTTTTATTGTTAGTTTTGGTCTTTGTTCATTAATAGAAGTTTGCCAAAAAATTTTCTTTATGTTTTTTCCTGTATTTCCTATTTTCTCTGTTTCATCATCTCGACTAACATGATTTATTCCAATAGACATTTGGTTATTTAGTTGCTTTGAGTAGGGGTTTCCTCTACAACTGCAGGAAAGGTTTGAACTGGATTTACTGTGGGGGCCTGCCTGAGGCCCCTCTGGGAGTTTCCCGAAGCTCGAGGCAGAGGGTTACCCTGTCTGTCCCTTGTTGATCTACATTCGTTGGTCCAGTGTTTTCCCTTACCACACCTTCTGCATACTCCAGAAGGAAGGGGCATTCTGTTGCCAGTGTTCCTTGAATAAACATTATTTCTAGGAATGAACTGTTTACAATCCCTTTTCAAATGTCCTTGCTTTCCACATCCAAAACATCTAACATTGCTCAAACCTTTTGAAATTGCTTTTCCTACCCACATATCATCATGGTCATAAGCCTCTACATTAACTGTATCTCTAATCCAATCTTCCAAAGGTGCAGATCTTGCCTTTAACGGCCTAATTATTCTTTTGCACGCTGCATTTGCATTCTCAAAGGCTAAAGATTCAATTATTATCTGACTAGCCTGTGAATTCGGGACCATTTTTTGTACTGCTGAAGTCAATCTTTGTAAGAAGTCTGTGAAAGATTCTTTGGGGCCCTGTATAACCTTTGTAAATGACTCAGTTTTTTTTCCTGGTTCTTCAACTCTGTCCCATGCATTCAAAGCTGCTGTTTTACATAGAAGTAGGGTTTGGACATCATATGAACATTGTGTTTGTACTGAAGCATATTGGCCTTCGCCAATAAGCTGATCCTGGCAGACTTGTATTCCGCTATCCCTCCATTGTCTTTCTATATTTTTAGCCTCATTACTGAACCACATTTTCCACTGGAGATTTTGTCCGGGTTCAAGAACAGCCTGTGCCAATTCCCGCCAGTCCTTTGGTATAATCCTATTACAAGTTGACCAGGTGTTTAACATTTGCTTTACATATGGGGAGTGCATGCCATAAGATGCTATTGCCTCCTTAAATCTTCGTAAGTCTAACATTTCAACTGGAACCCAAGTATTTTGTTCATTCTCTTCATCAGGTAGCTGCTGTACGGCTACTGGATAAATTAAGGGTGATTGTGTGAAAACTGGCTTTCTTTCTGTAACCTTACGATCCAATTTTAAAACAACTTCACTATTTATTTCTTCTGTCTGAATTTGAATTTCTCTATAATTCATTTTTACCGGTTTAACAAGTTTTTCTAAGACTGTTATCCTGGCACTTAAGTTGACGATCTTTTTAAATAGTAAAATGAGGATAAGAAAAGTAATAAACTGAATAATTCGATCAATATTAATCTTTTCATATAGTTGTTCCATTGTCAGAGTGCCTAAAATTTCAAACAAAGCCCAATTTTCTTCCAATGTACACATAAAGCCCATTTTTTTTTTTAATGTAGAAAAAAATTCTCTTTTAAATAGATATGTTAATTGACTTACCAAGTCTGGGTAGAACAGTAGAATCCCAGGGAATTTCACAGCCACCTGGTGTTCGAGGTGTGAATCCAGCGAGAGAGAGAGAGAGAGAGAGAGAGAGAGAGAGAGAGAGAGAGAGAGAGAAAGTGTAGCCGCTTGAGCCGAGTCAAGCCTTGGCTTTACAGGCAGGGGCCCTGTTCAGCGGGGCAGGTCTGAGTTGTTTGTAGCAGTTCCAGCTGCGGGTCAGTCAGGCCTGGGCCCAAGCTAGGCAGCCGGGCTGCCCAGGCTGGAAACCGGACCTGCCGCCAAGCCAAGCCAATCGGTTTTTAATGAATTCTTGTCACGTTGGGCGCCAAATGTAGATGTATCCAACCTTCCCATCAAACAATAAACACAGAACCAGTGCAAAGAAGAAAGCCAAGAGGTCAGAGCCAAGAGCCAAAACCTTACCCTTCCTCCTGCAGTGTCCTACCTCTCCGAACCAGAGCTACCCCTGTGTTAAAGTCTTTATATAGAGTTCCTGTCCTGCCTTCTCATTGGTTGTAAACCCAACCACATGACCGCCTCCTCACAGCCTGTCTGTATAGGCCTCCAGGTTTTCCATGATTGGTATTAAGATTAAAGGCATGTGTATCCAATAATGGCTGTATCCCTGAACACACAGAGACTTACCCAGCTCTGCCTACTAAGTGCTGGAATTACAAGCATACGCTACCACTGCCCTGCTTTCCTATGGCTTGCTAATAGCTCTGACCCCCGAGGAACTTTATTTATTAACATACAAATAACATTTTAATACAAATAAAATATCACCATAGCTCTGTTACTGATCTATACCCACAGCCCTTTAGGGTTCTTTGTCTCTGCACATAAACATTAGGATAAGTTTGTCAATATGTGAAAACTGACTGGCTGGGATTTTTATTTCATTAAAATAAATATTTATCTATGTGCATTTGTTTATGTAGATCAAGTCTGGAGGAAGTGATGTCTTGACAGTACTGAGTCCCCTATCTATGAACATGGTAGCTATTGAGGTTCATTGCTGGCCCTCATCTCTACTTTAAAACCAGAAACAAGGGCTGGAAAGATGGCTCAGAGGTTAAGAGCATTGGCTGTTCTTCCAAAGGTCCTGAATTCAATTCCCAGCAACCACATGGTGACTCACAACCATCTATAATGAGGTCTGGTGCCCTCTTCTGGCATGCAGGCATACAGGCAAGCAGAACACTGTATACATTATAAATAAATAAATCGTAAAAAAATAAAAATAAAAAATAAAACCAGAAACAAGCCTGGCAGAGTGGCACATGCATTTAACCCCAGCACTGGGAGGCAGAGGCAGGAGGTTTTCTGAGTTAGAGGCCAGCTCTGGTCTACAGAGCCAGTTCAGAGCCAGTTCCAAGGCAGCCAGGGAGGACTACACAGAGAAACCTTGTCTCGAAAAAAGAAAGAAAGAAAGAAAGAAAGAGAGAGAGAGAGAGAGAGAGAGAGAGAGAGAGAGAGAGAGAGAGAGAGAGAAAGAAAGAAAGAAAGAAAGAAAGAAAGAAAGAAAGAAAGAAAGAAAAAAATTATATTATCCAATACATTGTTGCCATGATTTTGAATAAACTGTTTTCTCCTAGGTCAAGTACAAATAAGAAAAAAAATCATATCTTTTCTTTCAATTATTGTTTTCTTCAATAGGCTTTTTCAAATTTTGTATTTTACTTAGTGTGTATATGTGTGTTGGTTAGTTTTTGTCATCTTGACACACCCTGGAGTCATCTTGGAAGAGGGACTCTCAACTGAGAAAATGTCCCCACCAGATTTACCTGAGGGCAAGCCTATGGTGCATTTCCTTCACTGATAAATGATGCGGGAGGGCCCAGCTTACTGTGAGTGTTGCCACCCCTGGGCTGGTGATCCTGGTATAAGAAGGTATGGTAGACTGAGCACTCCAAGAGAAGCAAGCAAGCCACTAAGCGGCATTCCTCCACGACCTCTGCATCAACTCCTGCCTCCAGGTTCCTGACTTGGGTTCCTGCCCTGACTTCACTCAGTGATGGAATGTGACTGTGGGTTGTAAGATGAAATAAACTCTTTCCTCCCAGTGGTAGTTTGAAATGTAATTGGCCCCCATAAGCTCACAGGGAGTGGTACTATTAGGAGGTGTGGTCTTGTTGGAGTAGGTGTGGCCTTGTTGGAGGAAGTGTTACTGTGGGGGTGGGCTTTGAGGTCTCCTTTGCTCAAGCTATGCTCAATGTACAGAGTTGCTTCCCGTTGCCTGTGGATCAAGATATAGAACTCTCAGCTCCTTCTCCAGCACCATGTCTGCCTGCATGCCGCCATGCCCCGCCATGATGATAATGGACTGACTAAACCTCTGAAACTGTAAACCACCCCAATGAGATGTTCTCTTTTTAAGAGTTTCTGTGGTCATGGTATCTCTTCACAGCAATAGAAACCCTAACACAGACACTCCCTAAGTTACTTTTGGTCATGGTGTGCTTTATCACAGCAATAGAAACCTTAACTAAGACTGTGTGTGTGTGTGTGTGTGTGTGTGTGTGTGTGTGTGTGTGTGACATGTCTGTAGGAGTCAGAAGACAACTTTCAGAAGTCAGTTCTGTCCTTCCACCATGGGTTCTAGGGATTGGACTCTGGCCATCAGGCTTGCATGGCAAGTGTTTTTACCCACTGGGCCATCTGACCAACCCCACCTTTCTTTTTCTTCACGTAGTTGGAGTTTCTAGTTCACAGTAATCTCCTTCCGTGGGCTGTGGATGTATCAAAAGCCCCAGTCTATGCTGCAATCAAATGCAACCAAATATCTTATATGTGGTGTTCTCCCCATTCACATCTAAAGCCAATGCTCTTCCATCATAACTAAGCACTTACCAAGCACCTTGGCTGTGATTTTGGTGGCTTGGGATGCAAAATTAGCATAGCTTTCTTTTTACTTCCCAATTTCACAGACAGATTTGTTCTTCCTGTAGATCTTAGCAACCTCAGCATTCGTACGTTTCCTTCTTTTTAAGTTGAGAACGTTCCCCTTTTTACTTAAAGAAGTATTCTGTGATTTCTCTCTATTCATCTCAAGCATAGCATCGATGCTCTTCAGGCACCTTATGAAGTGAAGTAGGCTGGGCGAACACAGGATTGCAATGTAGGGACAGTCAGTTTGATACCAAAGACAGCTCCCAGTGAGTCCTGAGTGGACACACTGGATAAAAGGCTAATTCACATTCTACACAGGTGGAGCACGGTCCCGTACATGAGACTGCTTCACGCTACACAGAATGGCATGCAATTTAAAATATGAATTGGGGCTGGCGAGAAGGCACAGGGCCTAAGCGCACTTGCTGCCAAGCCTGACCACCTAAATTAGATCCCCAGGACCACATAAGGAGAGAATCATTTCAAGTAAAAAATAAAATTAAAAAAACCCCATGAATTGTTTATTTGTGGCATTTTCTACTTAATATTTTTAAGTTACCGTTGACCATGCATACCTGAAATTTCAAAAAGGGAAATGTGAATAAGGGGTGACTGAGCATGCCATGGCACACATGTGGAGGTCAGAGGGCAACTTGCAGGCATTGGTTCTCTCCTTCCACTGTGTCAGTTCTGGGGGCCAGACTCAGGACATCAGGCTTAGTAGCAAGAGTTCTTCCTCAGTGAGTCATCTTGTCAGCCCTGCCTTTGCTCTTCTACAGAGAGAAGATTATTATACTCTCAAATAATAATAATAATAATAATAATAATAATAATAATAATAATAATAGGCTGAATGTGGTGCACATGCCTGGGATCTCAGCACTCAGAACATAGAGGCAGGGAGATCAGAGGTTCAATGTCATTCTAAGCTACATAATGAGTTTAGGGTTAGCCTGGACTATATGAGACCCTGTCTAACAACAAAACAAAACATCAGTTATAATCTTAGTTTACACATCCCCTTTTAATTTTCCACAGGATTTAAAAACAAATACAGGGGCTAAAAAGATGCCTTATTGGTTAAAGAGCATCCATACAGTGGCTTACAATCATCCCTAATTCTGGTTTCAGGGGATCTTAAGCCCTCTTATTTTATTTTATTTTTATTTATTTATTTATTTTTTTTTTGGTTTTTCGAGACAGGGTTTCTCTGTGTAGCTTTGCGCCTCTCCTGAAACTCACTTGGTAGCCCAGGCTGGCCTCGAACTCACAGAGATCCGCCTGGCTCTGCCTCCCGAGTGCTGGGACTAAAGGCGTGCGCCACCACCGCCCGGCCTTAAGCCCTCTTATAACCTCCACAGACACCAGGCACACACATGATACACATACATACATGTAAGCAAAACACTCATATACATAAAATAAATAAATCTAAAAAAAATCACATACCTATAAATTGATGTTAATGAGAATAAAATTGCATAAAGCCATGATTTTTTTTGTTTGTTTGCTTGTTTGAGACAAGGTCTCACTATTTAGCTCTGGCTGTCCTGGAACTCTCTGTAGACCGGGCTGGCCTCAAACTCACAGAGATCCACCTGCCTCTGCCGCCAGGGTGCTGGGATTAAAGACGTGTATCACCATGCCTGGCTAAATTGCATGAAGTCATAATTCTTAATATCAATAACAAAGTGGAAAGTTTTATAAGAGTAGGATCTTTGTGACTCAAATTGTGTGTATCAATTCAGATGATATAACTTAGATAATTTATGTGATCTCCATGGTAACAACAGCGGCATTTACAGAATTTTCACAAAAGCAAATGTGATGGGAATAAAAATGCATCACTACACAAAATCAATTCAACAAAAAAAAAAAAAAAAAAGAGAGAGAGATAAGGCAAAATGTCTTCAGACCACTGGGAATGGCCACCAGATCCATTTAAAATAAAGGAGTAAGACAAAAGTAAACAGGAATTATGGTCATGGAGTGAAGCATAAATATCATAAACCGATGGCGAGGGAAGTCAACCTAGTTAGCTTTCTATGCTGTGATAAAACGTTCTGACCAAAACTAACTCAGGGAGGAAAGGGTTCATTTGGCTTACAAGTCCCAGTCCTAGAGAGAACTCAGGGAGAAGCAGAAACGGGAACCTGAACACGGGAACTGAAGCCAAGGCCCTGGAGGAACTGGCTTCTTATCGACTTGCTCAGCTTTTTTTTTTTTTTTTTTTTTTTAAATACAACCCAGGACTACCTGCCCAGGAGTGGTATCACCCACATCCGGCTGGGCCTTCTCCCATCAATCATTAATCAAGAAAACGCTCCCAGACTTACCTACAGCCCAGTCTTACGGTGTCACTTTCTCTGTTGAGGTTTCCTCTTTCCAGGTAACTCTAGCTCGTGTTAAGTTGCAAATAAATAAACAAACAAACAAACAAACTGAGCAGCACTGAATGACACAGCTAACAAGAGTTGAATAAGAAAGAGACACAGACAGTAAGGCGGCTATATCTGCTGACTTCTTTCAACTTTGGCCCTTGTGCTGGTAGTTTTATGTCAACTTGACATAAGCTCGAGTCATTAGAGAGGAGGGAGCCTTATTTTAAAAAATTCCTCCATAAGATCTGGCTTCAGGTAAGTCTGTTGGCATTTTCTTAATTAGTGATTGATGGGGGAGCGCCCAGCCTATTGTGAGTGGGGCCGCCCCTGGACATGTGGTCCTGGACTCTATAAGAAAGCAGGCTGAGCAAGCCAGTAAGCAGTACCCCTCCGTGGCCTCTGCATCAGCTCCTGCCTCCAGGTTCCTGCCCTGTTTGAGATCCTGTCCTGACTTCCTTCAATGATGAATAATGATGCAGAAGGGTAAGATAAATAACCCCTTTCCTCCCCAAGTTGTGTTTGGTCATATTGTTTCTTTTCTTTTCTTTTTTTTAAACTGGAGCTGAGTACTGAACCCAGGGCCTTGCCAAGCGCTCTACCACTGAGCTAAATCCCCAACCTGGTCATGTTGTTTCATCATAACAATAGTAACCCTAACTAAGACAGACCTGAAGACCAGAAAAAAAATCATTTCAAGCTGATAAATCCAGCAGAGAGGTGTAAATATATTTAAGAATATATTTAAGATACAAAATATATTTAATCCTTTAATCCCAGCACTCAGGGGGCAGAGGCAGGTGGATCTCTGAGTTCGAGGTGAGCCTGATCTACAGAACAAGTCCCAGGACAGCCAAGTATACACAGAGAAATCCTATCTCAAAAAAAAAAAAAAAAAAAAAAAAGGTGTACTGAGTAACAGAGAGGGTCATGCATGCTGTTTGCATCATGTTTGCAGGAAAAAGTTGCTAGCAGGAAGGCGTCCAAGCTACGACAAGATCTGTTTCACAAACAGAAGAAGAAACCTCAACGCAGGATGTAGGGAGACCATACTCATTCAGTAATTGTAGAATGAATATGGGTCACAAAACTTTAGAATGAATGGGATCACAAAATAATAGCAATGAAACCCCACACCAGCATGATAGTTAGTTGATAAAATTTTTACCATGGAGTGGAAGGTTAAAATCCTGAGACTCCTCCTCTCCACACATACTGACTTAACAGCTGTGTAGTAGATGGTGATGGGGAAAGCCAAGTTGTTTGATGTGCTGTTTGAAGGAGAATGGCCCCCACAGGCTCGTGTATTTGAATGCTTGGTCCCTAGTCAGTGGAACTGTTTGGGAAGGATTAGGAGGTGTGGTGTTGTTGGTGGAAGTGTGTCACTGGGCTTGGAATTTGATGTTTCAAAAGCCCATGCCATTTCCTGTTGGCTCTCTCTTCCTACTTCATGGCTGTTACCTGAAGATGTAAGCTCTCAGCACCATGACTGCCTGCTTACCCCCATGCTCCCTACCACGATGATCATGAACTCTACCTCTCTGAAACTGTGAGAAAGCCCCCTATAATAAATAAACTCTTTTTTTTATAAATTGCCTAAATTGCCTTATCAAAGTAATAAAAAAAGTGATTAAAACATTCACTTGCTGGAGCCAGAGTTTACAGATAAGTAAGTGGTAAGGGCCTAGAGATGGGGACATGAGAACAACTTTTGCTTTACTGTCTATAAATTCAGATGCTTGCATGGAGATATCATAGAAGAAACACTGGTATATACACAAGTTAGGTCTGTGAGGGGATGGGGATAAAAATTTCCTCTGAGATTAAAATTTTCAATTTTTGAGGGAAGCCTCTTAGGACACATGATATTGAAGGGGAGGTAAAACAACAGGATGTTGGGGAGGTGAAACAGACCATCCTGCAAGCAAGCTCCTTAAACTCAGGAAGTGAACAACTCAACAGCCACAGGATGTCCCTGATGCTGACCAGGTTTTTGGAAGGCCCCTTCTCATATGTAAGCAGTAAGGCCTGCGGAGAGATAGATACTCCCAGCTAAGCTGAGCTACCCAGAAGACTCTCGGACCAGCCAAGCCACCTGAAATAGGCAGAGACCATGCAGCTGCTTAGAAGAGGCTCAGACAGCCAGAGCTGTGTGAAAGAGACACTCTAACGTGTTGAGCTGTCTGCAAATTGGGCAGCGGGCTCCAGGGTTCCAGCTTTTTTTTTTTACTGTTGCTATTTATTTGTTTATTTTCCCTATTTATTTGTTTGTTTATTTATTTATTTATTATTAGCTTGATACAGTACAAATTCTTATCCTAATAGTGAAATGTTTCATTGAGGCTTGCCCAGTCATTGAATAAAACCAAAACTTACTATAAGCCACAGTCATCCTAGGGTCCCCCCTGCTATATAGCCTCCCTGGTTCTGTGGGTTGCAGCCTGATTGTTCTTTGCTTTATATCTAGTATCCACTTATGAGTAGGGTTCCAGCTTTTATCAGTTGTCACCCATGCTGGGGTGGGCTTTTGGTGTTCAGCAGTCTTTGAGTCATTTCTGCTCCTGTAAGTAAGTAGACGTTTTTGTTCACATCCCCGCATGAATAGTGTCACAGAACAGATTGGAAAAGAATGTATGTGACATGAAAACATAAGTGTGTGTGTCGGGGGAATTAGAAGGATAGAAAAGGAACCAGTAGAAAGGAGGGTAGGAAAGGAGGCAGCAGAGTCAGGGAAGATCAACAAGAACAAAAAATGGAGCTGGGTGGTGGTGGTG
Source organism: Peromyscus californicus insignis (assembly GCF_007827085.1). Classification (NCBI taxonomy): domain Eukaryota; kingdom Metazoa; phylum Chordata; class Mammalia; order Rodentia; family Cricetidae; genus Peromyscus; species Peromyscus californicus. Next base: position 119,033,411 of record NW_026294595.1, read on the forward strand.
CACGCCTTTAATCTCAGCACTTGGGAGGCAGAGGCAGGTGGATCTCTGAGTTCAAGGCTAGTCTGGTCTGCATAGTGAGTTGCAGGCCAAACAGGGTTACATAGTTAAGACCCTATCTCAAGCAGTATGTTCGAAAAGCAATAATTACACATATTACTTTGTGTGCTGATTTTAAAAGCTAATAAAAATAAATAAAATGGCGGGGAGAGGGCTAGAGAGGTCGATCAGCAGTTAAGAGCAGTTATTGCTCTTGCAAAGGACCCAGGTTTGATTTCCAGCACCCACATGATGTCTCACAACCACCCATAACGCCAATTTAAGAGCATGTAACAGGCATACACATGGTGCACATATAGGCATGCAGGCAAAATGTTTATATACATCAAATAAATTGGTTAAAACCCCCCAAATCTGCTAGTCTATCATATTTTTGAATGTATTAAAAACTCATGCTAATGGGTTCTGTCAAAAGAGCGTGAGGGCCAAATGGCCAATTCTGGAGCCATCTGGACAATATTGGTTGAAACCCCAAGGAAAAAGGACTTATGGGTCCTTATATGTTTATGGCTACCTTCAAAGCTTCAGCCTGAAGATGGAACTCCATCGTTGGTACCTGTGTTGTCTACTTCAGAGCCATCCACTGATCATCCTTGCTTGCCTCATACACTTAAAATAGTGTCTTGGGGCTGCCCAAGATCGGATGTCTGCCATCATTTGGTGCTGATGCTGAAGTGTGAAATGTGCAGTAATGCTGGTCACTGATGCCAGCTCTCTTGACACCTCCACCTTCTTCCCAAACAAAGCTCCCCAGCCTGCCCCCACCACATTCTCAACCCCACTACCACACCATCTTCAAACTATTCCTTGTGCCTCTGCCTCTACCTGTCACATCGCTGCCCACCATAGATTCTACCTTAACCCTCTGCCTCCCACTGATAATCAGTATTCCCTATGACAAAATGACTTCAAACTTAACTCTTCCATAATTGCTGAGGGTACCTGGCCCTGACTCAAATCTTGAAGGACACAGCCAAGTTATATATTGCATTAAGGAGTCAGTTTAGGTCTCTGCCCTTGAGGGAGTGAAAGTGGCTGGAGTGTGGTTTGAGTGCATTGTTCCTTCAAGGGACAATAGCTGTGTTTCCTCAAAAGAACTCTCATTTCTTGATTCTTTTCCAGGCTCTCTTCTTCTTCTTCTTCTTCTTCTTCTTCTTCTTCTTCTTCTTCTTCTTCTTCTTCTTCTCCTTCTCCTTCTCCTTCTCCTCCTCCTCCTCCTCCTTCTCCTCCTTATTCTAATAGTGCTAGGTTGTAGTAGAGCTGGCATCATGTATAGTCATTGTTCAGAAGTTAAACTCTAAGTCTGTGTGCTCAGGAGGCAGAGCCAGGTGGATCTCTGTGAGTTCGAGGCCAGCCTGGACTACCAAGTGAGTTCCAGGAAAGGCGCAAAGCTACACAGAGAAACCCTGTCTCGAAAAACCAAAAAAAAAAAAAAAAAAAAAAAAAAAAAAAAGAATTAAAAGCTGGGCAGTAGTGGTGCATGCCTTTAATCCCAGCACTCAGGAGGCAGAGCCAGGCGGATCTCTGTGAGTTTGAGACCAGCCTGGTCTACAGAGCGAGATCCAGAACAGGCACCAAAACTACACTGAGAAACCCTGTCTCAAAAAACCACACACACACACACACAAAAAAAAAAAAAATTAAAAAGCCACTTTTTACTATTCTTATTTTTATACAAGATTTGGATAGAAGTGTACTGTGCATAGGATATATGCACATAGCTGAAAGTCACCACTGGATCATATTTTGCAGACAGCCAGGACCAATAACCCAGATGAAGAGACTGAATTATATCAGCATCCCTGAAAGCTCCTCTCACATTTTTCCTGGAAGATATATCCTCTCCTGACCCCAACATGGTCCCCAAGATAGTCTCTTCTGGAAAGGAATTTATGCAGATACAATCTTTTATGTCTGGATTCTTGCATTTTGCATTAGGTCTGTGAATTCTCCTGTGAATCCCTTTGTATAAGAGGAATTCTTTCCTTCTTCCTCTTCCTCTTCTTCTTTTTTTGACACAGTTTCTCTACATAGCCTTAACTGTCCTGGAACTCACTTTGTAGACCAGGCTAGCCTTGAACTCACAGAGCTCTGCCTGCCTCTGCTTCCCAAGCTGCGGAGATTAAAGGCATGCGCCACCACTACCCAGTGAATTAATTGTTTCTTAAGACCACTTAGTATTTGCCTATATGACAATCTCACAGCTTCCCTGTCCCTTTTCCTGCTGATAAATGTTTGGGTGGTATACATTTAATATTTATTTTACATTATTAAATAATTTTAACGTTTACTTTTGTGTTTGGTGTACATTTGTCTATCTTTAAATTTTGTAAATTATTATTTTATTTTATATGTATGGGTATTTTGCCTGCATGTATTTTTGCGAACTACATGTGTACCTTGGTGCCAGAAGAAGGCATTGGATCCCCTGGAACCACAGTTACAAATTATTGTGAGTGGCCACATGGGTGCTGGGAATTGAATGTGGGTCCTCTGGAAGATCAGGCATTGTTTTTTTTTTTAAAATTTTATTTTATTATTTTGTGTGTGGGCATTTTGTGTGCATGCAAGGCTGTGCACTACGTGAATGTAGTGCCCTGGAGACCAGAAGATGTTGAATCCCCTGGAACTGGAATTATGTATAGATGTGAGCCACCATGGGTGGTGTTGGGAAGTGAACCTGCATCTTCTGCGTGAACAAGTTCATGCACCATAAATTAACCACTGCATCATCTCTCCAGCCCCACAAGCATTGTTCTTTTTTTTTTTTTTTGGCCTTTCTTTCTTTCTTCCTTTCTTCCTTCCTTCCTTCCTTTCTTTCTTTCTTTTTTATTTAATGCCAAATGCTGCTTATTGAAGGAGGGAAGAGGTCTTAAATACAGGCTTACAGCACAATGGGAGAACCCTGGAGGGCAGAAGTTCACTACTGATGTTTTACAATCTTGCATCTAAGCTGTTAACACCCATTATGTAGGATACACAGACAAGGAACTTCCCTTAAGCATTCAGGAGGGTGGAACCCGGCAGGGAATTAGCATAGGGAGGATATCAAGGTCAAGGTCAGCAAGCAAGGCAACAGTTACCCAAAACAGGGGCCAGGACCCTTCAGGTCCCCCTTTTACTAAAAAATGAGCTTCTGACTTAGGTTGCATGGGACGTCAGCAGGTCACCTTACCCGTCATGGAGACACCTGCCCAGGCCACACAGGCGCTCTGTCTTAGGTTGGTGAGTGCCCCCCAGATATTACCCGTCTCTGAATACTCATTATCATACAGGCTCAATCACGTGTGAGCTGCAGAGTTAATTGCTGCCAAAGATCTCAAAGTGGCACTGGGCTTGTAATCTGTGTGTTCAACACAGAAGAGACCAACAGAGGTCCTATCCCACCCATAGCCAGTAGGCTAAAGGCAACTGAGCCATTCCCTTCCTTAACGAGCCTTACTGCAAGTTGGAGTCCTTGTAAGATGGTATCCTAAAAGCAAATGGAACTTGAGTTTATAAAATTATAATTTTCAAAGCCAATCGAAATGTATATAACTATTGAATTAAATTTATCATGCCCAATAGAATGAAAGATTAACTAACTGTGGTAGCTACTTTTGCTGCCAGGGTCTCCACTGTGCTAGCTGTAGTAAGCAATTATGAAATGGTAATCCCAGAAACAGTAGCAGTGGTGGCCGCCACTGCTATAACAGCAACAACGGCAGCATCAATGTCAAATTCTTTCTGGAGCGTGTGGACATCCACTGGCATGGATACAACTCCAGGAACACGAACCACCAGGGCCCATTTTTCTTGATCCCAGCACAACTTAAGCTGGCAGCTCTGTAAAAGAACAACTAAGAACCATAAAGAAAAAACAGGAGCATAATTAATGTCTTATGATGACTACATTCAGGCTCATAAATTTTAAGGTATCTTCAAAGGGGGGGCTAAATGAATTTCAGGAGGCCAATAAATGTTGCACAGAGCCACTCCTGAAAAGTAGGTACTACACCAGACAAGCATTGTTCTTAAGCATTGATCCATCTATCCATCCCTTATCTATCTTTTTTTTATTTGTTTACATTTACTTATTCACTTATTTTGGGACAGGGTCAGTAGTCCTGGCTGTCCTAGAGCTCACTATGTTGAGCAGGCTGGTTTCACACTCAGATTCTCCTTCCTCTGCCTCCTGAGTGCTGGGATTAAAGGCATGCATACCATGCCTGGCTTGCCTTACCTTGTCTTTTAAGGACATATGCACGCAGCTCTGCTGGCTGTGTGAATCATTTGCTGGATTATGGGGTCCAGGTGTACAGAGAGTTCCAGCTGCTCCATGTGTTAGCCAACAAAGAGTATTGTATGTCAACTGAAGTCAGTGCTTATATAAGCAATGGTAGATAACTTTTAAGTATATTTAAATCATATTTAAAGGATCTAACAACTCTTTCCTTTTATTAACTCTGAAAAAATTGACATTGTTCTCTAATGCTCTGAATGGATTTTGAATCTGAAATAACTTTGTCAAATCATGTACAGGTGTCTAACTTAGGATGTCTCCACTTAACATTTTTAGACTTCGTGATACTGTGACATCTGAATGACATCTGCTCAGTAGGGAAGCAACTGCCTTGGAGCCTAGCAGTGAGCTAAACACCCAGTTCCAATTTTGAATTTTAATGTTTTCTTGCAGTCCCTTCTCCTGATGCCAGACAGTGTAGCAAGTCACAGCTGCCAGAGAGCCTCATAACCATGAAGGACCAACTAACACATTACAGTGTGCTATGTGGCTGGGCCAGGATGCTTGGTAGGTGAGATACCTACATGTGGATATCCAGTTTTTCTCAGCACCATTTGTTGAAAAGGCTATCTTTTCTTATCCTTAAACTACAATTTTGTCCTTGGGTGTCAGTACTTGGAATCTATGAGTCCTGTCACTCCAAAATAGGGAGCCCTGATGATGTTTGGGTAGTCTCTTCCACCTTCTTTCTTGTTGACCACAGTTGCCTATAGCTTTCCCTCCTCTGAGGGATGTGGTTCCTGGGATAAGCCTGCTATGGGGGGCCCATCAGAGATGACCACTGAGACACAGTTTATAGGTAACTGAGAGGAATAAAGTATCTTTATTCCAGCTGGCTGTGATTGCACTTAGGTATTTGGGACCCAAGTGCAGTACTCAGTGTTTGGGGTAAGGGGTTTTTAAAGGCGAAACCACATTCTGGTGTCTCACATGGCAGCTTCAGGGGGAGGTTTTGTGCAAGCAAGCAGTTTGACAGAAGCTAAGATTAGTTAGTTGGGGCATCTTGACCTTGGATTCCTAGAATAGAGTTGGGTAACTTTCTACAGGATTCTCCATCAAGGAGAATAAATTCTAGTTAACCCTAAAATGGCCTCAGCAAGAATACAAGATGGAAGAACCCCTGCACTGTCTTGCCCTGTCACATGCTCTCCCACATACTCTTCTAGCATTTCAGGTGTACCTCAAACATAGGAGTTAACTGAACACGGTAAAATAATGTGTTCATCAGCGATGCTTTCTTTGGAAGGTCTTGGCATAAAAGAGAGAAAACAAGGCCGGGCGGTGGTGGCGCACGCCTTTAGTCCCAGCACTCGGGAGGCAGAGCCAGGCGGATCTCTGTGAGTTCGAGGCCAGCCTGGTCTCCAAAGCGAGTTCCAGGAAAGGCACAAAGCTACACAGAGAAACCCTGTCTCGAAAAACAAAAAAAAAAAAAAAACAAAAAAAAAAAAAAAAGAGAGAGAAAACAAGAAAACTTATTTAGTAGAAACTTCAAAAGTAAATACATTGCTTTTCAGTGTCTGATGGCATGTAGTCACTCAGCCACTAACTTAAATAATAATAATTATACAAAACATTTTGCTTTGGTTGATAAACATTGGTCTACATTTTTCAACATCTATTTATTTATTTATTTGTTTGTTTGTTTAAAATGGGATTTCCTCTGTGTAGTGGCTGTCCTGGGACTTGCTCTGTAAACCAGGCTGGCCTTGAACCCACAGAGATCCAACTGCCTCTGCTGGGATTAAAGACTTGTATTTTGAACCGAGGTGAATGTTGGAGAAGCCCTGGGAAAAGCTGTATTAGCCCTATCAACATCGTCTATGGTTGCTTTCACTGACGAAGCTTTGAATATGTATTTTCGTGGGTAGGAGTGATTTAGTGATACACAGTTCTTCATCGGCAGCTCGGTTAAATACTTAAAAGTTCTGGGAAGCCAAGCCTCTTTTTAATTTAAGGGGGAAGTGCAAATGACACCATCCTTAGCTTCTTGTGAACTACTCTAGTCTCTAATTTTCCTGATTAGTATGACATAAGGATCTTGCCTTTCTGGCAGGCTTCAAGGGAATCAAAGACAAACCGGCTACACATTTCCGGGTCCTTGCTGACCCGGCGCATTTCCCAACTGGAGTTGAGTAGGAGACATGTAGCGGAGGCTGAGGCAGAAGGATTGCGAGTTTGAGGCCAGTCTGAGCTGCATAACAAGAAACCAACCACCCAACTTTTAGACTGCAAGAAAATTCAGGGTCTGATCAGTCACCCCACAGCGTTGAGTTGTCCTCCGCACATACTCCACAAGTACCTCCCAACCAGACCCACGCGTCAACAAAGCTGCCCAGCACAACGACTTCCTGGTGGAGGCGGTCCCCAAACGGGGAATCCCCCTGCCGCAGGGCCCCACTGGAAGCCGCGAAGCGAAGTTGGGCAGGGGCTACGCTCGGCGCTCGATTGCTCGAGCCTGGCGACGACAGAGCCCTTGCGACGGCTCTGCGCTCGAGGGGTCGAGCCTGGCCCGTTGCCGCAGCGGCGGCAGCGGCGGCGAAGCGGCGGCGGCGGCAGCGGGGACGTGAGCGGGAGCGAGTCCGCGGCCCAGAGCGGGAATGTCGAGGAGTTCGAAGGCGGTGCTGGGCCTCTCGGTGCTGCTGACGGCGGCCACGGTGGCCGGCGTGCATCTGAAGCAGCGGCAGGACCGGCAGGTCGGTGTCACGTGAGCGCGCCTTCCGGAGCGCGGAGCCCGCAGCGGTCCCCGCGCGCGTGGCGGGCCGGGCGGGCTTCGAGGGCGCGCGCGTCCAGGGTTCTGACTCCTCTCCCCAGCCACGAGGCCTAAGGCTTGGGCGGAAGCCTCGGGGCTGGGGTGTAGCCCTGAGGTAGAGCGCTGGTAGGGCGAGCACGAGGCCCGGGGGCACCACAGCCCACAAAAGCAATACCCAGTAGTTGTTAAGTCCCGAGATAACGCAGCCGGCTCCCAGCACATCCCCTGTGCCTTTGAGCAAGGCAACTTGAGATTTTTGTAATTTTTGCGTAAATGAACAGTCTGCTATGCAAAGTCGGTTCCGAAAACGATAAAAAAAAAAAAACAAACAGCACCCTCCACGTGTTCTTTTGATGCTTTTATTTCAGGGAATATCTGGCTTGTTGGTCTGCGACGGTCTCTTTATGTTCTCATTCAAGTTTGCAACGGTTAGTGCACTAGGCACATTGAGAACGCATAGTTCATGATGGCCTCTCTGGAGTCTGTTCTTTTTTTACAACGGAGCTACGGTCCGCAGGCCAGTATTTGGTTTTTGGCCTTTCAGGCAACACCTTGACAGGTATTTGGCTTGAACCGGATGTGCCAAAGGCAGAGTAATGAACTGAAAGCATCAAGAGTGAGCAGCCCCATTGACTTCGGTATCCACAATCTAGAAAGCCGAGAGGAATCTTGAAATGTCCTAAGAATTTTGAGGCGCAGGGTGGGATACGCAGTGATTTAGAGGCACACAAGAGATTAGAGATTTGGGGTTAAAGTCTTGTACCATAGGGATATCTTAGAGTAGAAGTAAGCAACTTCCTTCTGAGGAGGAAAAGGAAAAGATGGTGGTGCTGATTAAACTTGGCGGATAGGACAGGATGTCTGTATCATCCTGATGTGTTTTGAAGACAGTGGGTTGGAATTAGAGCTTTGTCTCAAGCCATGTTCCTGAGAAATGTTTACAAGGTGACCAGACCAATGAAACCAGATCTCTGGGAGCATGGAGACTCAGCTATGTTCCAAAGCTATGCCAAGGGCTTTAATGAAACAGGGTTGAGGATGGAAATGTGGAAGAACAGAAAGTTTTAGGTGTTTTGTGGAAGTTAGTGGTAAGAAAGGCCGACCAAATAGCCTCTCCTTCAGATATTCATTAGCAGCTTACCATCTAACATCGAGGAAGGAAGGATTGCTATGGTGGATGTGTTGAAAACTTCAAGGCAGCAATCAATGAAATAATGACTTGTTTTCTGTCTACCCCACACCAGGCGTGGTGTTTTTCACTTTACATACAATGTCTTTAAGCTACTTAGTAGAAACGAAGTACAGATGGTCCCTAACTTACAGACAGTTCAACTTGGTTTTGACTGTGACAATAGGAAAGCAATATGGTTTGTATTTAGTGAAACTTTCTTTGAATATTGAATTTGGGTATTTTCCCAGGCCGGGGATAAATGGTAGGATTCTTTCTAGATGCTGAACAAGCCACAGTCCCCAGGGTGCTGCAGGATAGTGTGTTGCTGAGTCCTGGCATTCGGTGGGTTAGGTGGACTCAGTATACCTTTTGACTTTGTTATTTTCAGTTTCTTAAGGGTTTTTTCTGGGTGTAGTCCTATGGTAAGTTGAGGATGTTAGTGATTCTGCAGGAATCACAGCTCCAGATGTTAGAATTGGGTGAGTAAAGAGCTGTCTTAGGGTTTCTGTTACTGTGATTAAACACCATGACTAACAGCAATTTAGGGAGGAAAGGATGTGTTTCAGTTTACAGTTTCATATCAAAGTCCGTCATCGAAAGAAGCTGAGGCAGGAACCTGGAAGTAGGAACTGAGGGAGAAGCCACGAAAGAATGCTGCTCTCTGGCTTGCTTGCTCCTGGCTTGCTCAGTACATTCAGGACCATGTGTCCATGGATAGGACCACCTGTCCAGGAGTGACATTACCCACGATGGGCTGGGCCTTCTTATATCAATCGTTTATTAAGACAACACCCCATAGATTTACCTCAGGCCAGTCCTAGGCATTCTCTAAGTTAAAATTCCATCTTTCAGGGGTTGGAGAGATGGCTCAGCAGTGAGGAACACTGCTGTTCTTCCTAAGGACCCATGAGCACCCATGCTAGATGGCTCAGAACTGCCTGTAATTCCAGCTCCAGGGGTACACACACACACACTTGCGTGCGCGCACACACACACTCGTAAATTCTCTCTTCAGGTATGTCTAGGTTTGTGTCAAGTTGATAAAAACCAAACGGCACAATTGATCCCTTGTCAGCTTGACACAAACATATCACTTATTAAAGTGTGATCTTTTTGTTCACTCTCAAGATCTCCTATTAATGTCAGTATCACAATATAAAACATATTCCTAACTTTAAAAGTCCCTGTCTTTAAGTCTTAAAAAGTTCAGGTTCTCTCTCCCCCCCTCCCTCCCTCCCTCCCCCCTCCCTCTCTCCCTCCCTTCCTCTCTCCCTCTCCCTCTCCCTCTCTCCCTCCCTCCCTCCCTCCCTTCCTTATGACACAGGGTCTCTGTAAATCAGTGGTTCTCAGCCTTTCTAATGCTGTGACCCTTTAATAGTTCCTCATGTTGTGGCGACTGCAGCCATACAATTATTTTCGCTGCTACTTCGTAACTGTAGTCTTGCTATTGTTATGAATTGCAGTGTAAATATTTGTGTTTTCTGGTGGTATTAAATGAGCCCTGTGAAAGGGTCTTTCCACCCAAAAGGGTTGCAACCCACGGGTTGAGAACCACTGCTCTAAACTGTCTTATTGTCTTGGAACTCATTTTGTAGACTAAGCTGGCTGCTAACTCACGAGGTCTGCCTGCCTCTGCCTTTTGAGTGCTGAGATTAAAGTCATGTACCACCATTTCTGGCCCAAATTCAGATTCTTTGAAACATCAGAGGTCTCCTTCAGAGTTCAGCCTTCTCTAAAATATCCAGTCTCTTAATTGTGGACTCTTGTAAAATCAAAAATAAGTTAAATATTTTCTTACTCCAGTAGGGAAGAACCAGGGCACAGTTACATTCTGAACAAAGCAAAACCAAAAACATTAGTGTAAAAAGTTCAGTGCTTGACATCTGGGACCCATTCACCATCCTTTTGGGCTCTGAGGGGCCTTGTCATTTCTCTAGCTCTGCCATCTACAGCACATGAAACTGGCCTTCTAAGCTCAGGCTGGCTCTACTCCACAGCAGTTGCTGTTCTTGGTGATTATTCAATGATATTGGCATCTCTAAAATATTGGGGTCTGCCCTGCAACTGGGCTGTACAGCTCCCAATAACCTCTTCAGGGCTCTCTTTAGAGACTGACCCTGAAATGTGGTGCAAGCATTTCTCTCCATGATCCTTGGGGCTTAAACTTCAACTAAGCCCTGGGAGACTTACACATCACCAAAGGTACAGTCCTGGCCCCCTCTGGACCACAGCTTCTGTGTTCCTACCCTGAGGAAATACTTCTCTGAAGATTTCACCTCACTGATGCTGGTCTGTTAATCAGAGCTGATTTCTCAGCTGCAGCCAACCCTTGTAAATTGTCCCAGTATAGATCTACTCCAGTGGTGCTGGTATCTTCCTAATCACAGCTGATTCTTAAACCCCAGCTGACTAGAACCATATATTCTCATTTCAAAGTGTCACACAGCCTTCATATAATCTTTAAAAGACTTTCAAAACTTCCCTTTTTAATTTCACAAGCTGGCCTCCACCATTTGCATTTCTCTCAACACTCTTATCTTCAAAGATCCCAGAGAACAACCTTCTGAACTCTGAGCACTCAGCAACTTTTACAGCCCATGTTCAGGTGCCATCTCAACCTTCCTCCCTCAAATACCATCAGATCTAACATAGCAATACTCCACTTCTGGTACCAGTCTGTCTTAGGATTTGGTTCTATTGCTGTGATAAAACACCATGACCACAAGGAACTTGGAGAAGAAAAGGTTTATTTCAGTTTACAGTTCTGTATTACAGTTGATCACTGAGGGAAGTGAGGACAGAGACTCAAACAGCCCAGGAACCCGGGAGAGGAGCTGACACAGAGGCTGTGGAGAGGTACTGCTTACTAGCTTGCTCTTGACTTGTTGAATTTGTTTTCTTAGACTCCCAGGACCATCTGCCTAGGAGTGACACCACCCACAATATGACAGGCCCTCCCACATCAACCACTAATCAAGAAAATGCGCCATAGACTGTAGGTGGACTTTTCTGTCCCGCCAGCCTCCCCCCAAAAAAACACACAGAGACTTAATATTAATTATAAATGATCAGTTGGTAGCTTAGGCTTATTTTCATCTAGCTCTTATGACTTAAATTAAGCCATTTTTATTAATCTGTGTGCTGCCCCGAGACTCGTTTATCTTCTGTACGTACTTCCCATCCTTGCTCAGTGTCTCATGGTGTCTCCTCAGACCCTGCCCCTCTTCTTCCCAGGGTCCTCAGTGTGGTTGTAACCTTATCCTGCCTAGCTATAGGCCAGTCAGCTTCTTTATTAAACCAATCACAGTGACATATATTCACATAGTGTAAAGGAATATTCCATAATAGACTTGCCCACAGGCCAGTCTTGTATGGGCATTTTGTTGTTGTTTGGTTGGTTTTGGTTTTTTGGTTTTTTTCAAGATAGGATTTCTCTGTGTAGCTTTGGAACCTGTTCTAGAACTCGCTCTGTAGACCAGGCTGGCCTGGAACTCACAGAGATCCGCCTGCCTCTACCTCCCGAGTGCAGGGATTATAGGTGTGCACCACCACCCGGCCTGGTGTGGGCATTTTTTAGATTGAGGTTCCCTCTTCTCAAATGACTCTTGCTTAGGTCAAGTTGACATGAAGCTAACGTGGAGCCAGATCTTAGTTTAGTGTGGCAAGTGGGAGTTAGAGGTGTGAGGCAGTCTCTTGAAGGAAGGTAGGAATGGTGGGTGGAGATGAATCTCTCAGCACAGGCTGATGTCCTCCAAAAGGAGCTGGGAGATAAGTATTGAAGGAATTTTGTGCTGTATCTCGGTATGAGGAACACTGTGACAAGACCTGGGGGTTAAAGAAGATTGAGCCAGTACTTGGGAGGCTAAGGTAGGAGATCTTGACTTTGTGGTCAACTTGGGCTAATTACAAGAACTCATCTCAAACAAAACAAAAATTGAATTTCAGTTAAGTGTCCATCCAGGCATTTTTTTTCTTCTTTTAAGGTTTTATTTTATTTTGAGACAAAGTCTCCCTATGTAGTTTTGCCTGGCCTGGAACTGAAGATGTGTACTACCATGCTGGACCTGAGCCCTGTACTCTTAAATTTCCTAACTCCCTTGTGTAGCAAATGAAGCTATAGGCCTGGAAGAGGCTCAGCAAGTACTAGGTGAGTCTTTTTTTTTTTTTTTAAATAAACTTTATTGTAAAAATAACAACAAAAAACCCTTGCAAATAAATAAAAAACATCACACACCAAAGTTAATGAGACTCAAAGACGGTACAGCTCAATGAACTTCTATAGTTTTTAAGTTTATTTATTTATTTATTTATTTTTTAAAGATTTATTTATTTATTTATTATGTATACAGTGTTCTGCCTGCAGGGACACATGCAGGCCAGAAGAGGGAGCCAGATCTCATTACAGATGGTTGTGAGCCACCATGTGGGTGCTGGGAATTGAACTCAGGACCTCTGGAAGAACAGCCAGTGTTCTTAACCTCTGAGCCATCTCTCCAGCCCCTATTTATTTATTTTATTGTTTGATATTTATGAAGGTTTGCATGTAGGTATGAGCACTACTACATTTATGCCTGATCCCATGGAGGTCAGAAGAGGGCATCGCATCCCTTTGGACTGGAGTTACAGATACTTGTGAGCTGCCATGGAAATTGAATTCAGGTCATTTGCAAGAGCAAGCGCACTTAAGCCCTTCTCTCTCCAGCCCTTCTATACTATGGTTAGAGTAGGCATTCAGAACAGAAGCTGTGGAGCTTCACATTAAATTTTATACTTTCGATATCAAATATATTTTATGCACTTGCCACCAAACCCAGAAAATCCATGACAGAATTAGAACTAGAAAAACACTTAACTTATATTCTCTTTTATAATGTGTGTCTATTACCACTCAGTCCTTCCTCATCCCCTTTTGTATAGCCTTTCTTGTTCTCTTTCCATCAGATTATACTATACCCACATGTGCATTTGTTTGTATATATACAAATATCATTGGCTAGATTCTGCATATGAGATTTCTTTATTTGTAATTGTATGACCTTGCTCAATATTATACATTCTATCATTTTCCTACAAATTTTTTAACTTTAATTTTCTTTAGAGCTGAGTAGTATTCTATTGTGTGTGTGCATGTGTGTGTGTGCACATCAGATTTTCATTATCCATTCATCTGTTGGTGGACAACTAGGTTGATTCCAATTCTTTCTTAGGCCAGTCTTTAAAAATAAAGATAAGAGGCAGGCAGATCTCTGCATTTGAGGTCAGCCTGGTCTACATAGGGAGTTCTAGGACAGTCAGGGTTACATAGAAAGATACTTAAAAAATAAAAATAAAAATAAAATAATAAATAAACACACACACACACACACACACACACACACACACACACACACACACAGACTGGAGAGATGGTTCAGTGGTTATGAGCACTAGTTGCTCTTGCAGAGGACCTGGGTTTGATTCCCAACACCCATGTGGTAGCTCACAATCATTTGTAACTCCAGTTACAGGGTATTGGACACCCTCTTCTACCCCTACAGGCACTGTACTGGCATAACTTGTAGATAGAACACCCATATACATAAAGTAGAATTCAGGTTTTTTAAGTGAAAAAAATAAGAATAATAATCTCATGAAGCTTCTGTTAAAAATGTACTCTTGTGAGCTACAAAGTATAAAATATTCATAATAGTAACTGAGTGGGCATTTTAAATTTCATGTTAGGCACCAGGGTCACATTCTGAGATTGTTTTTAGTACTTACTAAGGTAATGACCGTTGAGGAACTTACTTTTTTCACTGGTAATTGTACTTTTTTTTTCTTTCTAATTGTAATTGATTGGGAATTTTGTATTTCTGCCTTTTCATGATAGAAGTCCTTTATTTTCTCACATTCTTACTGTCTTTTTTTCTCTTGATGTTTAGCGTCTGTCTCAGGTAACTGCTTATAGGAAGGCAGTTCACAGTTTTGCTGTACTAACTCATCAGATTTTAAAAGTATCACTTAGAGCCAGGCGGTGGTGGTGCACACGTTTAATCCCAGCATTCTGGAGGCAGAGCTAGGCGGATCTCTGTGAGTTTGAGGCCAGCCTGGTCTACAGAGCAAGATCCAAGACAGGCACCAAATCTCCACAGAGAAACTCTGTCTCAAAAAACCAAAAAAAAAAAAAGTATTATTTAGCAATTAAATTTATAAAATTCAACATAGTGCCAGTTTTTTATATTTCATTAATTCCTATTAAGTTTTCTATGTTCAGGGATTCTTAAAATGTTGTAAGAAGTCACTTCAGTATTAACATAACACATTACCAGATTTACTTGGTGGTTTCTTTATTTACATTGTACAGAAGTTAAAATTGTAATTGGGTATTTGAAATCGGAACATTTTGAGTGTATTTTGGTGGTGCTGTTATTTAGATTTGGAGGCACAGGATGGGAGCCACCTGTTCAGGGGGTAACTAAAAATCTGCTTCTTATGTTTTTAGAGGCTTCGTGACGGAGTGATTAGAGACATTGAGAGGCAAAATCAGAAAAAAGAAAACATTCGTCTTTTGGGAGAACAGATTATTTTGACTAAGCAACTTGAAGCAGAAAGAGAGAAGATGTTGAAAAAAGGATCTCCAAACACTTGACTTTGTGAAAAATTGATGGGGTAGTGCTGGGTTAGCGTGTGTATATGTGGGTATGTGCACGAGTGTGTGTGTCCATAGAGAATAGCTAGTGAGATCTGTCCCCTCCCCCCCAAATCACTGTCCATTTAAACTTTATTAAATAAAGGACAGTGGATCCTGTCTTCTAAATCACTTCTTTTAAGTCTGTTCTGTGTGGATAAAGTACTCGTGGGCAGATGCCCTTCTGAAGTTGTCTGGAGATTTTGCAGCAGTCCCTGTCAGCTTAGGAGAGCTTGTGAGCAGGGAATGATGGAGAGTAACATCCACCTGGGTGGACTGCTAAGTCGGCATGATGATGAAGCCACAAGAACATCTACCTCAGAAGGGCTGGAGGAAGGTGAGGTGGAGGGAGAGACTCTCTTGATTGTCGAATCAGAGGATCAGGCATCTGTGGACTTATCTCACGACCAGAGTGGGGATTCCCTCAACAGCGATGAAGGAGATGTATCGTGGATGGAAGAGCAGCTGTCTTACTTCTGTGACAAGTGCCAGAAATGGATCCCAGCTAGTAAGGAGCTTCTCAATTCCTTTGATTGGTCAATCCCTGTGTGATGGTTTGTTTTCCAGTCTGTGAAAAACACTAATAAAATAGACTTGAATAAAAAGATAATTATTATATTTATTATTATTAACCTAGTTTATCAAATGTAAATATATATGAAAACACATTATTTTGTTTTTAGTTTTCTAAGACATTCATTTATTTTATATGTATGTGTGTGTGCCTGAGTGTATGTACACCATGTGCATGTAGTGCTTGCAGAGGTCAGAAGAAACATCAGATCCCCTGGAACTGTAATTACACATGGTTGTGAGCCACTGTGTGGGTGCTGAGAACTGAACCAGTATCCTCTGCAAGGGCAGTAAGTGCTCTTAACTGCTGCGTTATCTTTCCATCCTCACAGAAACACATTTGTATTAATGAAAATTGTTGATCACTATCCCATTGTTAAATTAACATTCTGGATGGTCGCCCAAGAAAAATTAAGAATCCTGTGTTACTTAAGGAATTGGCCATATTTTCCTAACAAGAATATGCTGTGGGTTGGGGGACACATTCTGTTGCCAGTATAGAATTAAAGTTCAAGTTCACAGAACCTACTGTGTTATAGTTGACATTTGTGGGATACTGCTGTTGTCTTCTGATGAGAGGTTAGAACTGGCAGCGCAAAGACGTTTGCTTCCTGCCTTTAGACCAGGCTTATTTTCCACTCTGGGCCTCTTATCTGCTGGAAGGAGTCACAATGCACAGATCTTGAGGTTTTCAGCTGCTTGCTTCATGCTTTGCCAGCCATCACGATCCTTAGCCACACAGCATTTTCCATCAGGCAAGAGACAGAAAAGGCATGTGTACTGGAGGAATGCTTTATGTAAGAGTTTATAGCTAGTGAAATGGAGCAGTAACACACTTAGTGAGGTGGGTCAGTTTCTGGTATGTGGAGGCTTCTGCTAAAAATGGATTCAGTTGTTCAAATTAATAGCTACTGTAAATAGTTAATAGTAACAGTTGATAGAAAACAAACCTAGAATTGACTATTTACCTGGTTTTTGCTTCTTAGCTATCTAGTAAAGCTAGGTTCCACCCCAAATCTCTGGTTTTTCTGTTGTCCTCACAGGGTAGATTTTTAAGGTGACTTTCATGATTGGGCCCTGCTAACTTTTTTTTAGGGAGGTTAGGTGAACTTTTCATTCTTTTTTTTTTTTAACCGCACCCCCCACCCCCCGGAGTTGAGGACCAAACCCAGGGCTCTACCACTGAGCTAAATCCCCAATCCCGAACTTTTCATTTATAAATAATGCTTTGTGATTCCTAGGACTTTGTACCTTTTTGTTTTCTCTGGAATATGCACCTGTACAGCTTCCCTGCATTCCTGTTCCACAGGCAGCCTCTTCTAGCCAATTTCTATTCTCCCTTGGGCCCAGTAGCCCCCTATTCCCTCCACAGTGGGGTTGGGCATCTCTTTTCTTTTCTTTCTTTCTTTCTTTCTTTCTTTCTTTCTTTCTTTCTTTCTTTCTTTCTTTCTTTCTTCCTTTCTTTCTTTTCTTCCTTCCTTCCTTCCTTTCTTTCTTCCTTTCTTCCTTCCTTCCTTTCTTCCTTTCTTTCTTTTTTTTTTTAAGATTTATTTATTTATTATATGTACAGTGTTCTGCCTACATATATGCTTGCAGGTCAGAAGAGGGCATCAGATGGTTGTGAGCCACCATATGGTTGCTAGGAATTGAACTCAGGACCTCTGAAGAGCAGCCAGTGCTCTTAACCACTGAGCCATCTGTCCAGTCTCCAGGCATCCCTTTTCTATGCCCTTACACTGCCCTGTGATGCACATTACATCCTACTCTGGAAGTTTTCATGTTGCACAAAGTTTCAGCAGCACCTGGGAGCTTTAATTCAGAGCTCAGACCTGGACTCAGACTGAAGCATTTTATTTGGGGCAGACGTGGCCATAGTAAGGAAATAAAGCCCAGCCACCTAGTGGTTCTGATGCTCCAGAATCAGAGAATCCAGAACCAGTGCAGTTGTGTTTACCTATGTTCTTTGCTGCCTCCAGATTTATGAGCCCACGAGAGCAGGCTCAGGTCACGTCTGCCTTACACATTGCATATCCAGTTCCTAGCCTGGTGCCTGGCTGGTGGTACAAGCTCAGGTATTCCCTGAAAGAATGTTTGAAGAGATCTGCCTAGAGGAGTCAGGAATGTGGCCACTGGGAAATCCAGTTAGAGCAATCATACCTGCTTTTCCAGGACCTTTCTCCTAAAAGCTAAGGAGCCACAGGTTCTAGGAGGGGCGTGTGCCTGACATTAGAAGGAGAAACACCTTTTTCCTCTGCTGCTGTCTGGGTTGGCTGCAGAAGGAGAAAAACACACCATGGAAAACTTGGAAATCTGATCGATTGACTGAGCCTTTGGGTTGCCGCTGCATGAGATAAACCCATGATGTGACTTGTGTTTTCTCTTGTAGGTCAGCTGAGGGAACAGCTGAGTTACCTTAAGGGCGATAACTTTTTCAGGTTTACTTGTTCCGATTGCTCGGCAGATGGCAAGGAGCAGTATGAACGGCTGAAGCTGACGTGGCAGCAAGTGAGTACCAAGCTCTTCTCTAGAAGCAGCAGGTTGGGTGCCCAAGAAATTGGAGTGGTTATCCAGAGTGAGGAACTTCAGAGTGGTGTGGGGGTAGGGTGCTTTACACTTCACAGTGGAAAGGGGTACAGTGTGTGGAAAGAGCACTTTGTGGTTTAAAAAAATACTCAATGCTAATTTAGTGAATTCTTGAGAATCTGGATCAATTTCACTTATGTCATACCAAGCTTAGACTCAACTGAAAACCAGGCCCACATTTTCTGGCAGTCATTCCTGGCATAAGAAAACCAGAGGTAGCTACACTGGAAATAGATTTGGCAGAAACAGTTTGACTTCATAACAAAGACAAAATAACCAACAGGTTCAGCATTCCTGCATTTGAACTTGGAGAAAAGTCTTTGTTGATAGATACTTTTAGCTGTCTCAAATACTAGCACTCTAAACAGTAACTTTTTACTGACCTTCAAGTTATATTAAATTATTTTGTTTTATTTTAATATGCATATATTTAGTATATATATATTAAGGTAACAAGGTATAGCCAGTCCTCAAGTTAAACATTAAAGAACTTTACAGTAATCACTGGTTCTGTTGATGTCAGTGATACTGGGGCAAACCCATGGCCTTGCTTACATTAAGTGAGCTATGCTCCAGACCCCCTGGGTGTCTTGCTTTTTAGTTTATTTATTTGACATATCCTGAGTACCTACCGTGAACCAGGTATGATTTGAGGTCTGGAGAATGCTGAGGTGGGTGAGCCAACTGAAGCCTCCACCCCTAGGCCTTAGGGGCCACTGACATTCCACAAACAGATGAAGTGATAATTACCCTAGCACTCCTTCCTTTGAAGAAACAAACAGAAAGGGGAAAGCTTTTAGGTATGCTGTGTTGGCCACCTGGGGTTCTTGTGACTGACTGTACTTGCCTTAACAATCTAAACAGCTGTCTTCATCACCAGTGCTTTTTTAGTTCACACGGGAGTCCTGTCAGGCTGTCTGACTTGCCAGAAATACATAGGTAGAAAATGAAGGAAGTTTGAATTAGTAAATAGTCTCATGAGGGTCACAGTTGCACTTTCCCCGCTGTAGATGTCATACTATATGTAGGCCAGGTATGTTACTACGAAGAGAATTGCAAATACATAGGTGGACTTGTACTTAGCCTGCACGTAGCATCTCATAAAAACTGGAAAATGGAGGAAAGCAAATTTAAGTGGCCATTTTCAAGAATGTTAGTTTTCTAACTAACATGTTAGAAATGTAATGTTTTTAAAAGAAAACTTAGTTCTTATATTCCTCAGAATATGTACTATTGGCCCTGTTTATGTTCTTAGTCGGGTTAGCACTGATTGAGAAAACTTTTTTCACTTCTAGAAGATATATCGGTTGTGGATAATACCCTGGAAGGAAGAAGTCATAACTTAAATTATAAATCTTAGATATACATATAACTTAGGTATACATTCTCATAAGCTACCAACCAGCATTTCTGGACCAGCTAGTCCTCAGTAACTTCAGTAGGGGTCCAGATACTTAGAGCATTATAGTTTGTGTTTTCAGCTTTTTAATCTCAAACTTTAATTTATTGGAGAAGTAAGGAAGATGCTTGCAACACACAGCATTTTCTTTGCATTATAAAATCCTACCAGTAAAGATCCACCCTCTGGATGGAAGACCCCTTCCCTCCATGTCCCTCTGTGTCTTCTCTTCCTCCTGGTGACTCTTGACTTGCAGCACAGAGGAGAAACTTTGCAGAACACCTCGGGGGCTAGAGACGCTTGAACATTCTTGTCCTGGACTTCTGACACAGACAAGCATTCCTTGTCTGCTCTTTCTGGGCACAGTTCAGACGACAGCCCTGGAAATACTTTGTCCAGAAGACCTTATGGTGAGCTTGGTCTGGTGTGAGCAGAAAACTGATCTGGCGTTTTAAGCTCTTAGATCACATTCTGGAAGAGGAGGAACAACGGATCCTTTCAGATTAGTGTACAGTACGTCCAACGAATACTGGTAACAGAAAAGCCATTTTCAAGTAAATAGCTTATAATTCATGAAATATGTTAAACATACTGGAAATAAATAACAGGCAGGTATCTACGCTTGAGATTGACAGTGAGTACATGTTTCTGAGTAGGAGTCTGAGAATAGCCAAGTTTATTCCATAACTAAGGTGTCTTTTGAATGATAATTTTTTTCTTTCTTTGAGGTAAAAGATATTTATGTAACATGTACTGTTTTTCATTGTTCATGTGTAACCATCTCCAAAACTTCTCCCTAAACTGAAACTTGATGTCCATTAAGTGACTCTTGTAGCTAGAGTTTTCCTGCCTGGCCCACAGTCAGGACAAATCTCTCTCACCTGCCAGTCCCACAGCCTCTCAGACCCGACCAAGTAAACACAGAGACTTATATTGGTTACAAACTGTATGGCCATGGCAGGCTTCTTGCTAACTGTTCTTACAGCTTAAATTAATCCATTTCTATAAATCTATACCTTGCCATGTGGCTCGTGGCTTACCGGCATCTTCACATGCTGTTTGTCCTCGTGGCGGCTGGCAGTGTCTCTCTGACTCAGCTTTCCACTTCCCAGCTTTATTCTCCTCCTTGTCCCGCCTATACTTCCTGCCTAGCCACTGGCCAATCAGTGATTTATTTATTGACCAATCAGAGCAACACATTTGCCATACAGAACATCCCACAGCAGACTCTCATCAATTTTAACTGTTTAAAGGAAGTCATGTGTTGGCTGATGTTGACCTAATGTAAAAATAAGTGGAAGACACTTGAACAGTCTGTTTGCGGGGTAAAATGTTCAGATGCTGTGCATATGGTAACGTGCAGACAGTTGAAATTCTGTGATGTAGTTCCTGGGCCCTTTGCATGGTGTAAATGTGGACATAACTCTTCTCTTAGAATCTCTGGGAGGGGAATGTGGTGAGCACACCTGATGGTGGCTTGAATTGCAGCTTATCAGACCTCCTTGTAGAAAGGGTTATTTAAGCATTTTTCTAGACTCTGTTTCCTATTCAGTTTCTTAGACTCAGTGTAAGTTAGGATGTTTTAGAAGATTTATTTTATGTGTATATGCATGTCTGCACATGTGTGCAAATGCCTGCAGAGGCTAGAAAAGGGTATTGGACTGTGGAGCTGGAGTTACAGGCATTTGTGAGCTACCTGACATGGATGCTGGGAACTGAATTTGGGTCTTCTGGAAAAGCATCAATCTCTCTAGCTCTTATGGTTTTCAGTTGCTTCCACAGTTTTGTCCATTTCTGTAAAATTGCTTATATAAAACATCTGCATATATATAGATGCCAGGAATTGTCTGAAAGCATAGCCACTAAAATGCTAAAAACTTTTTATTTTTTCTTTGTTATTACTTGCTTTTTTTTTGGAGACAGGATCTTACTATGTATCTAGGCTGTCATTAAGTTCACAACCTGACCCCAGCCTCCTGAGTACTATGTAATAGGTACCTAACTACTCATAGCAAAAGTGCATGCTTTTTTTCATGTAGAAACTTCAAAGGAATTAAGATTTTATTTTGTGTGTGTGTGTGTGTGTGTGTGTGTGTGTGTGTGTGTGTGTGTGTTTGCATATATGTGCAGGTGTTTGTGGAAATCAGAGGGCTTTTGGATCCCCTGGAGCTGGAGTTAAAGGCAATTGTAAGCCTAATGCTGAGAACTGAACTCTGGAAGAGCAGCATAGGCTCTTGACTGCTGAGCTAGCCCTGCAGCCCTGGTGATTATTTCCTGATTGTAGCACAAATCCTAATTGGTCTTATTAATAAAAACCTGGAGTCAGATTTCAGGATGAAAGCTGAAAGATCAGAGAAGCAGAGCAGCAGCCACTAGTTCTTTCTTACCTTTACAAAATCCTCAGCCAAAAGTGACCTGAGCTCCTTTCTCTTCCTGCCTTGTATTCCTTTCTCTGCCCAGCCATAGCACTTTCTGTCTCAACCTTCCTAGTGCTGGGATTAAAGGCGTGCAAGCGTGTGTGTGTGTGTGTGTGTGTGTGTGTGTGTGTGTGTGTGTGTGTGTGTGTGCGCCTCCCAAGTACTGGGAGCAAAGGCACAAGATCCCAAGTGCTAGAACCAAAAGTGTTTGCCACTACTGCCTGGCTCTGTTTCTCTTTTAGACTGGATCAATTTTGTGTAGCCCAGGGTGACCTTGAACTCACAGAGATCTGTCTGCCTGTGCCTCCGAGTTCTGGGATTAAAGGTGTGTGCCACCACTGCCTGGCCTCTATGGCTAACTAGTGGCTGGCTTTGCCCTCTGATCTTCAGGCAAGCTGTATTTGTTGGATCATACTCAAAATATCACCACATTTGATGGTGGATTTCAGATGCCTTTTACTTCTTACCTTGCTCTCTTCTGTGCTATTGAAGTCTTCTATGACGGCAGGTGTTTTTGTGTTTCTGGACCGTGCTTCTCATAGTAGGCCAGGAATCACTGTCTGTAAAGGTGACAGGATTGGACTAGACAGGAGTTAGGACACTGAGCTTCAGGGTGTCTTGGAGCCTTCTGTGAATGGGATGGGCAGCCAGGCCTTTTAGTTCCCTGCCCCTTGTTTACTCCATTGAAGAAAGGTATCTACAGCTCCAAGTGGCTGTGTCACTGAGAAGATGCCTGTAACTTTGGCCAGGTCTGGAATTCTGCGTCGTGTCTTTACTCTATAAAAAAGCTTAGAAAAGTATGCATTCAGAAATGATTTTTAACATTGAATAAAGGCTAGCACCATCTGTCAGAACATGCTGTGTGGGTCAGCTCCTGGTTGTCAGCAGGTAACCCCTGTTCAGAGCTGCTGTGAATAGCAGGGTGCTTGTGACAGTGCATGCTGATCAGCCCAGCCACACATCAGCCCTCCGTGTGTGACACATACCGAGCGTTGTACCTAATAACTGAACTAGTGATAGCTTACAAAAGCAAAAAAAGACTGCCCAGATTATTGCAAGAGCTCATCCTCTGTGTCCTCTATTCCCCCCGCCCCCCCCCACCCCCCCACCTACTTGGAATGTGAAACAGATTGGCTTTCCCCCATGGATACTTACATCCCTCCTCAGGCTACCCTCCCAGCCCGTCTTCCATTTGTGTTTTAGGTGGTCATGTTGGCAATGTACAACTTGTCTCTGGAAGGAAGTGGACGTCAAGGTTATTTCCGGTGGAAAGAAGATATCTGTGCTTTTATTGAGAAACATTGGACTTTTTTACTAGGAAACAGGTAACATGATTTTAAAACATCTTATACTGGAAGAAAGATGTAATAAGGTATACACAAGCTGAGAACCTAATGTAACCCTGATAGTGCTTTACAGTGTAGCTCAAAATGTGAGTTTGCATTGTTTCCTCTTCCAGAGGAGAGCGTAGGCTTACTGAACATAATTGCTTTTGCAGAGATTCTTAGTGGTTTTTGTTTCTTTTTTTGTTTTGTTTTTTTGAGACAAAGTTTCTCTGTAACAGCCCTGGTTATCCTGGAACTGCCTCTGTAGACCATGGTGGCCTCAAACTCAGAGATTCACCTGCCTGTGCCTCTGCCTCCCATGTGCTAGGATTAATGACAGGTGCCACCACTGCCTGGCTTTCTTCTTAGGTTTTTTAAAATGAGGTTTCAGTAACTAACTTGAGGAAACAGGACTGTGATGTCTGTTTTTTGTTATTTTTCAGATAGGGTCTCATTATGTAGCCCTGGCTGGCCAAGAACTCACTATATGGACCAGACTGACCTTGAACTCATAGATCTGCCTGCCTCTGCCTCCCGAGTGCTGGGATTAAAGGTGTGCACCACATCAGGCAGGGTTTTGTCTGTTTTTTGAGGCTATATTTTACTGTGTAGCCCTGGCACACCTGATTGTCTCTGTGTAGCCCAGGTTGTCATCCAACTCAGGAATATTCCTACATCCGTCTTTAAATATGTGCTAGAATTGTAGGTGTGTACCACCATGCCTGACTCTTATAGATTAGTTGCCATTGTATATAATTTTGTTTAATCTGCTTTTATAGTCCTGGCCTTGAATACTTATAGAGGATAGTGTGTGTGTGTGTGTGTGTGTGTGTGTGTGTGTGTGTGTGTGTGTGTGTGTGTGACAGAGAGAGCACATTTAGGTATACTACATGCCTGCAGGTACCCACAGAGGCTGGAGGGTATTGGATCTTCTGGAACTGAAGTTGCAGATGGTTGTGAGTCACCTGATGGATGTTAGAAATTGAACCTCTGTAAGAGCAGTAAGTGCTCTTAACTACTGATCTATCTCTGCAGCCCCAATAAAATAACATCCCATTTTGTTTGATAATTTTGTTATGTTGTAATTTAATAGGTAATAAGAATAGCTTCTTATTCTCCTTACTTGTACATAAATGGTATATCTTAGTCAGTGGGTTTCAGAGTTGATGGAATATGCTAGAACATAGTCATAATAGTTACATTTTTAAAAACCGTCTGAAAGCTGGGTGTGGTCGAATGTCCCTTTAATCCCAGCACTCTAGAGGCAGAGTTAAGAGAATATCTGTAAGTTCAAGGTCTACAAGTTCCAGGCCAGCCAAGGCCATATAGAGAGACCCTCTCTTAAAAACAAAACAAAAAACAAACAACAGCATCTGGAGAGTTGGCTCAAGGGTTAAGAGCACTTGTTGCTCTTACAGAATACCCAGATGGATTCCTAGTGCCCACATGGCAGCTCCCACTCACCTGTCACTCCAGTCCCAGGGACTCTGAAGACCTCTTTTGAATGTCATGAGCACCTGGCACACATTGTACAAACATATATGGAGGCAAACACTTATGCACATAAAATAATAAAACAGAATAAACAAATTTAACAAAACAAAACCTCAACCACCTGAAAGATGATCCCCACCTATTATAATCTCACTTGTAGAGCTATGTTAAGGAAACTATGTTTGAGCTCTGGAGTTTAATAAAGGCTTGCATCTTCTAGGAAATTGGTCAGTTTCAGTTCTTAGCACCATAGCAGATGCTATGCCACTAGTTATATGTCACCTACCTCCAGCTCGAGGCAGGGAGCTGTATACACCTGGTTTTGTGGATGCTTGCAAATAGACTACAGGACCCAGGGTAGCCAAAAAGAACCTTCTATAAATACTGTGTTTGTGTTCTGGTCACTGGTTACTGCTTATCATCACACCCATGGACAGAGACAGCATCCAGTGTCACTGCATCTCCCCTCACTGCAGATGTGGGTAATGAAGTTACAAAAATGGTGAGTAAGCACATAAAAAGATGCTCAAAGTCACTATCACTAGGAAGATGCAAATAAAACTGCTGTGAGGTACCACCTCACCCTATAGGGCAGCTGCTGTGAGGTATCACCTCATCCTACAGGGCAGCTGCTGTGAGGTATCACCTCATCCTACAGAGCAGCTGCTGTGAGGTACCACCTCACCCTATAGGGCAGCTGCTGTGAGGTACCACCTCATCCTACAGGGCAGCCCTCAGAAAACAAATGGGCATGGTGGCACATACCTATAATCCCCATTCAGGGGCATGAGTCAGGAGGATCAAGAGTTTGAAACTAAACAGAGGCTATGTAGAAGTTTGGACAGATAATGAAAGCCTTCTCCTTGGATCAGTCAGTGAATAACGACTGTATTAGCATGCCCACACACCCAGGATAGGAATATAGAATTGCATGAACATAAAGTCTGGTGACTCCTCAAAAAGTTAAATGTAGGATTATCATATCTAGCAGCTCTACTCTGGTCCTCACAATAACTAAAATGAGGAAGCAATACCAGTTTATCCACACATGATTTATAAGCATAGTATGTACATATAATGGAATGAATATTTAGTCTTAGAAAGGAAGAAGATTCTGCTGTGTTACAACATGCATACATCTTAAGAACACTATGCTAAATGAACTCAATCATAAGCACACTGTGTGATCCACTTACACTAGGTAGTTAGAGTAATGAAAATACATAGGTCCAGGAAGCAGAATGATGTTTGTCTTTGGTTGGAGAGCAGGGCAGACTTTGAGAGAGTTATTTGTTTAATGAGTATAGAATTTGCTTTGTACAATAAAATGAAGGTGGGTGATGGGAATGGTTGTAGAATATGAGTGTTTGTAATGTCTACTGAGCTGTGCACTTAAAAGTGGTGAAGATGTCCGTAGTTTGCCTATTTCACCACAATAAAAATTTGGTTCAGAGAGGGGTAAATAGGTGAAAGCCATTTTCACAGAGGTATTGCTGCCTGCTCCACAACAAACTGACTCCGTTCTGCACAAGTAGTGCTGTCTGCTGTGTCTGTGCTGTGATTTTCATAGGCTCTGTTCACTTGTGGGTGGTTCCTGGATGAAAGGGCCATCAATGGATGCATTAGCAGCAGAAGGTTACTGCCTGCCAGTCCTGGAGGCTGACAGTATGAACTCAAGGTGCCGGTGGGGTCATTCTTTCTGAAGCTGTGAAACTCAGTGTATTCTTAGGCCCTCTTCCAGCTGCTCTTAGCTTCATGTGTTCCTTGATTTGTAGATGTCCTCCCTCTGTCTTTACATCTCTCTCCTGTGTCTGCATTTGTCCTGGGTCCACAGTTCACAGCCTTGTATAAAGACAATGCCAATGGGTACTGTTGCTTAGCACTTGCTGCTAAGCTTGACAACCTGGGCCTGATGCCCAGGACCTGCATGGTAGGAGGAAAGAACCAATTCCTTAATCTCTGGCCTACACACACACACACACACACACACACACACACACACACACACACACACACACCAATGACATCATCTTACTGCTTGAAGTCCCTAAAGAGACAATTTCCTGTAGGTTTCTTGTCAAGTCCTGGGGATTATACGTGAAATATTTTTTTATGGGAGGAGCACAGTGTTGTGAAACGTCACTCAAGAGGTCTTGGTAGGTTTGAGCCATGAGACATGCCATGCGGGCAGCAGCTAAGGGGGCACATCGAAAAGTTATTCACACCATGCAGGCAAGGCATCCATGTGGAAAGTGTTATTGGGGGGAAGAAAGGAAAGGAGAAAGGCGGGGGGAGAGAGAGGAGGTGTACACCTTGTGGGAATAGAGAGAAAGAGGGGGTAAGGAGTTTTCTCTTAAGAATGACATGGGTGGGTCCCCAAGGGGCGGGTCTGAATGCCAACATTCTCTAACACACAGTTCAGTTTTTCTGTTTGAATCAGCCTTGTAAACAATATTCTCGTATATGTTTCTTTCCTGTCTTTGATTTCTGGGTTCCAAGTGTTGGTTATGTTATGGCGCTGCTCCTTGTGGCTGGCCGCAGCCTGCGGCCATGCCAGCAGAGGAGAGTGCTGATTGGAAGAATCACGGCCATGGTTACCTTTTTAGAGCTTTATTGGGGGGGGGGAGGAAGAGACGGGGGGGGGGGGGGGGGGGGAAGGAAGAAGCGGAAAGGAAAGAGAGGGACGCACAGAGGGCCCACCCGCTTTTTAGGCTGGGACGCTGTTGCAGGCTGATGACGTAATTAAGGACAAAATCCTTACACCAAGGATACACACATGAAACACATATTCTGAGAGTAACCTCCGGAAAGCATGCTTAGATTCCCACTAGCAGTGTGTGAGTGCTCACATCTCATACTTTTAAACAATACGGTAGGGTTTTTTGTTTTTTGGTTTTTTTTTCTGAGACAGGGTTTCTCTGTGTTGCTTTGCGCCTTTCCTGGATCTCTCACTCTAGACCAGGCTGGCCTTGAACTCACAAAGATACACCTGCCTCTGCCTCCCGAGTGCTGGGATTAAAGGTACGCTGCCACCACCTCCCACCTGGTAGTTTTGTTTTTAATTTTGTTTTTATGTGTATGAGTGTTTTTGTCTTCGTATCACTTGCATTCCTGTTGCCCACAGAGGTCACAGGAGGGTATTGGGTCCCTGGAAACTGGAATTATGGATGGTTGTGAGCCACCATGTGGGTGCTGGGAACTGAACCCAGATCCTCTGCAAGAGGAGCCCCAGGGAGCCTTTGACATCTCATTAAGAATTGCTGATATCAGGGCTGGAGCAGTGGCTTAGAGTTTAAAAGCACTTAGAGTTTAAAAGAACTCAAGTTCGATTCCCAGCATCAGTATCTTAGCTCACAATCATCTGTAACTCCAGCTCCCAGGGGCTGTCTGTCTCTAGGGCACCTGCACACACACATACACAATAAAAATAAACTTAAAACTGGGTGGTGGTGGTGGTGGTGGTGGTGGTGGTGGTGGTGGTGGTGGTGGTACACGCCTTTAATCCCAGCACTTGGGAGACAAAGGCAGGCAGATCTCTGTGAATTCGAGGCCAGCCTGGTCTACAGACTGGGTTCCAGGACAGCCAGAGCTATTACACTGAGAAACCCTGTCTTGAGGGAAAGAGAAAACAAAACAAACAAAAAACCTTAAAAGAATTGCTGGGTTGGCTGAGCTCGGAGGAACATTAGCTGTTTGGTAGGCATGATACTGCACTTTTTCTTGTAATTGTTTGGATCCTAATGGCCACGTTAAAAGACATTCCTTGGCAGAATGATTGCCAAGGGATGGGTGGGCATGAGAAAGCAGGAAAGACAGTTTCTCCCATGGTCTTACCCTTGGGTGAGGGGGCGTGGGTGGGAAAGGTTAAAAAAGTGGGGATGTAGGAGAGATCCTTGGAGACCAAAGAAGCCTTTGCCCATGGACTGGAGGACTCATGTAAGCTGTAGCTCTTACTAAGCTTTTCTTTTCTAGTGCGTTCGTTTCTTTTCTTTTGTTTTCTGGCTGTTAGATTGTTTCCCTTTTGTGAAAGAGTTTTTGAGAATTTCTGGTAATTGATTTATGTCTGCAAAGTGGAAATCGTGGCCATTGAAGTAATTTTCAGTAGATGAGGAGTGGCCTTCAGCATGTTTCTCCACTTGTTATGTTTGCTGTCTATGAAGCATGTCTTGGAACCACTCTAGTACGTCAGGGCTTGCTGAATCAGATGTTCTCCAGGTGAAGTAGGACTAATTCACTAGGACTAATGATTAACTGTTACCAGTGCCAGGCTCATAGTCAAGAAAGCTGACTTGCTTTCTTGACACCTCCCTGGCCTCCCCCTCCCCCATGCTGAGGACCAAACCCAGGACTTTGCCTAGCAAGCAGTCTACCACTGAGCTAAATCCCCAACCCCAAGTGCTTGTGTTTTGTTTGTTGTGTTTTTTTGAGCCAGGGTTTCTCTATGTAGCCTGGAACTTGCTCTGTAGTCCAGGCTGGCCTAGAACTCACAGATATCTCCTGCATCTGCCTCCTGAGAGCTGAGATTAAAGGCATGCACTATGCCTGGCTGTGATAAGTGTTTTATGTTTGAATTACTTCATTTGATCCTCTTAGTTACCCTATAAGGTAATTCTGTTATCCTGGTTTCACAGAGAAGAAACTAAGGCAGCTGGAAGGTGGTGGAGCCAGGACTTGAAGCCAGGCAGACCCCAGCCTTTTCTCTGGGCTGCAGTGCTCTGTCTCCATTTGACAGCCAGGCATCAGTGAGAGTTAAATAGAGTGTACTCGCTGTGCTATGGTCACATGGAAGTGCCAGTAGCTTTTGACTTACCTGTTTTAGGAAGAAGACTTCAACGTGGTGGAGCACAGTCGCTGGCTGCCTCAGTGTGGGGAGTCCTGTGTACTTCCGTTCCGGCGCTCAGGAATTTGGAGAGCCTGGATGGTGGAAACTTGTTCATAACAGGCCCCCAACAATGAGACCCGAGGGAGAGAAGCTGTCTGCCTCCACTTTGAAAGTGAAAGGTAAGGTGTGAGAACTGCCCAGGACCCAGGCTGGAAACTTACCCAGCCTTCCCGCTGCATCTGGAGCTGTGAAGCTGGACAGTTTCAGTCACAGGGGCAGGGAGGTGTGTGTGTGTGTGTGGGGGGGGGGGGGGTTGCTGTATGTAAACACTATAAAAATTATCATTTTAATAACTAATCAAGTTACTAGTTTTATCATTCAGGGTTTCTCTGTGTAACAGCACTAGCTGTCCTGGAACTCACTCTGTAGACCAGGCTGGCCTTCAACTCATAGAGATCCACCTGCCTCTGTGTTGTACAATCCTAAATGGTCTTGTAATAAAAACTTGGGCCGGGCGGTGGTGCCGCACACCTTTAATCTCAGCACTCAGTAGGCGGCAGAGCCAGGTGGATTGCTGTGAGTTTGAGGCCAGCCTGGTCTACAGAACGAGATCCAGGACAGGCACCAAAACTACACAGAGAAACCCTATCTTGGAAAAAACCAAATTAATTAATTAATTAATTTTAAAAAAAGAAAGGGAAAAAAAAAACCAGAGCCAGATATTGGGGTAAAAGCTAAAAGACCAGAGGAAACAAGCCACAGCCACTTCTCACCTCACCGACTCCTCAGCCGATCCTGTCTCCATGAATCCTCAGACTGAATGCCTCTGAGTCCTCAGCTGAAAGAGGCTCTAGTTCCTGTCTCCTCTCGTCTTCTATGCCTTTCTCTGCCCAGCCATCACTTCCTATCTCAACCTTCCTAGTGCTGGGATTAAAGGCATGTGTGCTTCCCAAATAACTGGGGTTAAAGGTGTGTGCCACCACTGCCTGGCTTTGTTTCTCTCCTAGACTGGATCAATCTCATGTAGCCCAGTGTGGCCTTGAACTCACAGAGATTCAGACAGATCTCTGCCTCCCAAGTGCTAGGATTAAAGGTGTGTGCCTGGCCTCTATGTTTAATCTAGTGGTTGGCTCTATCTGATCTTCAGGCAAATTTTATTAGAGTACAACAAAATATCACCACACCTCTGCCTCCCAAGTGCTGGGATAAAGGGGTGTGCCACCACTCACCACTGCCCAGCCAAAAACCTTGTTAAAGCTTATAAATTTAAAAAAATAATTGGTGTGTGCCTTTAATCCCAGTACTCTGGACGGAGAGGCAGGTAGATCTCAGTGAGTTCAAGGCCGGTCTGTTCTACATAGTTCCAAGACAGCCAGGGCTACCCAGTGAGATCCAAAACACACACACACACACACACACACACACACACACACACACACACACACACACACCCTGGGGATTGTAGGGTTTTGTGTTTTTTTTTTTGTTGTTTGTTTGTTTTTACTCTTTGGGGGCCCAGCACTCAGCTCCCAAATAAAGACATGGAGACATGGAGACTTACTTATGAATGCCTGACCTTAGCTGGCTTGTTTCTAGCCAGCTTTTCTAACTTAAATTATTCTGTTTCTCTTTAACTATGTTTTGCTTCTGGGCTTTTTAATCTTTCTTTATTCTATATATCTTTCTTTCCTTCTTGCTCCGTAGCTGACTGTGGCTGGCCCGTGTCCTCCTCTCCTCCTCTCCTCCTTTCTTCTCTCAAGCCTAGATGTCTCCTCCTATTTATTCTCTCTGCCTGGCAGCCCCTGCCTGTTTTTCTCTCCTGCCTAACTATTGGCAGTTCAGCTCTTTATTATCAGGTGTTTTAGACAGGCAAAGTAACACAGCTTCACAGAGTTAAACAAATGCAACATAAAAGAATGCAACACATCTTTACATTATTAAACAGATATTCCACAGCATAAATGAATGTAACACATCTTAAACTAATATTCCACAACAGTGAATAGGGGGTGTCAACTAGCATCGAAGAATGTTCAGTCTCCTACAATCTCTTGCCTAGAGTTTCTTTTCCCAGAGTAACCTCTGTTACCTCTTGTGAATGCTATTAGAGATTATCTCTAGATTTGAGCATATTTTCTCTCTCTCTCTCTCTCTCTCTCTCTCTCTCTCTCTCTCTCTCATACACACACACACACACACACACACACACACACACACACAAATACACAAAGCATAACTAGGTATAATAGCACACACTTGTAATCCAGCACTAGCGAGGCTTGAGGCATAATGATTATGATTGGCTCAGAGGCCAATCTGAGCTACAGCAAGACTCTGTCTCAAAATAAATTGAATGCAAAGCAGAAACATACTGTAATATTAATCCTTCACATTTCCCCTTAAAATGCCTTGGGCATCTTTCAATTGTAGTGCATGTAGATCTACCCTATTTTAATTTCCTTGACTACATTATATGACCATTTTATGGTAACATCAAAACACTCCCCTCTTGTCTTAGTCAGGGTTACTCTTACTGTGATGAAACACTCTGACCAAAAACAACTTGGGGAGGAAAGGGTTAATTCAGTTTGTACTCTGTACTGTGCATCATCAACTGTAGTCAGGACAGGAACTCAGCCAAGGCAGGAACTGATGCAGAGACCATGGAGGAATGCTGCTTCCTGGCTTGCTCTGCATGGCTTGCTCAGCCTGCTTTCTTGTGGAACCCAGGACCACCAGCGTGGGGGTGGCACCACTCACACTGGGCTGGGCCTTCCCACATCAATTAGTAATTAAGAAAATGTGCTACAGGCCCCCCTATAGCCTGATCTTATTGAGCCTCCCTCCTCTCTATTGACTCTAGCTTGTGTCAGGTTGACATAAAACTAGCCATTTTGGTTGTTTCTTCCTTTGTTGTTATTGTATGGTTGGTTGGTTTGAGACAGGGTTTCTGGTAGCCAAGGCTGGTCTTGAACATCTGATCCTCCTGCCTCCAGTTCTGGGATTACAGTTGTGCCACCATGCCTGAACTTTATTTTTAATTCTTATTTTTAAAATAAATTTGTGTGCGTAGGGAGGAAGGCATGCCACATATACCTGTGGAGGTCAGAAGGTGACTTTGGGGGGAGTCTCTTATGGAGCTCCGGTGGTCAGGGTCAGCAGTTGCCTGGGCTCGTTGAGGCAGAGTCTGCTGCTAGGTACTCAACTATAGCCCCAGTACCCGAGGCAGTCTCATGTAGCCTGCGCTGGCCTTGAATTCTGACCCTCCTGCTTCTGCTGCCTAAGTACTGCGATTATAGGTGTGAACCCATAGAGGCAGCTTTTGCCCTTTTTGTTGTTAGTATTTTAAACAGTGCTCCAACTTCTCAAATGTTTGCATATGTACATATTATGATAAATTACTGAGAATAGTGTTGATGAATCAAAAGGGTATATTTAGGTGAAAATGTCAGTGGTAATGCTTAAATTATCCTCCACAATGTAAAATTTATGTTTTACAAAAAAAGTCAGGAAGGCACATCATATTCTTGGTGATCATTATGAAATCTTACCAATTCCAGTATGTGAAAGATAGAATTGATAGTGATAATTGGTTTAAATTTGCATTGTAGCTTTTGTTTAAGAAAGTTCTTGTGCTGGGTGGTGGTGGTGCATGCCTTTAATCCCAGCACTCAGGAGGCAGAGCCAGGCAGATCTCTGTGAGTTCGAGGCCAACCTAATCTACAGAGTGAGCTCCAGGACAGGCACCAAAACTACACAGAGAAACCTTGTTTCAAAAAAACCAAAAAAAAAAAAAAAACCAAAAAACCAAAAAAAAAAGAAAGTTCTTGCTATATAGGCTGGCATTAACTCCCCATTACCTCTGGCTGGCTGGCTTTGAACTTTAGATTCTCATCCTTCTACTAATGGAATTATCGGTATGAACCATCACACCCAGCCAAAACTTTTTTTTTTGATAGTGAGGTAAGGTTTTTTTGGTTGGGGTATTGATTGAGCATTTCTGTGTATTGACATGGTGCCAATAGTTAACATTAAAAAAAAAAAAGAATAGTTAAGGGGATGGAGAGGTGGTTCAGCCATTAGCAGCACTTGAGGCTTTTGTAGAAGGCTTGAGTTCAGTTCCCAGTACCCACATCAAGGTGGCTGAGAACCTCCTGGATCCAGCTCCAAGGAATCTGGTACCTTCTCTCACCGGTACATAAATGCCTAGAAACACATACATGGACATAGAAATAAAATATAGTTTTAAAAAGAACTGTTAACATAGAAATTAGATATTTCTTCTTTTCTGGCAGCCTCAAAACCAACGCTGGATCCCATCATCACCGTTGAGGGACTCAGAAAACGGGCGAGCCGGAATCCTGTGGAGTCTGCCATGGAATTGAAAGAGAAGCGGTCCCGAACCCAGGAAGCAAAAGACATCAGAAGAGCGCAGAAGGAAGCAGCTGGCCTGCTTGACAGGAGCACCTCTTCTACCCCTGTCAAGTTCATAAGCCGAGCCCGGAGGCCAGATATGGTTCTGGAGAAAGGAGAAGTAATTGACTTCTCGTCCCTCAGCTCCTCAGACCGCACCCCCCTCACAAGCCCATCTCCTTCCCCTTCTCTGGATTTCTCTGCCCCGGGGACACCGGCCTCGCATTCGGCCACCCCAAGCTTGCTTTCTGAAGCAGACCTCATCCCAGATGTGATGCCACCCCAAGCCTTGTTTCATGGTAAGACTTGCTGCTGTTTTCCTCCTGGGGGTGAGTCTGTGCTCTGCCTTTCTGTGTCTTGACGACAGTACTTTTTCCTGCACAGATGACGATGAGCTGGAAGGAGATGGAGTTATAGACCCAGGGATGGAGTACATCCCACCCCCGGCTGGGTCAGCAGCTTCTGGGCTGCTTGGGAGCCGAAAGAAGGTCAGAGCTCCGGAACAGATAAAACAGGAGGTGGACAGCGAGGAGGAGAAGCCAGACAGGATGGATGGAGATAGCGAAGACACAGATTCAAACACTTCTTTGCACACTAGGGCTCGAGAAAAGAGGAAGCCACCCCTGGAGAAGGACGTGAAGCCCAAGGGGCCCAGGTATACACCTGTGAGCATCTATGAAGAAAAGCTGTTGCTCAAGAGGCTGGAGGCGTGCCCCAGTGCTGTGGCCATGACTCCAGAAGCCCGGAGGCTAAAGCGGAAACTGATCATCAGGCAAGCGAAGAGGGATCGGGGTTTGCCACTTTTTGACTTGGACGAGGTAGTGAATGCTGCACTTCTGTTAGTCGATGGGATTTATGGAGCCAAAGATGGAGGAGCTTCCCGGCTTCCAGCTGGACAAGCTACATACCGGACCACCTGCCAGGACTTCAGGATCCTTGACCGGTACCAGGTGATGTGGGCTGGAAGAGGGAGTGAGGCAGGCAGCACCTGGCAGTGGATACTGTTGCTGTGCATTTGATATCATGAGTAATTTGGGGAGAAAAAAAGCAATGTAAAACTTGCTGGGCTTCCTGTTCCAAAATTGCTCATCATTTAATGCCCCTTCATATACCTGAGTTTCTTTCTCACTCAGCATCCAAGGAATAGCCTAGACATTTCTTGCCTCTCTCTTGAGGGTAGCTATATGTGGTCTGTTTCATGGTTTTGATTGACAGATTTGTTGAGGACATGTAATATCCTGGACCCTGCTGCGCTGGAGCTGTGAGTGTGTAAACATCTGTGTGCTTAGGGCCCAATATGAAGAACTATATAGTCAGCATTACTCACAGGGTGAGGTCCACGAGTGCTCTGACAACATCTAATTCCACTTAGGACTTTCCCCCCCATCAGTAGTGACCTAGTTTTGCTGGAACTTCACCCTCATCTGCCTTAACTTTTACCAATCCGATGGCTGTGAAGTGTAATCTCATCTCATATTTCCATCTCTTTGGTTGTAGGTGAGGTTGAACGTTTTGTGTTTCCTATTTGTTTCTCTGTGAATTGCTTGTTGAGAGTCTCTGACGTTTTTCTCTTGTCCTCTGGACTCTTGGAAATCTTTGTCACATGTCTGATTGTCAGTGATATGCCAGGCCCCAGGCCTCTTTTCTCTGGGTGTGCTTGGTGCTTGGTGTGGGGCCTTTTGATTTGATTATTTCCTTTCTAGAGTACTCCCTGTTTCCCCTGTTCTGTCTTTTAGGAATTCCTTATTGTTTTGAATTGGCATACCTTTTGTGTAAAGGGCCTGACAGTAAGTACTGTAGGCCCTGCAGGCCACACAGTCTGGCTTGTAACTGAGACCCATCTGTGATGGAAGCAGCTGCAGTAGTACATGACTCCAGCTGTGCCCCAGTGAGGACATCTACTAAGATGGGCAAGGGCTGGGCTTGGCCTGAGGGTACCTATCACTGAGACTGTGCTCTCATGGGTCCTAACTTAAGAAGTGTTTTTTTGGCTTGGTGGTGGCACACACCTTTAATCCCAGGTGTGTGGGAGACAGAGGGAGGCAGAGGCAGACCCAGACGGATCTCTGTGAGTTCAAAGCCAGCCTGGTCTACAAAGGGAGTTCCAGTACAGCCAGAGAGACTGTCTCAAAAAAACAAAAGATGTGGGGGCTGGAGAGATGGCTCAGAGGTTAAGAGCACTGCTTGCTCTTCCCAAGGTCCTGAGTTCAATTCCCAGCAACCACATGGTGGCTTACAACCATCTGTAATGAGATCTGGTGCCCTCTTCTGGCCTGCAGGGATATGTGCAGGCAGAACACTGTATCCATAATAAATAAATAAATCTTAAAAAAAAAAAAAAAAAAGATGTGTTTTTCCGTCTTGTTAAATGTTAGGTTATTGATAGCCCCTTCCTCAAAGTGCCTTTCCTTGCCCGCTCTCCTCTTTTCTCTTGTGTTGCTTATTGAAATGATGGTAGACGGGTTTTTCTTTATTTCTCCCTGTATTAATTGCTTACTCTACGTTTTTCTCTAACAGTTCTTTACAACATGCTCTCTTTTTGTTTTGTTTTGTTTTTCGAGATAGGGTTTCTCTGTGTAGTTTTGGTGCCTGTCCTGGATCTTACTCTGTTGACCAGGCTGGCCTCGAACTCACAGAGATCCGCCTGGCTCTGCCTTCCAAGTGTTGGAATCAAAGGCATGTGCCACCACAGCCCAGCTAACATGGTCTCTTTTAACATTTATTTATTGTGTGCCTGTGCATGCCGCAGCACATATGTGGAGGTCAGAAGACAGCTTGTTCTCTTTCACCATGTGGGTTTTTAGGTTTGGACTCAGGTCTCCAGCTCGGTGGAAGTGCTTTTACCTAATGAGCCATCTCACCATCCCTAAGTGTGGTCTTTTTGAAATGTGTCTTGGAAACCTATATGCCCAGAATATCTTTATTATAATAATTAATAAAGTTGTCTTTCTGTTTTCTCCTTTGGCACTGTGAAGTCACTCCCAAAAGCCCCATTTTCTTTTGTTTTGAGATAGGGTCTCACTGTGTAGCACTGGCTGACCTGGAACTCAGAGATCTGCCTGCCTCTGCCTTCCAGATGCTGGAATTGAAGGTATGTGCCACCATGCCTTGCTGTGAGAACCCCATTTTCAATCTTATTTTTTCTTTGTGGCCTTGCTTCTTTTAAAAATGCCCCCCTTCTTCTGGAAGCTTTCAGGTTTTCTGTTTCTGAGGTC
This sequence comes from Peromyscus californicus insignis, assembly GCF_007827085.1. Classification (NCBI taxonomy): domain Eukaryota; kingdom Metazoa; phylum Chordata; class Mammalia; order Rodentia; family Cricetidae; genus Peromyscus; species Peromyscus californicus. Next base: position 119,070,578 of record NW_026294595.1, read on the forward strand.
AGTGTATTTCCAGTGCTTTTTCTGCCTTTTGTTACCAGACAGTTCTGCTCTTGGGCTAGCACTTGTTGTGTAAGCTTTTCCTGGGGAGAAACAAACTGTCCTACCTAGGCCATCAGCAATAGACCAAAACAACAGTTCCTCTAAGTCTGGGTGCTGAAAACAGTTTAATGAGGGTCACTGTTGTAGCATGAATCTTAACAGTTCTCATTCATAAAAACAAACCTGGAGCCAGGCATTGGGGTGAATGCTGGAAGATCAGAAAAGCAGAACAAACCACAGCCACCTCACCTCACCAGTTCCTCAGCTGATCCTGTTTCCTCAGACTGGAAGCCTCTGAGTTCTCATCCAAATGGATCTCAGCTGAACTGCTGCTCAAAAGCCTAAAAGCTTAACCAGCCTAGTTCCTGGTTTTCACACCTTATATACCTTTCTGCTTCCTGCCATCACTTCCTGGGATTAAAGGCGTGAGTCACCATGCCTGGCTGTTTCCAGTGTGGCCTTGAACTCACAGAGATCCAGACAGATCTCTGCCTCCCAAGTGATAGGATTAAAGATGTGTGTGCCACCATTTTCTGCCCTCTATATCTAGTGGCTGTTCTGTTCTCTGACCCTAGATAAGTTTATTAGGGTGCACAATATTTTGGGGAACACAGTACCACCACACACTGTCTTGGTTTCTTTACTTATTGCTGTGAGAAAATGGGTTTCTTTTGACTCCCGTTCCAAGTGCAGAGTCCATCGTAGGCAGGAAGAGCAGTGGGAGCTGCTCAGATGGAACCTGTTACCAGGAGCAGAGCAGTGAGTTCATGCTGCTCGGCTCCCTTTTCTATTATCTCAGCCAGGTGACAGCCCACCCACTGTGGGCACGGCTTCCCATTCAGTTACTGCCATCCAGATAACCCTCAGTAGGTATTCCTAGGGGCCAGTCCTAGGTGTGCCTGGATCAGCAGTTCTCAACCTGTGGTTTCCAACAACCCTTCCACAGGGGTCACCTTAGACCACTGGAAAACACAGAGAGTTACATTCTGGTTCATAGCAGTAGCAAAGTTACAGTTATAAAGTAGTAACAAAAATTTCCTGGCTGGGGGTTACCACACCATGAGGAACTGTATTAAAGGGTCGCAGCATTAGGAAGGTTGAGAACTGGCCTAGATTGAGTCTAGTTGACAGTTTACACGAAACAGTACAGCTACTTGCAGAAATGGAAAGGATTACTTCCAGGAACATGGGCAGCTGATGGGCAGCTGTCATTGGAGGGGGAAATCTCTTCATAACTGTTCATAAATCTTGGGGAGAGAAGTGACCTCACGAGCACCTTGTATTAACCCTTTACTATCTGTAAATCCTTGGGGGAGGGGCGTAGCCTCGGAATCCCTCCCCCACTCTCCATGGACAGTTAATGAGCCCACTCTTGCTCAGGTCTCCTTCAGGTAACCACAGCTGCTGATGGCCGTGGCATGCCTAAAGGATGGCATTCCACAACAGAGGTGTCTGATATGCTGTGTGGTATTTATCTCATCTGGGGTTATCTGAGCTTCCTCGGTCTGTGGTTTAGTGTCTGACATTAGAGTTGTAACTGCTTCCCATGTTTTCTGTTCCCCTTTCCTTCTGTGTTCTCCTTGTCATACCTTTTATAGTTCCCCACAATTCTTGGGTTTCCTGTTCCATTGATTTTTAGTCTGTCTGTCTTTGCTTTTTGGTTTGGGAAGGTTTTGTTGACAGACGCTCAGGCTTAGAGAGTCTCTTCTGCGCTCTGTGCAGGTTGTTGGTTAGTCCACTGTCAGAGCCATCGTCATTTCCGGTTTTGGTCTCTAAGCATTAATTTAGTTCTTGGGGTTAAACTGCCGTCTGCTCTTGCATGCGTGCCCCTTAGAGCACGTAACGTAACGACTGCAACGTTAAGTGCCTTTTCCAGGAATCTCAGTATTCCTGCACTGATGTGCTTCTGGAGCTTGTTCTGCCCCTTCACAGGGGCCTAGGGGCCTGGGTTAGCGGTGCTCCCTTAACCTTTAGTAGAGTAAGAGGCACTGGCCTGCCCCTTCCCATTCTCTGTTTTCCAGAGTCAGACAGGCTCTCCTGTCAGGAAGCCCTGCTGCTCTGTGATCCCTCTGCTGTTCCTCCTGGGCTGTGGATGCTCAGTTCTGACTCTAGTGGTTCTTCTCCTCTGTCTCAGGAAGATTCCAGCAGACAGTTGCCTGGCAAATTTGGTTGGCAGTCACCCACCCAGAGTAGCCACTGAGGGGGTGTAACCAAGCCTTTCTGGCCCTCTGGTGCAGAGCCCTGCTCTGTTCTCACTTTGTTATTAGTTCTAGCCACTTTCTCCTTCCTAGGCTTTTCCTCAGCCTGTGTTGCTATTTGTGACCTCTCCCAGACTGGGTTTGGGAAGAGACCCAACACACCTAAAGGATAGCATTTAATGCTGTCCACACCTTACTTGACTTTGAAACCATTTTTCCTCATCCCTTTGTGATTCGGTAAATGTAATTAAGTATGTGCCAGACACTACTCTGGCTGGGCATACTACAGTAAATTGCTGCTAAGTGGTTTCTGCCCTCCAGAGCTGACGTCCTCAAACAGTGAAATGACAGTGTTAGCTCACTGGGCCCAGATCTCCTGACTCAGGAGGTATACGAAAGAGAACTGGACTAGAAAGCCAGACATAGGCCCTGAGGCATGAGAAAGACTGATAGATGTCATGGGAACATCATGACACAGGAGTATGGTCCTGGGAGGTGAGACCACAGTATAATAGGGTCAGGTCCTGTAGGTTCCCCGAAAGGCACAGGTGAGGACCTTAAAATATATTCTGAACATGCAGTGGGAATACACATAGGAATTATGAACCAGAGGGGTGAGTTGATGTTTGCTTTTTAAATAGGGTTTCACTGTATAGCCTGGATCTCACTTTGTAGACCAGGCTAGCCTTGAGCTCACAGAGATCTGCCTGTCTCTGTCCCCCAAGTGCTAGGATTAAAGGCATGTACCACCATGCCCACTTCGTTTATTTTTAAAAGAAATACCTGGCCTGTACGTGGGGACTGTATGGTGTGGGGCGAGAGTGGGCCAATAGGAGGCAGTGGTGGTTGTCCAGGCTTGGTGGAGGGTGTTTTGGAGAAGGGTGGAAGCTGCGGAGGTAGGGGAACTGTAACATCCACAGGGCTCACCCTGAGACTGTTAAGAAGGGGAGATTATTTTGTGGACTGGTGGGTCTACAAATTAGCTGACATGGCATTGAAAGCCAACTTAATGACTTGCCATGAGAACTGCTAAATGTTTCTTGGACTTCTACGCCTGACTGGACTCAACTGAATGGTTCTTTTACCTTGTGAGCTGACGGCTGGGGCACTGGGGCACTGGGATCGTGTCTGTGGCTGCATTCACTGGGGAGCTGGTTGCACGGGATCGCCTGGGACACTGCTCTCCTTCCAGGCTCTGGCTCCAGGGCCCAGTCGGAGCTATCTGGCAGCCATGCATCGAGGTGGAAGAAGCTGCCAGTTGTCTTAAGATTTGGGCTTGAAGTTCCAGCTGTTACTTCTGACAGTCTGATAGGTCAAAGTTCTTTACAACTTTGTTAGGGGTTCAGGGTTCAAGGGTAGACTCTACCTTCTGGTAGGAGGAGCCATTATACCTGCAAGGGTGGGAGGACTTGCTAGTGGCCATGTTTGGAAACTGTGAGCCACAGCTTTGAAGATTACTTTGAAATTCACTTGAAGCCTTGGAAGAATTTCAAAGCTGGCTTTTGAGGAGTTTGGTGTCCAGGCTGGAAAAGTCTGAAGGCAAATTAAAAAGGAAGAAACCTTGCTCTTTCAACACGTTCTTTCCTAGGCTAAGAGCAAACTGGCTCTAACAGACAACTGGTTGCTGCGCTTCATCTTGGCACTCCCTTTGCAAAGATCTTTTAATCTTTGTCGGAGCTCTTTGCTGTTACAACCCTAATTGCGGTGTTCTGTTGCTACATGACCTAGGGCTCCAGGTTAGCAGCCCTCACTGAAGAACACCTTACCATCAGTGTGGCCAGCATAGAGCAAGTATGTGAAACCAACCGGTTCTGCCCCAATACCTGCCTAACAGACTAAGGCCACGCCTTTGCCTAGTCCTTGCTGGGGCCTCCTTACTGTGGTGACAGGTTTTAGGGCTGATAATCAATATAACTCCTGTGTTTGCCATATTTACTTAGTGAAAAGGGGACACAGTCAAAAAAAGAAAAGAAAAAAGTTCATTAGCCCTGATGGCCCTTCGGATGAAACTGTGGTTGTATAATAAATAGTCAGTAGCCCACCCCTGTTAGTTGTTTTGAATTTAGTTTTAGGCAAAGACATGTGAAGTTTATGTCAAAACTTCAGCTTTCCAAATAGGTAGTACAAAAAAGACCTACTCCTGACACAGAAAGATCATTAGACATGGAAGATAACCATTTTTGAGTGGTTTTATTTTTATATAAACTGTTTCTTTGCCACAGACTGCTTTACCAACCAGGAAAGGATTCAGGCACCAAACCACCAGATTTTTGTATCGTTTGGTGGGATCAGAAGATATGGCTGTGGACCAAAGTATTGTCAGCCCTTATACTTCTCGGATCTTGAAGCCTTATATCAGGTATCCATGACGTCAAGACTGGCGGGAGGGATGATGAAGCCTTATATCAGATATCCATGAAGTCAAGACTGGTGGGAGGGTTGATGCTGGTGGTTTCTGTACCCAGTGTATAGGGGTGAATATGTCCTGACATGGAGCAGGTTCAGGCAAGGACAGACAAGCAAGTCCTTTGAAGGAGGTATAAAAAGGGAGACTGAGTTAACTTTGATTTCTTGGTCGTTGTCATCATCATCATCGTCATCGTCATCATCATCACCATCATCATTTTTGGTCTTTTGAGACAGGGTCTCTCTACACAGCCTTGGCTGTCCTAGAACTCACTATGTAGACCAGGTCGGCCTTGAACTCACAGATATTCACCTGCCTCTGCCTCCCTAGTGCTGGGGTTAAAAGCATGTGCCACTACAACTGGCTTTTGTTACTCTGTCAAAATTAGGTATATTTAATAGTCTGTGAACTGAAAAGTAAGAAAGGAAAGCAGTCTCAATTGAGCCAATGTCTGGACTGAACATTGGGACAGTTTCTGTTTTCCGTCTTTTTGTGTGTGCACATGTGTGTGTGCCCCCGTGTGTGTGCACACACATGCAGGTGCACTCATCTGTGGAGTGCTATGGTTGACTTTGGATATTTTTCATTATTACTCTGAACTTTTTTTTTTTTTTTTTTTGGTTTTTCGAGACAGGGTTTCTCTGTGTAGCTTTGCGCCTTTCCTGGAACTCACTTGGTAGTCCAGGCTGGCCTCGAACTCACAGAGATCCGCCTGCCTCTGCCTCCCGAGTGCTGGGATTAAAGGCGTGCGCCACCACCGCCCGGCTCCCTGAACCTTTTTTAATAAATTTAGTTAATTAATTAATTTTGAAGCAGGGTCTCACTGAATCCTTGGCTGGCCTGGAACTCATTGTGTAGACCAGGCTTTCCTTGAACTCAGAGATCTGCCTGCCTCTGCCCCTCCTGTGCTGGGGTTAAACACCGGTGCTACCGCACCTGGACTGCACTTTATTTTTTGAGACAGCGTCTCTCAGTCAATCTAGAGTTGACTGTTTCAGCGTAGGCCAGCTGGCTTGCAAGCCCCAGGGACCTTCCCGTGTCCACTCCTCGCACTGGCATGCACTGCCACACCCCCTTCTACACGGCTACGAGGGACTCAAGTCCTCACGCTTGCATAGCAGGCACTTTACCCACTCAGCCGTCTCCCTAGCCCCATTCTGTCTTCTTGTTGGACAGTTTCTAATGCATGTTGTCTGGGCAGTGCATGGAAGCCAGGCTTCCTGGAGAGGCTGTGCTTGCTCTGAACTCTGCCATCACCCTGACCCCCTCACTTACTACTTGGTTCCTGGGCAAACCTGTGGAAAGGCCATTGCAGGCCTGCTGCAGCCTTGCTCTCATAATCTCCAGCTGCCAGTGGAGTTGGGCAGTCCCTCAGGGCATATCTAAGTGCCGTTTCTGTTTCTCACTTCCCCTCATGCAGTCTCCCAGTGGGTCTGGCTTGATCCTTGTTCAGAGTGAATTTAGAAAGCATTCAAACTGCATACTAGCCAGTTAGCATACAAAGCAGTGCGACTTAGTATGGTTTAGCAAGCAGTTCCAAGTAGCTTTGAGTCAGATAGCTAGCAGTAATGAGTGTTTTTCTTGACTTGAATTTGTTTATTTTCTGTGGTGCTGGAGGCGTGATTATGAGACAAAGCCACCCAAACTACAGCTCCTGTCACAGATTCGTTCCCACCTGCACAGGAGTGACCCTCACTGGACACCTGAGCCTGAGGCACCTCTCGATTACTGCTATGTCCGACCAAATCACATCCCAACGATCAACTCCATGTGTCAGGAGTTTTTCTGGCCTGGTATGTGTCTACTCCCAACCCAGGCAGATTGGTTTTTCTGTACATATCACCTGGATGCCTTTCTAAATAGCGTCTGCCATCTGACCCTAAGCTCTTTACTCTTGATTCCATTTAGTCTGTCTTTACTAACAGAAGTATTAAAGCATAAATGCCTTTCGCTTTCCTAAGATCACGAAGCCAGCAATTAAGTAATCAACAGTGTTTTGTTTGTTTTCCTTCCCTGTTTGTCTCTGCTTCCAGAATAAACGATTCATCCTGTTTTGCTTCTGCCTGTGTTTAGATACCAGGTAATGTCTCTTCAAGATACACAGACTCATAGCGGGCATGTGGACACTTTTGGGTTTTCCTAATAGTTCTTTATGCTTTGTTGTTTAGCTATTTCTTAGAGAGTGTTAGGACACCCAGAAGGTGTTTGTAAGAAGCCAAATGCCCGCTGACTTCAGGAGTCAGGGTAAACAAGGATGATTTGTCATTTCATCAGCCAAGACCTAGGCCATCATTGCTAAATACAAGCATACTCTCGGTGGGCCTGCTCTGAAACCTACAGATGTCACAGATTTCATCAGGGTTAGAGCCCTGCCCTGCTTATGGTCTGACTGTGTGGTTCCATCTCTTCTAGGGTGCTACTGGGCCTAAGAGTCACATTCTAGAAATATCGGCTTCTTCTGCCCTGATGTTAGGTGTTTGCCACACATTATGCACACCATCTGTAATTATTTTTTAAAAGATTTATTTATTATATATACAGTGTTCTGTCTACATGTATGCCTGCAGGTCAGAAGAGGGTGCCAGACCTCATTACAGATGGTTGTGAGCCACCATGTGGTTGCTGGGAATTGAATTCAAGACCTCTGGAAGAATAGCCAGTGCTCTTAACCACTGAGCCATCTCTCTAGCTGCCTAAAATTTTTATTTTATTGTGAAAGCTTTCATAGAAAGATTGTCAATGGTGTGTGAGTGGGATAAAGAAAATATTAGCAGGCTCATGAGATGGCACAGCTGGTAAAAGGGCTTGCCTGTAAACCTGCCTCCTGAATTCTATCCTTAGATCCTCCTTGGGAAGGAGAGAACAGACTTCCCACAGTTGTCCTTGGACCTCCACACACACACACACACACACCATGGCACATGTGCATTGCACTCATACATACGCACACACACAACAAGAACAATAATAATAACAACAAAATTTGAAGAAAAAGAAAGGAGAGAAAATGATATTGGCACTTTCAGGGACCTTTACCCCTACTCTGTCAGGGCTCAGTATGTACCTTGTCTTAATACATTGCAAGAAATGAGGCATTTTAAAATGTGCCAAATCACACACATGGTAGACGAGGCTGAGTCAAAGCCAGGTGTGTCCATTCTGAACCTGGAGTACTCTCTGCTACCCAACCTGTCTTGTCTCTCTGCTTTTAACATATGTACTTAGAAAAGACTATGTTAATTTTGATATTTTCCAAAATGCATTTTTCTGATCTGAATGTGTGGTATCTATGGTAATGTCTTTGCCTTCAATTTGGGGAATTTTTTTAGCATGCAGGTGTAACAATAAGTACAGGCTGAACAGCTTGTTTTCATTAGCTCCAAAAGGCACATGGCCTGAGTGTCTGGCTGGTTCTTTTCTTTAGGCATTGACCTGTCTGAGTGTCTGCAGTATCCAGACTTCAGTGTTGTAGTCCTTTATAAGAAAGTCATTGTTGCCTTTGGCTTCATGGTTCCGGACGTGAAGTACAACGAAGCTTACATTTCGTTTCTGCTTGTCCATCCTGAATGGAGAAGAGCGGGGATTGCCACATTCATGATCTATCATCTGATTCAGGCAAGTTCTCTCTGCTCATGATTTACCTAAATTAAGTGATTTACCTTTCAGGGCTTCCCTGAAAGACTTGAAGGAAGCAGGAGGCTGAGCTGGCTTTTCCAGCATAGCTCAACCAAAAAGGAAGCCATTGTCACCAATCATGAGACTATGGAAATTCATGGATTAAACCTCCAGCCCCTAAAATAAGATTCTATTCTTGGCTTTAGAGAAGCCCCTAGATGAACATGTATCATAAGTAAAACAGCAATACCACATGTAAAACTGTAAAGCACATGCAGTTCTGTATTGATACTGTTCTGCTCTTAGAACAAGTCTCACATGACTGTGAGGGTGTATTATCAGTTTATAAACATTTATCACAATTGAATCAATAAGCAGTACACTCAGAATGAATGAATGCAATGATTTTTTCCTCCCACAAGTAAAAGATTGTTTTGTTTTGCTTTTTAGGCAAGATGATATGAAACCCTGGTTGGCATGGGATTTACTGTGTCTCTGTCTTAGTCAGTGTTCTACTGCTGTGAAGAGACACCATGATCATAGCAACTCTTATAAAGGAAAGCACTTAATTAGGGCATGCTTACAGTTTGAGAGGTTTAGTCCATCATCCTCATGGTGGGAGCATGATGGCATGCAGGCAGACATGGTAGCCAAGAGTTACCTCTGGATCTGATGTATCTGGCAGGAATAGAGAGCTACTGGGCCTGGCTTGGGCTTTTGAAACCTCAAAACCCACCCCTAGTGACACACTTCCTCCAACAAGGCCACACCTCCTAATCCTTTCAAATAGTGCTATACCCTGGTGATTAAGCAGTCAAATCTCAGAGCCTCTGGGAGCCATTCTTATTCAAACCACCACAGTCACCCAGGCTAGTCTTGAACTCATGGCAGTTTTCCAAGAGCTCAAATTATAGACCTGAGCTATTGCACCCAACAAGGATTTTGTTTGTTTGTTTTAAAGCAGGATCTCTCTATGTAGCATTGGCTAGGTTTGAACTCAGAGATCTTCCTGCCTCTGCCTCCTATGTGCTGGTCCTTAGGGTATGTGCTACCACTCCTGGTCCAGCAATGATTTTTTTTTATAAAACAATAAACATTTTTATTGCATGAGCTAATAAGTATAGGCAACTTACTGTCTCTTTGAACCTTAAGCTTCCTGAGGTACAACGCCACCAAGCAAGAATTTTTTTTTTTCTCAAGAATTCTTTTGGTAAATTCTATTTAGAAACTATTTGGTATAGAAGATTATGCAGACTGAGTGGTGGTGGCACACACCTTTAATGCCAGCACTCGGAAGCAGAGGCGGGTGGATCTCTGGAGGCCAAACCTGGTCTACACAGAGAAATCCTGTCTCAAAAACAACAACAAAGATTATGCAATATTGATTTGGGCAAAATTCTTTGTTTCATTTTGAGATAAGGTTTCTCTGTATAACATAGGCTGGACTGGAACTTGAGATCTTCTTGCCTCAAGAGAGGATGGAAATGATAGTGTTTTTCTAATGCTTAACCAAGCTTCTCTTTCCAATGTTAATGAAATTTACTTACTGATTCCTATATATGGGTAGGAATCTTAGGAGCATCTTTCTAGAAATCACTTCTGGGGTTGGGGATTTAGCTCAGTGGTAGAGCGCTTGCCTAGCAAGTGCAAGGCCCTGGGTTTGGTCCTCAGCTCCAGAAAAAAAAAAAGAAAAAGAAATCACTTCTGAGGCAGAGACTGTAAGACATTGCCTAGTGTTCACACATGCTGCCTTGTGTTGATTCCACATCCTTTCTCTGCTTTATGCTCCCTCAGGATGCATCTCCTCTACGTTCATCTTTCTCTCGCAGAGTGCCTATGCCGTTCTCTGGCTCTCTTGTTACTATCAGGGGCTGGAGTAGGGTGGGATGATAGCTCAGAAGGCATCCTTGGGCTGGCATGGAGGCAGGTCCTTGTGGACTGTTTGCTCAGCTCTTCTGTACCTGTGGGCACTTTGTATCCCGGTCAGACTGTAAGCCCAGGGCCCAAACCTGGGCTCTGTCTATAGTACCTGGTGATGGCCATGGTTAGATGTCTGTATGGACTAGCTAAAACCACTGCCATCACCCTATAGAATTACTGTGTGCTCACACCATTCTGTTGTCCTTGGGATAATAATCATATTCTCTTGTCTCAGATGTGTTTGGAGGCACATTGAAAAATTAAATAGACCAAGAAGGAAACTGTTGGTTGTCTTACACTGTGTCCTTGAACTCATTCATTTTAAGGATTGTTAACTGCAGCATTTTCCTACCTTCCTCATTAAACAGTTCATACCTGTGTGGCCTGGAGTACATCATTCTGTGTGGCTGATTAAAGAATCTAAAAACATGCCTTTATATTCATAGAACCTTCTCTGCTCTTTTTCTCTAAACACAGAAACCTCAATTCTGGGAAGTTAATTATGTCAGATTTAAAGAGACCTAAGGACTTAGGTGTACAAGATCTTCAGACTTTATAATTAAGATTTTGTATTTAGAAGTAATGTATGTAATTTAGTGTATTTTCTAGCATTTCTAGGAAAGGAATTATTACAATTGTGAAGGTGGTGTAACTGTCACCTCTATGGAAAACAGAATTTCTCGTTCTCTAGTTCTTCAAGGTTGTCATCTTGTTGGTACTGGTGTGTCTGATATTTAAACTTAATTGAATTACAAATACAATAATATGGAGGCTGGTGAGATGACTCAGTGAGTCAAAGCATGTGCCCCTGAACCTGATGGTCTGGGTGTAACACTGGGGATCCACAAGGGGAAGTAAAGAACTGATGCCCAGTGGTCCTCTTACCTCCAGTTTGTGCAATATGGCATGCACAAGTCCCCCCATACACATACACACACCACCCCTGACACACGATAATATGTAAGTAAATAAAACGTAATTGAAATAATAAACAGGGCTGGAGAGATGACTCAGCTGTAAGAGCACTTACTGTTTTTGCAGAAGACCTAGCTTTGGTTCCCAGCACCCACATGGCAGGTCACAACCATCTGTAACCTCAGTTCCAGGGGATTACCACTTCTTCTGACCTGAAGTCCCCTGCACACATGTGGTACATAGACATTCATTCAGACATACAGTAAAATAAAATAAATAGTATAAATTAACAAATATATGTAATATAGCAAAATATATTCTGTGGACTTTTGCTTCAGGGTAGAAACAACCCCCTCAATCCTGCCCCCAGCACATGAATCCCTTTAGTCTTGGCGACACACAGCTCAGTGGCTAAGTGCTCCTGGATTTCCATCTGTTGATAGTGCTGCTGTGCCTCAGCCCCAGTCCCTAATACCCCACTTGTTTCCTTCTGAAGGTTGTCTTCATTTGTTCATTCTCTCCCCGTCCCTGTGGCTTCACCTTGTGTTTTTCTACTTTGGCAGACGTGCATGGGCAAGGATGTGACTCTTCACGTCTCAGCAAGCAATCCTGCCATGCTGCTATATCAGAAGTTTGGCTTCAAGACTGAGGAGTATGTTCTGGATTTTTATGATAAGTATTACCCCCTGGAGAGTACAGAGTGTAAACACGCATTCTTCCTGAGGCTCCGACGCTGAGGTGAACCCAGTTCTGCCCAGAGAACGTGGATACTGTCGGAGAATGGGCCTTCAGGAGCTGTGAGGCAGTTATCCTGCCGTGGGCCCTGGTCTCCTGGCAGTGATAGCCTCCACGTGGCCCAGTTGGGTGAGTGAAGCCATGTGCAGTGGTACAAGTAGGCAGCTCTTCCATCCAGAAACCCTCCAGCCCATCCTGGAGTGGCCTTACAGCGGCATCCTGGACTCCACTGTTAACCAAAACCAAGTGACTCTGCCATCCTCTTTCCACACAGTAGTGAGTGAGCACAAGAGAGCTGCCAGACGGAAGCCTGTGAGAGAGGGCCTGCTTACCCTGTGTTAGAGCTCAAGAAACGTGAAAGGTGTTCAAGGTTTGCAGTGCCCACGTGGCCTTCTGCTGTCCTGGGATGAGAGATTCTAAGGTGCCAGGAATGATTCCAACCCTGTTCCTAGCCTGTGGTGTGCTGTCATTGAGTCGCAGAAGACTCATGGGGCACTGAAGTCCTTTTGTCTTTTGCTGATTCTGGTCCCAGTCAGGAGGAATAAATTCATTGTTTATCTCCATGCTGCTTTACCTGATCTACCTGCTAGCATCTCCTTGCAGGGACTGACCTGGTATAAGGAGTTCATTTTGGCATGGCCTGGGAAAATTGCTTGAGAGGAACAGTTGAGCTTGATACATTAGATGCCTTCCCTGGCCCTTCTCATGCCCAGAACAGTTGCACCACAGGAGTGGAGTCATGGAGTGATGCAGGCAGAATGGGATGCCCTGTCAGCAGGGTGAAGCTGCTTCCTATGTTGCAAATGTTGGAGATGGACTGCAGGTGTCTTTGGACCCAAAAGTGCATTTCCAAAAGTATCAGATATTCTCAAATAAAAATCTTATGTGTAACAACTCACAGCCAGGGCTTCAGGTCAGTCATTTGCCCTCAACTTGTCTTTAATTAGGATCAGTGGCTGTTTTCTTCCTTTGTGGGCTTTGGGTTGGGTTGAGAATCCAGAGAGAGCTGAATGCTTTGTAGAACACTGCCATGCACATTTAAAACTTTACCATGTGGAACACTATTTAGATCCTCTGCCCATGGGCTCTGCCTGTAGCTTGAATCCCTGTGTTGAGAGCAGTGTTTCTCTGTTACCTGGAGCAACAGTTGAGGCTCTTTCTTTGAGGATTTAGAGCAACACCGTCTAGCATCTTCCTATTTCTTCTTCCTTCCTCCCAAGCACTTTTTACCTTTTAAAGGTTTTTGGTGATAATGGGTCATAAGCCCTATCCTAGTTACTTTTCTATTGCCCTGATAAGACACCCATGACCAAAGCAACTTATCGAGGAGTTTATTTGGAGCCTGCAGTTCCAGAGATTTAGAATCCATGACCATCATGGTAAAGGAACATGGCAGCAGGCATGCAGGCAGACATGGCACTGGAACAGAAGCTGAGAGCTCACATCCTGAGACACAAGCATGAAGCAGAGAGAAAACTAACTGGGATGATGTGGGCTTTTGACATCTCTTAAAGCCCACTCATAGTAGCACACCTCCTCCAACAAGCCCACACCCCCTAATCCTTCCCAAACAGTTCCACCAACTGGGGACCAAGTATTCAAGCATAGAGCCTATGAAGGCCACTCATTCAAATAACCATAAGCCCCATGAAGTAAAATTGAGGAAATGACATTTTCCAAACCTGGGAACCAGCTTGCAACTGTCTTAGGTAAATGTCAAGCACCAGTGTGGTAGAGTGGCTGGGGGCTGGGGACTGTCTCCAACTTCCTGGTGCTGAGGAAGGCCATGATTGCTTTCATTCTATTCTACATCTGCATTTAAGGGCTTCACCTTTCTCTTTTATACAGTGCAGCTTTATCTTTCCCTATTTTACATATTTTTAAAGATTATTTTATTTTATATATATATGAGTGTTAAAAGTAAGTGCTAAGTATTGTGTGGTTACACCATCAACACTTATTTAGGTAGGTATTCCTGACAGTTACAGATATTTCCTCATTATCTCACTGATACTTCATTGATGCTTATTATCAATCTGTATAAGTCAGGGTTCTCAAAAGAAAGAGAACTGATAGGATGAGTGTGTGTGATGTATATGTGTGTATAGAACAAAATAAGGCAAACATTTGTCAATTATGATATATATGTCTCTCTATAAAGGAGGATTTATTAGACTGGCTTAAGGGGTGTCATCTGCGTAGTCCAACGATGTCTGTCTTATGATGGAAGGGCTGAGAACCTGGTAGTTACCCAGTTCAGAAGGCTGGGTGACTTTGCAGTCCCTCTCTGTGCTGGAGACCTAGAGGATTCCTGGAGTGCTACCAGTCTCTATTGGAATCCTGAAGAAGTTGAACTTAATACTGGCCACAGCAGCAGAGTAGACGAACTTGCCAGCAAGGGTGAGAGCAAGCAGGCAAAAAGCAAAGCTTCCTTTTTCCATGTCCTTTGAGGGCTGCTACCATAAAGTGTGCTCCAGATTTAGGGTGGGTCAGCCTTCTCCGAATAATCTGATTATGAACAGCCCTCACAGGAGCGCCTAGCAGTTACCTCCAGGTGTAGTCAAATCGACAAGATTAGCCATACAGGTCCATTCCTTGTTATGTTACCTTGACTCATATTCACATCTCCTTGTATCATGCTTACTTTCCAAATGAAAACAATAGCCAGGTCATAATTCTGCCTGACATTATACAACTATCCCATGTACAACTGCAAACATATCACATATTTTAGGTGGTAAAGTCTTTTGAGGAATGGTTAGTCTTTTAATTATAGATTTACAACACTTAGCTACTAATGTTATCTCAGTGTTACATTAAATGGAAATAAAGGAAAAGACACAAATATCTGCTTAATATGTGTGTGTGTGTGTGTGTGTGTGTGTGTGTGTGTGTATACATGTGTGCAAACACGTTCTTAACAAAATCAGACAGAAATACTTGTCAATTACAATCTTCATTTCCGAAATTAGTCTCATGGCCTTGGCTGGCATTAGAGTGAATATTGCACTTCAGCTGCCTCACCTGTAAAATGAGGATACTACCCACCTCAGATTTGTAGCAATAGGTCCAGAAAGAAAATCTAAAACAGCTGGGGTGCGTATAGCTCAGCAGAAGAGCACTTGGCTAGGGTGTGCAAGGATTGGGGTTCTGCCCTCAGCACTGCAAAACCAAGTAGCAGAAATAAGAGAACTGTCAGTTCAAAGCTTAGCAGACTGACGTCCAAAGCAGTCTTGCTTACTCCGACTTCACCTGGGGGTGGGGTGCTGGCTGTGCTCAGAACTGCTGGCTTGAGCAGAGCACCACATGCCTTGGCTGAACAGGAAGGAAGTGCTGTCCCAGATGCTGGGCCAGGCAAACCAGCTGAATTTTGCCTCTTGCTCTGTTCACTCTTCTTCATGCTTAGAATATTTCCATATATCACAGATTGTCTCATAGTGCCCACCCCCTTCTCTTTGCCTAGATAGGTGAAGGAGACTCCTAATTTTTAGAGCCTTTCACTGTATACAGGTTTCCCTATGCTAAGAGGTGTAGCAGGCATCTTAACCGGTCTTATTAATAAAAACAAACCTGGAGCCAGGTATTGGGGTGAATGCTGGAAGATCAGAGAACCAGAACAAGCCACAGCTTCCTCACCTCGCCAATTCCTCAGCTGATCCTGTTTCCTCAGACTGAAAGCTTCTGTGTCCTCAGCCAAATGGAACTCAGTTGAACTGTGCTGCTCAAACCCTAAAAGCTTAACCAGCCAAATGCTTCTAGTTTCTGGTCCTCACGCCTTATATATCTTTCTGCTTTCTGCCATCACTCCCTGGGATTAAAGGCGTGAGTCACCATGCCTGGCTGTTTCCAATGTGGCCTCGAACTCACAGAGATCCAGAGGGATTTCTGTCTCTGGAATGCTAGGATTAAAGGCGTGTGCTACCACTGCCTATCCTCTATGTTTAATATTGTAGCTGTTTTCTTCTCTGACCCCAGATAAGTTTATTAGCGTGCACAATATTTTGGGGAACACAACACTGCCACAAAGAGGACCTCTGCAAAAGTGAGTAAAGTCTGGAAACGTTTGGTTTTCGTGAGCTGAAGAGGAAGACGATGGTGGCTTAGCCAAGAGGCTGGAGGGAGGGAGGCCTGTGCCTAGGCTTTCTAACCTCAGCTCCTGGGGACAGTTTTCTTGGGCCTGTGCACAGTGATCTGGCAGCTCACCCCGGAGTCCCATGAGTAGTGGGCACATGAGCTGCTCTTGCACTGCCCACAGGGTCAGGACCCAGGCAGAGACGGAGCTGCCAGCTAATGTTTCTCCTGCTGTGTAGAGTGTCAGGTGGAGAGGGTTAGGAAGGTCACATAGGCCCCTGGCAGCGCTTGCCACAGCCTCAGGCACATTGCATTCAGAGCAGTTTGTGACTGCTGTGCTGGTTCTAGGGAGAGCACTTTCTGCACTGCAGCACACATCCTGTCAGTGGAAAGAGAGAGGGTAGATCAGGTGGAGAAGGCGCCCGTGCTGTGTTCTCCAGCTCAGGCAGCTGAGATGTATTGGTCACACTGGGAACTCCAGCCAGGGCTTAGCTTACTCTGGTCCTGTTCCTGGCCATTCAGGCCCAGGTCCTGTCACTCAGCTTCCTAAATAACCCTTGACCCTGGCTCCTCCACTGACTCCCAGCCGGGTCTTAATATCTCTTCTCCCTGCAAAGATTAAATTAGATGATGAGATAAGGAGAGCACAGCAGAGCGTGGTGGTGCATGCTGGTAATCCCAAGGCCGGCCTGGGCCAAGACTCTGTCTCCTTCCACCACAGGAGGGCACGGCCTGCTGGCTCTGTCTTTGAAGCAGAGCGGAAGCCTTCACCAGGCAATCCATCTCACACATAAAGCTCCCCCACATGGCTGCAGCATCAGTCACCCTGTCTGGTGTTTTGTCCTGAATGTTCTAGAACGCTGGCCATTCTCCCTGGGGCAGCTCTCTAAGTTGCTATGCCATCCTCTCACTGCTTCCTGCTAGCTACCTTCAGTCTGATGCCAGCCGGTTGTGTTTCTTTAAGAAACTTATAAAAACAGGTACAATAAAGAAAAAGTTTAAAGTAAAAGAGAAAACGGGAATTCTACTCTCAAGTTACTTTTTCGTTGGCTTTTTTTTTTTTAGCTTCACAGTACACCTGAAGTTTTCATGTCCTACTTTCCTAACACTGTTTATATGATAACTGTGTCTTCATAAATAGCACTGCAGTTAACATATCTGTACTTTTTTTTCCACCTTGGATTGGGCCTTTTACTTCTGGATAGATTCCCAGATGTGGAGTTCTTAGGTCAGAGTTCAGAGGGAGTGTGTGGTGATATTTTGTGTATTGACAAATAAAGCTTGCCTCAAGATCAGAGGGCAAAGCCAGCCACTAGTTAGCCATGGAAGCCAGGCAGTGGTGGCACACACCTAACCCCACCACTGGGGAGGCAGAGGCAGTTGGATCTCTGTGAGTTCAAGGCCACCCTGGGCTACACAAGATTGATCCAGGCTAAAAGAGAAACAGAGCCAGGCAGTGGTGGCACACATCTTTGATCCCAGCATTTGGGAGTCACATGCCTTTGCTCCCAGCACTAGGGAGGTTGAGACAGGAAGTGATATGGCTGGACGGAGAGAGGAATATAAGGCAGGAGGAGAGAGGAGTTCTTTCAGGCTGAGGATTCAGTAGAGGTAAGAAGTCTTTCTAGTGGCTGCTGCTCTGCTTCTCTGATCTTTCAGCTTTCACCCTGATATCTGACTCGGGTTTTTTATTATTAAGACCAATTAGGATTCGTGCTACAGGTGTATTCATTTTTATTGCTAGTTTCTAACTGCCAGCGTCTTCATTTATAAATGAAGGTACCTGTCACATATGAAAGCTACCAGTATTCGAGACTGGGAAGATGCAGGTAGCTCAGTCAGTAGAGTGACTACTTGCCACACAAGCAAGAGGACCTGAGCTCACTCCTCTGTACCAGTGTAAAAAGCTGGGTGTACTGGTGCACACTTGCGACACCAGAACTGGGAAGGCAGAGACAGGATCTCTGAGGGGCTTGGGGAATAGCCAGCCTGGGCCAATAAGCAAGCTCCATGCCAAGCAACAGGGTGCAAGCTTAGTACTTGGCTCTAAGGCAGTGGTTCTCAACCCTCCTAATGCTGTGATCTTTAATACAGTTCTTCATGCTGTGGTGACCCCCAACCATATAATTATCTCATTACTAATTTTGCTACTGTTATGAATCATAATGTAAATATCTGATATGCAGGATAGCTGATATGTGACCCCTATAAAGGGGTCATTTGACCCCAGAGGTCATAACTCACAGGTTGAGAACCGCTGCTCTAAGGCCTAGGAAGAGGGGCTGTGAGGAAACCTGGTCTCCTTTTTTGTTTCTCAGGAAATGTACTGCTCAGCTATGAGATCTGTTTTAGCTGCTCCTCTTGGTCACACAAAGCCTGATACTAGCAGTACATTTGGCCCGGGCTTCCTTCTCTGGCTTCTCCACAGCACCAGCAAACTATTCTTGGTTTCCACCCAGATCCAGATCCACCCCCAACACCACCCCCCTCCTCCCCCCCCCCCCCCCCCGCACCCTCCCACCCCGTTTGCATCTCACAGAACTTGTTTCCTAACTGTGAGGCCATGGGTGTCACACAGGTGTGTGGTGCAATTGTAAAAGCCTGGCCTGGACATTTGGGCCTGAATCTTGCATCTGTCACAGTCTCTGAGCTAGCCTTCACTCAGCCCCAAGGCCCTCAGCTGTGGTCACTTACTTGCTCAGAGAGAGCAGAAACCAACCTTCATTTCTCTTCTCCAGGGAGAAGTTGCTCAGTCTGGCCTTTTCCTCCCTGAACTTCTGTTGATTGAAGGACTCAGGCCAGGGAGATGTCAGAGGCCAAATGCCTCGATGGCAAACATGTGGACCTGAGTGACTCCCAGGATCCACATGATGTAAGCAGATTGAACCAACTCCTCCTACAAGTGTCCACTGACCGCCGCATGTGTGCTACACATTCAAGTACACACCCCCAACAAAAATGAATGTAATTAAGAAAAACAGACTTGGAGATGGGGATTTAGCTCAGTGGTAGAGTGCTTGCCTAGCAAGCGCAAGGCCCTGGGTTCGGTCCTCAGCTCTGATTTAAAAAAAAAAGAAGAAAAAGAAAGACTCCTGGTGTGGTGCCGCCAGAAGCCTTTAATCCCAACACTTGGAGGCAGAGGCAGGCAGATCGGAGTTTGAGGTCAGCCGGGTCTACAAATAGAGTTCCAGGCCAGCTGGGGCTGCATAATGAGACCCTGTCTAAAAAAAAACCAGACTCTGTCTTCTGTGCTCCAAAACTGTAAACCCTTGTGAGAGGCATAGAGGACCACATGGCCAGGTGTTTGGGGAAAACAGGTCAAAGATTCCCTGGGGCTGGAGAAGATGAGGGGCAGTGAGAGGCATGAAGCTGGGAGAAGGTTGCAGAGGTGAATTAGGCAATAGCCTTTAGGCAGTATGTAGCAGAGCCCCAACTCAAGTTGACTTTAAAAATGGCCATCACCAGCTAGGTGTGCTGGCACATACCTTTAATCCCAGCACTGGGGAGGCAGAGGCAGGTGGATCTCTTGAGTTCAAGGCCAGTCTGGTCTACAGAGTGAGTTCTAGGACAGCCATGGCTAAATACATAAACCCTGTCTCTGAAACCAAAGGGGGAGGGGAAAGGCCATCATCAGTTGTTACTACACCTGCGTAAACCCAGAGGCAGTGTGTCCCCAGGCCACAGAACTCTGTAGCTCATTAGCAATGTGGCTTGGGCAAGTAACCTGAATTTCCTTATCTGAAAAAGGATTGTTGGGATCAGATGACTCTCTCTCTCTCTACACACACATACACACACACACACACACACACACACACACAGCAATCCTTAGTGTTGAGTGTTTTCTCAGTATTTTTAAACAATTTTAATTTTTATTTATTTCACATTTTGGGGAGGGGGCTTAGATAATGCACCTCACAGCTGTGAGTGCAGGTGCTGAGAAGGCCAGAGATGCTTCATCCATCTGGAGCTAGAGTAGCAGGCAGCTATGAGCTGCCATGTTGGTGTAGGGTACTGAACTTGATCTTCAAGAATAATATTAATCTTAACTGCTGAGCCACATTTTTCCAGCTCTAGAAGTGAGAAACTTAATTTCCTTTCCTTGACACACACACACATTAATTTCTGTGTCTTGGGAGACTTCCATGTACTCTTCGTTACTGATTTCTAGGTCAGTTCTCTTGTCACAAACAAGCGTGGTGTGAGTTAAGTTTACTGAGGTTGATGCTGGGCTGTGGTATGTGGTAGAATGTCTCTGCACGTAGGAAGCTTGCCCTGAAACATCTAGAGGTGAATCGCCGTTGGCATGTGTGACTAACTCTCAAGTGGGTCAGAAAAAAACCTGCACGTGGGAGTAGATGGGAGGAAGTGGAGGAGTTTTAGATTAGGAAAGAGGGAAGTAGAGGGAAGCCCTAACTGCCCCACACCTTGTCTAGCCCTCTGTGGATTTGTCTTCCAGACCTTCTCCATGCACATATAAACCACATTAATATTTAAACTCTTAAGTGGGTTTGTTTTTTAAGTCAAAGTAAGATCATCAGTTATTAGTGCAGTTTGATCTTCTCTCAACAATGTATCATAAGGGAGATGGAGAGATGGCTCAGTGGCTAAGAGCATTGGCTGCTCTTGTAGACGACCCATGTTTGATTTCTAGCCCCTGCATGCTGGTTCACAACCATCTGTAACTCCAGTTCCAGGGGCTCCAACTCCCTCTTCTGGTCCTGTGGACACCAGACACACACATGGTGGGCAAAACACCAATAATTTACACATAGTAAATTTTTTTAAATGTGTAATAGAAATCTGTATAGGCAAAAAATAAATTGTTTACTTTTAAATAGAATTAAATAGTATTCTGTAGGTATGTGAATACCACAGTTCCAACCATGTCATCATTGGTGGGCATTCTGGTAGCTTTAAGTTTTTGCCACCACAAAAAAAGATACAAAAATAAAAGTCCTTGTACATATTATCTGTTGTATTGGTGCAAAATCCCATGAGTTATTTATCAAGTTAGGTTTTTTGTTTGTTTGTTTGGTTGGTTGGTTGGTTGGGGCAGGGTCTTGATGTATAGCCCAGGCTGGCCCTCCAGCTCACTATGTGGCTCAGGTTGGCCTTAAAGTCAAGTTCCTCTTGCCTTACCCTTCCCAGTGCTGGTATTACAGGCTGCCAGGCAGAGACTGAAATTAGAATTCCAGTGAGAGCCAAGAAACACAGCAAACCCTTCAGGATCCATTAAGCTTCAAGCTGGTTTGCTGTGGGTATAAAGGTGGTCTCCAGAAGCAACTGCCCCCACCCTGGGTCCAGTTGCAGGAAAGCCCAGTATTTTCTGGAGTTGAGCTGGAGTACCCTTCAGGAAGCAGGGTCCATCAGGTTTCTCTTCAAAAAAGAAATCGTGCTCTCTGTGGCAGGTTCCCCATATCTGGTGGGTGCCTCCAACATAACCATATGTCTCCCAAATCCCACACATCTCTTCTTAGCTACTTTATGAGTACCCACTGGTGATATAACTTTAAAAAATTTGTTTGTTAGAAATTCTGTGCAGGGTCTAGGTTTCTGTAGGTGGGCAACATATGTTTCATAAGCAGCTGACTGGATGCTCAGGTGGAGTCAAGGCATAGTTTTGATCTCCACATGGTACACAACATCTCACACCAAAAATAATAGGCATTCATGGGATGTCGCCTTGTGTTAAGCGTTCAGCCAAGCCCTTTTACGTAGAATCTCTCACTGAACTCCATCCACAGCTCTGTGAGGCACAAGACTTGTGCAACCTCGTGCCATCCTTTACCCATCACCACAGTAGATCTACAGAAAACCCTCCCCAAAACTTAGTGGACTAGAAAAACCACTTACTGGTTGTGATTTGTAAGTAATTTAGGTCAGCTAGTGCTGGTTTCGGCCCTTTTGTTGGGGGCTAGGCATCCTGGCCTCTGGAAGCTGGCTGGCTGTGGACTAGGATGATGGTGGGTTTTGGTCCATGCAGTCTCTCCTACAACAGGCTTATTTACATGGAGGGAGGTAACAAGGCTTCTGAGTGGGAGGCAGATGGAGAAGAGACAGAGAGGATGACAAGGTGGGGTGGGGCGGGGGTGCTCACCAAGGTCCACCTCAGAAGTGGCCTTTCGTTTTTGCCACATTTTGTAGGCAAAGCAAGTCACAGATCAGTCCAGATTCATTGGATTGGAGACTTGACCTCACCTCTTGGGAGGAGCTGAAAAGTCACACTGCATAAAGCATGGATTCAAAACTGATCAGACATCAGGCCTCGTGAGTGGCGCACGCCTTTAATCCCAGCACTCGGGAGGCAGAGGCGGAGACAGGTGGATCTCTGTGAGTTCAAGGCCAGCCTGGTCTACAGAGTGAGTTCCAGGACAGTCAGGGCTACATGATAGAGAAACCCCATCTTAGAAAAAAAATATATTTTCATATTTAGACTCTTGTCTTAAAAAAAAAAGTCTTGACAAACTTTTGTCATTCACTTAACCTGTTTTTGTAGGTCAAAAGAAGGAAGAACCGAGCCAAAAATGGTAGCTGGATCCCAGAAGATCAGACAGTAGGGCCTAAGCATTCAGCCCATCTCCTTCTATCTGGGCGTGTGACAGCTCCTGACCATAGCAACCCTCCACGATCTCCACTTACAGAAAACCCTTGCACAGAAGTGGACCTCAGAAAGAAGCACTGGGTCCTTGAAGGAGAGATGTGGGGCGGAAGTGGAAGGCTGCATGCACATGGTCTGTGGCCATACATATGGGTGGTTGAGTGGAAAGGTGTGTGGTGTGGGTAAGTGCGAGGAGCCGGAGCTATGTGCCCAGGAACTTGGATGAGTGGGGGGCACACAGGGAAGTGTATGGATGGGAGAATGAGTGCTTGGCCAGTAGACAGGAGGGGCTGAGGATAGCTCTACTGTCTTCTCTGCTTGCTTTTGACTGACATTTAGAGGCAGGAAATAAAGAAATGTGGACCAATAGGAGGCATCTCTTGGGCTGAGATCCTGACAGGGGAGGGAGACTGGCTTTCTAGTCAGATATGTGACAATGTGGAACCTGAGCTGGAAGGGAGCACAGAGCTTTCCTCCCTTCAGGGAGAATGTGCAGAACCAAACATAAAGGTACCATTCAGCACCAAAGCACAGGCTGATCAATTTCCACATCTCTCACTTCACTAGTCCTAAGCATTCTATCCCTGACCCGCTAAACCTCCCTGTGCAAGGTGCTGGGATCCCAAGAGCTGACAGTCAGGGCCTCCCCTCGGAGGCCTTCAGGTAAGGTCAGGAATGGGTTCTGCAGGCCTGAGTCTAGGCTGGTAACTAGTCTTTCTCTCCCTTTTCGTGGGCCACTCTGGATGGACGGCTCCGTTGTGGATCCATGTCTGTAACCAGGATTTGTGTCAAGCACCCCAGATCAGCCCAAATTGCTTTATAGGAAGGAAAGGCCTGGATTCTGGCCTGGAAGCTGGGCTGCCCTATGGGTTGGCTCACTGTGCCATTGTCCAAACCCCAGTTCCTCCCCACATAGAATTCTGAGGAGACAGGATGGGCCCCAGATGTAAGGGCAGGGACAGCCTCTGAGAGGCGGCCTTAGGGAGCTGCAGCTTCTGCCCCACCTGGCCCACACCTGCCAGCCCAACACCTGTGTTCCTGGTTCCTTGAAACCTCTCTGGTGTTTTGTGTCTGCCTGCTGACTTCTTACCTGGGTACATCAGATGTTTAGCTAAAGGTCAGGGCCCTCTCCAGTGCTGCAGAGGCATCCCTGTGCCTCGCCGAGATTGCCACTTTCTGACCTTTGTCCCCACAGGTGACTTTTGCTCATTCTTGACCTCCCTATAAGCAGAATGAGCATTAGCTCCGAGTCCCCAACTTGGTGTGCGTATAGTTCATTCGCATCAGCACTCCCCACAGCCTGGAGCTCCTTGAGGTGGGACGGAGTCCTCTTTACCTCTGTGCGCCTCCCTGCTGCCTCCAGCCTGAGGCAGGTCAGGGTGCACAGTGGATGGTCCTCCACAAAGGGCACCTATTCGCCCCACAGCAGAGGGCGTGGGAAAGAGCATCAGCTGCCCACCTTCAGATCCAGCTTGCATTTACCACTGTGTGACCCTAGGCAGGGTTCCCAACCACTCTTTACTCAGGTTACGGAAAATAATAGTGCCGGGCTTCTAGGGCCGTTGAGATAATTAAATGCATCACTGTGCCGAGGCACTTAGGGACAGCTGGAATACAGAATAGGTGCAGAGCTGAGTCTAGAGAGCAGTTGCCAAGTTTCCGGGTTCTTGTGCCTCTTTGCAATGATTACAGGAAAGAAGGTAGTTTATTAAGGGAGAGACACGGAGGAGTGTAAAAGGTGTGTTTCTCACCTGTGGCCAGGCAAGAGGGCAGAGAGGAATGAGGCGGGGTTTGCAGTGACTTTTTTGTGTTATTGATAAATAGATACCTACCTCTCCCAAGTTCATATAGCTTGGGCTTTCCTGAGCTTGCTCCCATGGCTGGATGAGACCCAGGTAGACTAAGGGCCGCAGGCTGTGGCTGTCCCATTTCCTAATTCATCTCTGGAGCATCCCTCTCCACAGTTTTCTCCTGCCTCAGTACCGTGGAAATGTTTATCAGATGAAGACATGAGAAGTATTTTTTATACCTCAGTAACTGAGAGTAGCTAGCATTAACTCTCTTTTAAAACACTGTGCCCAGAGTAGAGGTCTGCAGACGGCATCCTGAACATCACTTATTTTTGTGAATGGCATTTTATTGGTGTATGTACTGCCTGATCTTTCATGGCACAAGGCTGAGTTGTTACCACACAGATCATATGGTTCACAGAGGCTAAAATGTTTGCTACAGGCCCCTTCAGAATAAGCCAGCTGGTTCCTGCCCCGAGTTCTCCAAATACTCCCCTAGCAAAGATAAGTTGTATCTTTAACGTAAACTGGCCTTACCAGGGGAAAAAATTGCCTCTGTGGATGGCTCATGTTCAAATGTCTGCCTGTTCCCTTGAATCCCAAGGGTGTCCCTGGTTTTCTTCATGGCTCTGAGAGATGCTTGTGGGCCCAGCCTTTGGCAGCTCTTTGTTGGGGGAGGTGGGGTAGGCTTGAACTTGTGATCTCTAAGAGTGGGAACAGGTGAGAGGAGAGCAGACAGGAATTCCCTGTGGGAATCCAAGGCCACACAGAGAGAGGCTGGTTGTCTCCCTCTTTGCCAGGTAGGGCACAAATAGCCTTGTTTGAAGTGAATTGTTAAGTTTTGGCCTCGGGGCCAAGCTCTGGCAAGCCTGCCATCACATCTAGTACTTTCTACCACAGCTGCTGTTGGAGATTACTCTGGAAGACGCCAGAGACGTGAAAATAAGATCCACTTATTATGTAAACCTAAGCTTGGTCTTAACAGCTTTGAGTTTACTGGGCTTTTTGCTCAGGGCCTTGATATTGTCATTCTTGGGAATAGATGCGTGCCAGCATGCATGTAGAGGCCAAATTTGGGGTGTTGATCTTTTGAGACAGAGTCTCCCATTGGCCTGGAGCTTCCCAGTTAGACCACTGAGCCCCAGGGATGTGCTCTTTGCCTCGTCAGTGCTGGGATTATAAAGGCATAGCACCAGCCCGGATCTTTTACATGGACTATCTCCCGAGCCCCAATGGCTCAATCTTAATGTACTTATTTGGAACCACCTACAAGATGTACTGAACCAAAAGGATAAAATTCAGAATAGCTTA